>NC_135957.1:62391282-62704497 GCF_053455715.1 Rhinoraja longicauda | reverse complement strand
TACCTGCTCTGTCTCTGTCTGCTCCTGCATTGTCTCACACTTTATCTCTGCAGCTGTGCACCTTTTCAGCAGCCATATCATAGAAACATAGAAACATAGAAAATAGGTGCAGGAGGAGGCCATTCGGCCCTTCGAGCCAGCACCTCCATTCATTGTGATCATGGCTGATCGTCCCCAATCAATAACCCCCATGCCTGCCTTCTCCCCATATCCCTTGATTCCACCTAGAGCTCTATCTAACTCTCTCTTAAATCCATCCTAGGTATCACAAAATGCTGGAGTAACTCAGCAGGCCAGGCAGCATCTAGGAGAGAGGGAATGGGTGACGTTTCGGGTCATCCATTCCCTTCTTCAGACTTAAATCCATCCAGTGATTTGGCTTCCACTGCCCTCTGTGGCACAGAATTCCACAATCCTCTGGGTGAAAAAGTTTCTTCTCACCTCAGTTTTAAATGGCCTCCCCTTTATTCTAAGACTGTGGCACCCTGGTTCTGCACTCGCCCAACATTGGGAACATTTTTCCTGCATCTAGCTTGTCCAGTCCTTTTATAATTGTTTATGTTTCTATAAGATCCCCTCTAATCCTTCTAAACTCCAGTGAATACAAGCTTAGTCTTTTCATTCTTTCCTCATATGACAGCCCCACCATCCCAGGGATCAATCTCGTGAATCTATGCTGCACTGCCTCAATTACAAGGATGTCCTTCCTCAAATTAGGAGACCAAAACTGTACACAATACTCCAGATGTGGTCTTAGCAGGGCCCTATACAACTGCAGAAGAACCTTTTTACTCCTATATTGAAATCCTCTTGTTATGAAGGCCAACTTGCCATTAGCTTTCTTCACTGCCTGCACGCCATATCCTTTTCAGCAGCCATATCCTTTGCTGAATCATGGCTCCTTTGACATCATTTAGTTGCAAATCGAAAAAAAATGTGATTTTCAAATATTTCCAGAAATGTGTTTTTGCTCTGCAATAATTTCATCAAACACAGCATCTCGCAGCACTCTATTCTGCCAAACGCCTTCTAATAATATTTTTATTTCTGCTCAAAGATCACTGTGTTTTGTTCTTCTCAGCAATTTTGATGGCTCCAAAGGACATATCCAAACATTCTGTGCACTTCCCGAAATGTCCAGTCTGAAGAAGGGTCCCGACCCGAAATGTCACCCGGCCATTTTCTCCAGAGATACTGCCTGACCCGTTGAGTTACTCCAGCACTTTGTGTCTTTCTTTGGTATAAACCAGAATGTACATTCCCTGGTTTCTACATTCAAACATTCTGTATATTCTCCATTTGCATTTTCAAGTTCACCGGACTCAGGAATAGCTCACCCGACTCAGGAAAACTCACTAGACTCAAGGATAGCTTCTTCCCCTCTAACAAGCTTCTGAACAGTCCTTTCATAAGCAAGGGTACTGTCCATTTCACCTCTACTCCATTTAGGACATTGGCCTTTGTCTGTGGAACTGACATGCTATATTCTGCACCCTGTATCTTCCCCTAAGCTCCATCTATTGTACCTGAGTGTAACTTAATTGTACTTTGTATGGTATATCTGATCTGTTTGAGAAGCTTTTTGCTGTACCTCAGTATATGCGACAATAATAAATCTAAAACTAAACTAATGTAAAATCTTGCTTGTAACTGCAAATCGGCAACATTGACCAGACAAACATACAAAAAACACATTTTACATCAATTACACAAAACATTTCTAAAAGAAAGAAGACTGCAAAAAAAAAAGACATGTGCAAAATCATAGTAAGAAATAATGTTCCAGTGTCAAGGTAGGATTCTGATTGTGCAAGTTGATTCAAGAACTTGATGATAGTAGAAAACTAGATGTTCCTGAACCTGGGTGAATGGGACCTCACCCATCTGTACCTCACTGATGTATTTCTAAATGGGATTTGAGATGTGCTCAGCCACACCGTCAGAGGTGTAATACAGAACTTCCAGTTTTTCATCCATATAAAACAATTGTTGTGTTTTTACCATCTTGTCTTCACTGCACATGCTGATCTTATTTTAGCTTTGAGGAAAACTTTCTGTACCACCACATTATTTGCACACTTGCAAACACACCAACTTTTACTTACTGCAGACAGAGACTTCCAGAAATCCCATTCTTGTTGCCAATGCATTTCGTGTTCTGAACAAATCCACAGATGAATACCACTTCTAATCATTTGCTCACTTGGATAGAAAATTTCAAACAAAACTTAACTGCGTATTATTGCTTTCTGTCTTCAACTAAATTTGCAGTCATGGTACAGAAATATTTCAATGATTAAACATGTGACATTGTCCTTGAGGTGGCTTCACCATCCACCATCTAACTCACACAGCTATGAGATATACGTCAAAATTCTACATTGTTTACATTAGTTCATTAGTTGACCCTGGACACTCCCTCTTCTCCCCTCTCCCATCAGGCAAGAGGTAAAGAAGTGTGAAAACACATTCCTCCAGATTCTGGGACAGTTTCTTCCCAACTGTTATCAGGCAACCGAACCATCCTACCACCAATTAGAAAATGGTCCTGACCCACCAACTACCTAATTGAAGATCCTTGGGCTATCATAGATAATACTCTACATAAATATATTCAAGCCCAACTCAAGTGTAATATGTAGAGCAAAGGGGAAGATGCAGAGTGCAGAATATAGTTCTCATCACGAAACAACAACAATTCCAGGGACAAATTTCAATGTCTGCAATGAAGTAAATGAAGATTGGACAGTACCCTAGCTTATGTTCAACAGCCTGATAACAGCCTGATAGAAGTTTGATTCTAGTGCAGATGGGGCATGCTGTTCGACATGTACTAGTTGGGCTAAAGGGCCTGTTTCCACATAGTATGAAGCTATGACTCTATAACAGAGGGGAAGAAGCTGTTGGTGCATCAAACCACGGTGTCCAAAAGTCCTACTAGAAAGGTCATTAGCCATTTGTACAGCACTTGCCCTTTCTCTCTGAGGAGCTATTAATACGTAGTGAGATTCACGTTACTAGCGGAGGCTTTGATAAATTACCCACTATCTGTCCTGCTTGGATAGCACTTAGCCTTGGTGGATGTCCAGCTGTTGCCTGCAGACTATCCACACGTTGGTGCACCACATAAGAACAGCATGGGTTCAGATGATTATGTAGTACAATACTGGGAAGTAGGAGAGCTTATAGAAATTGATCTGCCTTTGTTCCTGCTTCACTTGGACTTTGCTGACCCCAATGGTCTTGTGTATCCTTTTGTTGAAAACTTCCCTCATATCACAATCACAGCTGTTCACAGCACAGCAACTGATTCCTGACCTTGACCATGAAAATGCATAAATGTAAGGCAAGTATTTTGGCGAGGTGTGATGAGTAATTATACTGCAAGTTAAAGTGCTAACAGCTGACATTAACTATCACCAGTGGTTGAAAGCAGAGGGTCTCTGATCAAGTTCTGTCACATACAATATTAATTTTCCCTTTTTGAGGTTTGGTTCAGTCCAGTCTAGAAAAAACATAGGACAAGATATTTTTCAGTGGTACATCTTACCTGCTTGAAAGGACACCCTTAATGCCAGTGTCCAAGAAGCGATGACATGCCTCAATGAGTACCAATTGGTTTGTTGTGATGAAGTGCTTTGTGCGGTTGATTATGATGCATATGAACTTCTGTAGGGAAGGCAAAGAGACCAATTCATGAAGCTGTGTTCATCAGCCGAATGGCAGTGGAGAGAGTCAACAGCTTCAAGTTCACCGAAGATATGTCCTGGGCTTGGCATATTGATGCAATCACAACGAAGGTTTAACAACGTATCTACAACGTCAGAGGTTTGAGGAGATTTGGCATGTTGCTGAATACTCTGTGCAGCCTCTACAGGTGTACAGTAGGGAACACATTAGCTGGTTGCATCATGGCCTGATTCGGTAATTAAAACACTCAAGAATGGAGGAAGCTGCAGAAAGTGATAGACATTGCTTGGTCAATCACAGATATTGACCATCTCACCATTAAAGGGATCAACAATGAGCAGTCTCAAGAAGAGAGCTAAGCATCAAAGACCTTGAAGAAAGGTCCCGACCTAAAACGTCACCTATTCCTTTTCTCCAGAAATGCTGCCTGACCCTCTGAGTTACTCCAGCATTTTGTGTCTACTTTCAGTGTAAACCAGCATCTGCAGTTCCTTCGTACACAAAGTCAGGAGGGAATAAATAGGCAACATTTTGGGTTGGAAACCTTCTTCAGACACTGACATTTTGGGATGGTAGTGCTATTAGAATAACTTTATTACTGAAATGAGATGTTGTCATGGACCCAAAATTAATCATTTGTAAAACTTCAAATTCCACTGGACATGTTAAAACAATGAGAGACCAGGTGAAAGACTTAAATCAGATGAAAATGTGCACCATAATTCTCTTCCTTTATCTTCATAGAAACTTGATATATGTCCCAAAAATGAGTATATAATTTTACCTGACCTATTGCTGGTTTGTCAGTATACTACAAAATAAATATTCTATGTTGACATTGAGAAAAATATAGTGCTTCACTTTTGGTGTAATGTCTGAGAGGTCTTTGGAGTGGGCATTGTAATGGCTGCTTATGTTTTAGATTCTCTGAAATGTTCTCTCTGGATATAAAATCCACTATGAGAGGAATCCCGCGAGCATTTTTGCTGCAGTTTACTAGCTCCCATCAGGAGCCTTTTAGTGTTCAGTTACACAACATAGAGGTACAATATGTACCATCTGGGAATAAATTAACTTCAGGTTTGACTACACAAGGAAGTCTGCAAATCTTTCCTTCTCATGTGTAAGTAAGTTTTTTTTTCTGTGGCAGTGTTACAGGCAGGTAGCCTGGAACACAGTTGTGAAACTTGGATGTTAATCTTGACTGCTGTTGCCCTCCGCTCAGGAGTTCCCTGTGAAGAAGGTGGTAAAGTAAATCCACCTTGTTTTGACAAATCAGTCATTACATCATCTACATTTCCATAGACCCCTGAGATTGCTCTGAGAAACACATCTCATTGCACTCAACAAGACACTGAGTGTGAAGACAGCAGTCAGAATAATGCTTGTCCTTAACAAACTTTATTTCAAAATCAAGAATCCAAAAATACTATTCTGCACGATTAATATAAGACTGAGCCAGAGTTGATTTTTGTTCGCAAGAATATGTTTGAATTAATTTAAAGATATTACAATTGAGCAGAATAAAGGAATTGCAGTCAACTTTCTAACCACTGATTTTAGTTCCACAGAATATTATTCTTGGCTTTTAATGATTTTGGGAAAGGCAACCTTGAAATAAGAATGTGGATTTTGGCTGTGAGCAGCACAGCTTGAATCTACAGTATCCCTTATTCAGCAATTAGGAACAAGTAAGTGTAGAAAGAAATAGTCAGGCCCAACAAAATAAAGGTCCATTAAGAATGATAGAAACAATGAGCTATGTAAGCATTCTGATCATCATTTGGCTGTCAATAAGCTATTACATGGGTTGGATCACGCCATACTGATCAGTAAGCAGTCTCTGATTTTTAATCATGGGTTTCTATCACAGGTTTGCTCAGTAAAAAGATGTGCCAAAATCAATCGGCATTCAGACGTACATGCAGACACAGAGGAAGAAATTTGACATTTTAATGAGTCGCATATCCCCTCTCAAAATGGGCAGCTAATTAGAAGTAGGTTTAGTTTAGTTTAGAGAAACAGTGCCGGAACAGGCCCTTCAGCCCACTGAGTCCACGCCGACCAGCAATCCCTGTGCATTAACACTATCCTACATACACTAGGGACAGTTTTTACATTTATACCAAGCCAATTAACCTACAAACCTGTACCATTCCTTCCCTCCAGAGATGCTGCGTGTCCCATTGAGTTACTCCAGCATTTTGTATCTACCTTCGATTTAGCATCTACAGTTCTTTCCTACACACCACAGAAGTATTTAAACATTTCTCATATTGTTATCTTCATGATAAGGGAATGATTATTGTCATTTGTGGGTGGAACATGACATGTACTGGAAAAATCACTCGGGGTCTATGCGCCTTAAATTATTGTGCCTTGTTATGTTGTGGCCTTAGAGTTCCTAGAGTAAAATATACTGTCAATAAGCAGCTTGCTAATAAAGTGGTAAATCAAATGGCAGTTGGTTCCTCGGGACTGTCAGGAACAGGTCAGCAGCAGGCAAGTATTTCCTTATATAGCCAGGGACTGGAGACTGTCAGCAACTGACCATCATGTTGTTCAAACATGACCACAAGTTTCCACCACAAAATGATAATGAATGTATGAATCAATGTTAGGGAGCTAGGGTATCATGAGGGCAAAATTAAGTTATGAGATAGAAACATAGAAACATAGAAAATAGGTGCAGGAGGAGGCCATTAGGCCCTTCGAGCCAGCACCGCCATTCATTGTGATCATGGCTGATCGTCCACAATCAATAAGCCGTGCCTGCCTTCGCCCCATATCCCTTGATTCCACTAGCCCCTAGAGCTCTATCTAACTCTCTCTTAAATCCATCCAGCGATTTGCAGTCCACCAAATCACTGGACGACAGTGGCAGAGAATTCCAGAAATTCACAACTCTCTGGATGAAAAAGTTTCTTCTCACCTCAGTTTTAAATGGCCTTGCCTTTATTCTAAGATTGTGGCCCCTGGTTCTGGACTCGCCCAACATTGGGAACATTTTTCCTGCATCTAGCTTGTCCAGTCCTTTTATAATTTTATATGTTTCTATAAGATCCCCTCTCATCCTTCTAAACTCCAATGAATACAAGCCTAGTCTTTTCAATCTTTCCTCATATGACAGTCCTGCCATCCCAGGGATCAATTTTGTGAACCGATGCTACACTGCCTCAATTACAAGGATGTCCTTCCTCAAATTAGGAGACCAAAACTGTACGCAATACTCCAGATGTGGTCTTACCAGGACCCTCTACAACTGCAGAAGAACCTCTTTATTCCTATACTGAAATCCTCTTGTTATGTTAGCTCTGCAAGATTTGATTAATGAGATTGCAAAGTTATTTTTATGTATTTCAAGGGGAAAAAAGCTAACTGGAGAGAGCTTGGGGCCCCTCAGAAACAAAAGTGGTCATCGATGTGGTGACTCACAGGAGATGGACAATGTCCTCAATGAAAGACAAGGGAACTAGAAAGACTTAAGGGAAATGTCTCGAGTATAGCTTATATTACAGTCGACGAGGAGCTGAATCTCCTTATATGTCTGGCAGAGATATATGAATCATCAATGGACATGGGTGAGGTCCTAGAAGACTGGAGGGTGACTAATATTGTGCCTCAATTTAAGAAGGGCTGCAAACAAAGACCTGGCAGCCTATAATATCGGTGGTTGGCAAGTTACTGGAGAGGATTCTGAGGGATAAGATTGATAGAGCTTGGATAGACAGAGGTTGATTAGGGATGGTTTTGTACATGGGAGGCTGTGCCTTACGAATTTGAGTTTTTTGAAGACGTAACTAAGAAAGTTGGTGTGCAAGGTTGTAGACATAGTCTACCTCGACTTCGGCAAGGTCTTTGATGAGATTTCACATGATTGGCTGTTCTGGAATGTTTGATCGAAAGGGACCCAGGCAGAGTTAGCTAACTAGATATAAAAATGGTTTCATGGTAGGAAACAAAGGGTGGTGGTAGAAAGTTGTTTTCGAACTAGACACCTCTGACGAGTGGTGTGCCTCAGGGATTGGTGCTGGGGCCCATTGCTGCTTGTCAGCTACCTTAACAATTTGCATAAGAATGTACAGGGTGTGATTGTTTAGTTTGCAGGTGACACGAAAATAGCTAGTATCGTAGACAATGAAAATGGTTATCACGAATTACAGTGGGATCCTGATCAGCTGGGATAAAGTGGGTTGAGGAATTGCAAATGGAGTTGAATTCAAATAAGTGTGAACGGTTATGTTTTGGTTACTCAAACCAGGACAGGACTTCACAATGAACTGTAGGGCCCTGGGGAGTGTGTAGAATACATGGATCTGGGTATCGTGAAAGTGGCACTGCAGATAGACAGGGTGTTAAAGAAAGCTTTTGGCATGCTGGCCTTCACAGGTCAAAGAATTGAGTATAGAAGTCGGGATGTTACGTTGCAGTTGTACAAGATACTGGTGAGGTCGTATTTGGAGTATTGTGTTCATTTTTGGTCAGATACATTAAGTTGAAAAGAATGCAGAGAAGATTTACAAGAAATCGAGGGCCTGGGCTGTAGGGAGAGGTTGGCCGCCGGGCTAGGACTTTATTCCTTGGAGTGCAGGAGGCACTTTTATACATCATTGGGATGTATAAAATCATAAGTGGAATAGATAGGGTGAATGCACAGAATCTTTTACCCATGTAGGGGAATCGAAAATCAAGAACCGGAGGAGGGCAACTTTTTCATACAGCTTTTTCGGTCTGAAGAAGGGTCTCAACCCGAAACGTCACCCTTTCCTTCTTTCCCGAGATGCTGCCTGACCTGCTGAGTTACTCCAGCATTCTGCAAATAAATCGATTTTTCGTACAATCGGCTGGTAAATGGAACAAACTGCCAGTGGAAGTAGTTGAGGCCAATAAAATAAAAACATTCAAAGGCATTTGGGCAGATAAATAGATAACAAAGGTTTGGAGGAATATGGGCAAATAGGATTAGCTTAAGTGGGACATCTTGGTCAGCAAGGCCAAGTTGAGCTGAAGGGCCTGTTTCCGTGCTGCATGACTCGATGTTTATTATAAGGTGTAATTTGCAGCATAGTTAAAGGGGAACTAGTAGATGCCGTGCAATTTGATTTACAAGAGGCATTCAACAAGGCGCTAAATTAAAGATAAGGGCACAAGTGAAATTGATGATTATATATTAGCATGGATCAAGTTAACAGATGGAAAATAAAGATACACAGGTAATTTTCAAGTTGACAAACTCTAATTAATGGGATACTCCAGAGATCAGTGTCATGGGCTCAGATAGGTGTTCAGTTACTTAAGATCTGTATCAATGACTTTGATGTAGGACTGAGTGTAATATATTCAAGCCTTTGAATAAAACAAGGAGAACTGGAAAAAATAAGCGAGGAGCTAAGGACCTACAGAAAGATATTGATAAATTGAGAATGAGCAAAAAGATGACAGATGGAGTATAATCTGGGAAAATATAAATTTGCACACTTCAGAAGAGTAGAAAAGCAGACTGTATTCAAATGGTTTGAGACCATATAATGTTGATGTTCAGAGGTATTTGGTGAACTTTATCCAAAAAAGTTGTCAAAACCTGGGTATAAAATAATCATAATAACAGAAAAAGCTGGAAATACTTTCCAAGTCAAGCTATAATTATGGGAAAAGAACCAGAGTAAATTTGGCTCCACAGTCTGACCTGCTGAATAGTTTCAGCATTTTCTGTCTCTATTCAATATTTCCTGTAGCTGCTTTTTTTTGGTATCTTCACGTAAAATCATTGCAGAGGCAAATGTAAGGAGGTTGTGTAATGTGTGCCAATGTACTGCAGCAGCCGTGTAGGTTTTGGTGAGGCCACACATAGAGTATTGTGTTTGGATCTCCACGTTTAGAGGAGGGTATGCTTGTTTTAAAAGCATTGCAATGAAGCTCATGAAACTGATGCCAGGAATTCGAAGGTTGCTTCATATGGAAAGATCGAGCAGAATGAGCCCATACTCTGCAGCTTTGAGCAGTGAGCAGAAATAAATGCAGAGGGGGCCTGAGAGATTGCAACCTAAGACATGGCATGCTCTCAGCTTGCAGACAACACCACAACAGGGATGAATAGGAATTTCTTCTCTCAGATATTTGGGAATGTTTGGAATTCCCTACCCCAGGAAATCGTATATGGTGAACAATTAAATCTATTCAAGGCTGAGTGAGATGGATTTCTGAACAATGGGGATTCAGTGGTAACCTGAGCCAGCCACAAAAATGAAGTGGCTTAGCAGCGGAGCTGTTGCCTTACAGCGCCAGAGACCTGTGTGGGTTCAATCCTGACTACAGGTGCCATCTCTGCGGAGTGTGTACGTTCTCCCTGTGACCGTGTGGGTTTTCTCAGGGTTCTCCGGTTTCTTCCACATCCCCAAAACGTGCAGATTTATAGATTAATTGGCTTCTGTAAATCCCCCCTCGTGTGGAGGATGTGAAAGTGGCATAACTTAGAACTAATGTAAGGGTGATCGATAGTTGGCGTGGACTCGGTGGGCAGAAAGGCCTGTTTCCACGTTGTAGCTCTCAAACTCAAACTATGTTAGGTTCAAAGATTAGATCAGTTATGACTTTAGTGAATGATGAAGTAAACTTAGGAGGCTGAATGACCTAACCTTGCTGCAACTTCTTACTTTCCTGTGTAGCTATCCCTCTCCTTGCCTTTATCTGCTGCTTTGCTTTCAGTAGCTATTTCTCACATACTCTAATACCTTAAACAAATCCAAAACCACTTTCATACTTTATTCGGTAAGAGCTCGGGAGATTAGTATTGGTGTCAGAGGTTATGGCGAGAAGGCAGGAGAATGGGTTTAGGTGGGAGAGATGGGTCAGCCATGATTAAATGGTGGAGTAGACTGGATGGGCCGAATGACCTACTACTACTCCTACTCCCTATGACATGACCTAATGACCTGAATAGATTGAGAGCAGCTATTATGGCAAGTTCCACATCAGACATGTGGGATAGACACAAAAGAATCGAGTAAATCAGTGGGTCAGACAGCATCTCTGGAGAAAAGGAAAAGGTGACGTTTTAACTTGAAACCCTTCTTCACATGTTCGAGTTGTTTAATTGACCAACTGTTCGGAGTTCAGGACCAGCACGTTCCAGCAGGAAGGAGCGATCCGGACAGCAAGGTGAGGGAACCTTGGATGACCAACAAGGTTGTAAATATGGTCAAAATGATAAAGGAAATGTTTGTAAGGTTTACTAAGGTAAAAATCAGACAGGGTCTTTAAGGAATATAAAACTAGCAGTTAATAACTCAAGCAGGCAATAAGAACGGCCAAAAGGGGCCATGAAATGTTATTGGTGAGTCGGATTAAAGAAAATCCGAAGACTCTCTACTGTACATTAAAAACAAGAGGATAATCATGGAGATGGTAGGATGACTCGAGGATAATGGGGGGAATTTGTGTTTGGAGCCAGATGGTGCAGGCGTGGTACTAAACAAGTATTTTCTCTCTACATCACCCATTCCTTCTCTCCAGAGATGCTGCCTGTCCCGCTGAGTTACTCCAGCATTTTGTGTCTATCTTCGATTTAAACCATCATCTGCAGTTCTACTAAAGTGCAAGGGTAGTTTGAGATCAAGAAGGTGGTGTTGGGCTCTTGAAGGGCATTAAGGTGGATAAATCCCAGTGATCGATCACAATTTATTGAGAGCCAAGAGAGGAGATTGCAGGGACCTTGAAGAGGATCTTACTATCTTCTATAGCGAGGTTCTGAAAGACTAGTGAGTGGCTGATATTGTTCCTTTCTTTAAGAAGGGAAGTAAAGTTTAATTGAGGAAATTAAAGGTGGGTGAGCCTCACATCAGCAGCAGGAAAGCTGTTGGAAAGGATTTTTGGGATATGATTTATTCCCATTTGGAATAGAATGGGATTGTCAGTTACAGTCAGCTGACTTTGAACAAGGCAAAACATATCTTTATAACTTGGTTGAGTTTTTTGAGGAGGTGATGAAGGTGATTGATGAGGATAGGGCAGAGGATGTTGTCTACATGGATTTTCGTAAGGCATTTGGTAAAGTTCCTCATGGTAAAGCTCTTACCAAGGTAAATTCTGTATCCTGCTGGCACTGATTAAAATTGAATTATTTTAATCAATTCAGAAATACACCCCTCTGTTTTCAGGCTTCTCAATGGTCCTTCCATACCAATTGGTATCTCACAGTTGCCCTTTCCAACTGAATGGAGCTTTACTGTGATATGATCACTCAATTTGTGCTTTGTTTCGCTGAAAGTAGAAGAGACCACATTGTGAGCACAAAGTGGTATGCTGGAAGACATGTTGATAGTAGTGTTTAGGACTATAGGTAACAGAAAGGGCAAAGGTAAAAGACCAGGTGTGGCATCTTCTGTGGTTGACGTTTCAGGTAATGAAAGATAATCCATTGAATGTGTGGGCGAGTTGCTGAAATGTAAGGGGAAAGGGGAGAGAACGAAAGCAAGTTTGCAGGAAATGCTCCTGTTCCGGCTGAACAGAAAAGCCATGGCTTCAGTTAAAATTGCATAAGTGCCTTTCTGGCCAAAATAGATTTTAATATGTGATGTTTCCACCAGTTTTGGGTGAATCTTGATTTTGTTTTACAAGCAGCAATGAAATCAGCCCATTAATGATCTTTCTCTTTTGTTAATTTCTATTGCCTCAGCCTTATGAAGCTCAAACTGATTAACAGTGATGCTGACTGAATGCTTTGGTTAAATAGCTATGCCATGTGCTTAACAATTAAGTAGTTAGGTTGTATTAACAATTCTATAGACAAGCACATTACACAGTTATTTAACTGAGACATTTGTACACTGAGCATTTGGCCACTATTATCACAAACAATATTTTTTTGGCCCTAAAGCATCCATTCATAAAACAATCTTTAAAGAGATTCACCATGAGTGACACAAATTTCTCCCTGATGTTCATTTTTTATTGACAAGGAAGTGTTTAAAGTGAATGTCTGATTAAGTTAGACAACTGTTTAGTGCTTGTGGACATGTCAGTGGCAGAGAAGGGAGCTATAAACGCTCTACTAGAAAAGTAATTTTATGCCAGAGTTTATTACGGAACTGCGATAAACAATAATACAACGCAAATGTCATAGTTACAGCCCCAGCAGTGGAAAAAACCTGGAGGAAAATCAAAATCAAAAATATTGTAATGTATTGTATTGGCAACATTTATTTAAGGGGCCCCTCTTTAATCAAAAATATGTCCATTATTTACTGTATTTTTGTTGGTCATTTTACAATTCAATATGATCAATGTTATTGCCATCAGTAAAGTCAGAACAGTCTCTTTGTGGGAATTTGAATGATACGGAAATTATTTCAGCAAGGGACTGAGGATAAATTTGAAAGTGTTTCGACGGTTCTTGGATGAGATGGTTAAGGGTAAAAAGTGAGGCATAAAGTGGTAATCTGCTGCTGTTCCTTGGTTCATTACTGTGAAAAACTGCTCGTGGTGAACACAGAGCCGCACGGAGGAAGGAAGGTAAGTCCATTCTATGAGATCGCCTGTTGAAATAACTGAGACTATTCCAGGATGTGCATACACCCTATCGTCTGGCATCTTATGCCATGTCCTTGTTAATCATGCGCACCATTAATCAAATAAATCTTGCTGTTAGAGAGGTGAAACTGAAGCGTGCACAGAGACAGCACAATTGCATTTTAGTTCTTGACCAAATTATGTTATTTCATCAGTTAAATGAAATGTGAAAGTTCCCTCCAAAGGCCCAAAATGGTTCAGCTTTTACTCTGGTCCAGATTTTCTTTCCTCAAGTCACACCACTGATGACTAAAAGCATTTCTCTTCAATGATTTTTGATTTGTGTTTCATTTTCTTTGCTTTCTACACTTTTGAGTTTCAAAGCATTCAACAACAATGTCAATCCCAGGCCTGTGCAAGGCCGATAAATTTAAAACAAACTGAAAGGCGGCAGGACAAATCTTTTCATAAGTGTATTCGAGTTAGATTTACAAATAAATTCACTCCATTTTTCAATTTGCACAATTCAATATAATCATTAACTCTTATAACTGTAGTAAGTTCAACGTTAAATCAGAGCAATTAGAATTTCTCCCCAAACAGAGCACATGGTACATTTCCCAAAAATATGAAATGCTCCAATGTCACATCATAAATCATGACAAAATCTGTCACTGTTCTTCTTACAGCTGGCACAATCATTCACAATTCTTTTGATTCTTCTGGCTGAAAAAGAGAAAGTTTCCCAAATAGTTTTCTTCAAAAAAAAAATGTAAGTCTGAGCACATTTAATGCAATGCCATCATTTTTCTAATAATTGGAAGGTAGTGGCCATTTATCACTGGAGGGAAAAGGAAGAAAGAGGGGGAGATTGAAGTCATTGATGGGCAGTGCTAATGTATCCTTTGTGCTGATATTAGGCCTCATTAAAATTAATTACAATTTTCATTAAATTTAATATGGTTCAAAAATAACATTGAGAAGTCCACTGGAGGGTTTTAATTAGAAAATTCAATTGGGACAAAGCTTTATCTCTTTTCATTCCACTGTGATTTGGCCAGTTCACTCAGTGGAAGGAAATAGGTCCACTTGCACCATGAATGCACTGTACTTAATGAGAACAAATGGGATTAGTGTCAATGGCCAAAAAGGAGGGCATGAACATGGTGGGCCAAAGGGTCTGTTTCTGTGCTGTGCAAATCTGTAACTATCTATCTGATTAGCATATTTCAAAACTAGCTTTTGATTAAAAAAATCATGAAGTGGTCATTCATCAAACCTTAGAGCTATCCAGCTAATTAGTATTTCCTGTGATCTCTACTGCTGATAACTAACTTGTTTGAACATATATCTTCATCAAACATTCTCAGGTTGGATGTAATCACTGTCCAAAATGCTGCAGTAAGACTCAAATGTTGCCCTTATGAACAGTTGCACAGGGTTTGTTTTGTTTAATTTAGTTTAGTTTAGTTTAGTTTAATTTAGTTTGGTTTAGTTTACAGTCATGTGTATTTCCTGTGCAGTTGGTGCAGTCAAAAGCTTTTGTTGCGTGCTAACCAGCCAGCCAAGAGACAATACATAATTACAATCAAGCCGTTCACAGTGTACAGCTATATGATAAGGGAATAGCGTTTAGTGCAAGGTAAAGCCAGTAAAACCTGACCAAAAATAGTCTGAGGTAGGTCTGCATGAACCATGTCAGGAACATTACTGGTATCCTACATTTCTCATCTAAGAAAGACAAAGATTTGATTTTATAAAAGGGGTTCTGACCCAAAACGTCACCTATTTTCTTTCTCCCGAGATGCTGCCTGACCTGCTGAGTTACTCCAGCATTTTGTGTCTATCAAGGGGTAAAGATATCTGACTGCAATTACGTAGGACCTTAGCGACAATGCAATATTGTTCTCGTTACCTAAAAGGTGAGATACTGAACATTGAGGAAGTGCCGTGAAGATTCACAAGAGTTTTTCCAGAGCTGACTGGTGCATCTTATGAGAAGAAAATGACTCGGCATGTATTCTTTAGACGTTAAAAGAATGAGAGGAAATCTCATTGAAACTTACAAGATCCTTTAAGTGCTAAATAGGCTGGAAGCAGGGAAGGCATTTCTCCAGGCCGTGGAGACCAGAACCTAAGGGCACACATTCATTATAAGCGGTATAAGCGGTGAAGGGATTAAAAGTACCATTAGCAAATTTGCAGATGATACAAAGCTGGGTGGTAGTGTGAGCTGTGAGGAAGATGCTATGAGGTTGCAGGGTGACTCGGACAGGTTGTGTGTGGGCGGATGCATGGCAGATGCAGTTTAATGTGGATAAGTGTGAGGTTATTCACTTTGGTGGTAAGAATAAGAAGGCAGATTATTATCTGAATGGTGTCAAGTTAGGAAAAGGGGACGTACAACGAGATCTTGGTGTCCTAGTGCATCAGTCACTGAAAGGAAGCATGCAGGTACAGCAGGCAGTGAAGAAAGCCAATGGAATGTTGGCCTTCATAACAAGAAGAGTTGAGTATAGGAGCAAAGAGGTCCTTCTGCAGTTGTACAGGGCCCTAGTGAGACCGTACCTGGAGTACTGTGTGCAGTTTTGGTCCAAATTTGAGGTAGGATATTCTTGCTATTGAGGGCATGCAGCGTAAGATTACTAGGTTAATTCCCGGAATGGCGGGACCGTCGTATGTTGAAAGACTGGAGTGGCTAGGATTGTATACACTGGAATTTAGAAGGATGAGAGGGGATCTTATCGAAACATATAAGATTATTACGGGGTTGGACACCTTAGAGGCAGGAAACATGTTCCCAATGTTGGGGGAGTCCAGAATCAGGGGCCACAGTTTAAGAATAAGGGGTAGGCCATTTAGAACGGAGATGAGGAAAAACTTTTTCAGTCAGAGAGTTGTAAATCTGTGGAATTCCCTGCCTCAGAAGGCAGTGGACGCCAAGTCTCTGAATGCATTTAAGAGAGAGCTAGATAGAGCTCTTAAGGATAGCGGAGTCAGGGGGTATGGGGAGAAGGCAGGAACGGGGTACTAATTGAGAATGATCAGCCATGATCACATTGAATAGTGATGCTGGCTCGAAGGGCCGAATGGCCTACTCCTGCACCTATTGTCTATTGTCTATTGTCTATAAACCATTGAGGACTTAGAAAAGGAAAAAAAAAGTCTTCAGAGAGAAAAGAATCTAGTCATTTGCTCCATGCAAAAGATCAATAGATTTCAGGCTGTCACGTAATATAGGATAATGCAGGAAAATGGCTATGAGGTATAAGATGAAGCATGGTTGAAGGGTCAGATGGCCTAATCATGTTTATAATTCTTATGTTCTTATTTCTTATCAATGTGCAATAAAAAATAATGTACTTTGCAATTAACATTGCAATTCAAATGTTCTCAAACAAGTTCCCCTCTACCCTAATGTTAGTAATGTATACCATCTCTAGATACACATACTTAACCTCTACCATGACAACACTTTAATGACTTCCCCGTCAAATAAAAATGTGATAGTTGATTCAGTGATAGAGTATAATGTTGTAATAATTTAATGTACTATGGAGAGTTTGATTACAGCTTTGTATTGCAGCTTCCAGTTCGATGAGTCCAGCTGATACTGTGACTATAAAATGAAGCCCCCCCATTCTCCAAAAAGGAAACAAACATGCAGAAACATGTTGTAAGTTGAACTCTCCGGTACTTTGATGGAGACCAGGAAGCTGCATTGTGGGCCCATCCCAGTTCCAGCTACCCTCTAAATTGTGTGACCTCTGAACTCTAAATCAGGAGGAGTCAAACAAAATGAAATTAAAAAATATTGAAAAGCAATTTAAAACAATAAAAACATTTGAAATTAAGAACTTGCAACATAGAAATTCTTAGGCACCTAAGGATGGCTTCTGATTCTCTGCCTCAGAAGGCAGTGGAGGCCAATTCTCTGAATGAATTCAAGAGAGAGCTGGATAGAGCTCTTAAGGATAGTGGAGTCAGGGGGTATGGGGAGAAGGCAGGAACGGGGTACTGATTGATCAGCCATGATCACATTGAATGGCGGTGCTGGCTCGAAGGGCCGAATGGCCTCCTCCTGCATCTATTGTCTATTGTCTATTGTCTATTGTCTATTGTCTATTATCAAGCTGGAGAGAATGCTCAGATTTATGAGGATGTTGCCAGGACTTGAGGGCCTGAGCTATGGGGAGAGGTTGGGTAGGCCAGGACCCTTTCCTTGGGTTGAATGAACTTATAATGTATAGATACATGATAAGGGAATAAACTTTTTTTGTTTATGTTAATGACATCGAACTGAAGGCAGTTTCCAATGCTGGATTTCACTGATCGGGAGCAGCTCGATTCAGTTCAGTTCAGTTTCAATTCAGTTCAGTTTAGTTTATTCTCACGAGGTACAGTGGAAAAACGTTTGCTGTGTGCTAACCAGTCAGCGGGAAGACAATACATGATTACCATTGGGCCATTTACAATGTGTAGCTACATATATAGAAGAAAATAACTGCAGATGCTGGTACAAATCGAAGGTATTTATTCACAAAATGCTGGAGTAACTCAGCAGGTCAGGCAGCATCTCGGGAGAGAAGGAATGGGTGACGTTTTGGATTGAGACCCTTCTTCAGACTGAAGAAGGGTCTCAATCCAAAACGTCACCCATTCCTTCTCTCCCGAGATGCTGCCTGACCTGCTGAGTTACTCCAGCATTTTGTGAATAAATACCTTCGATGTGTAGATACATGATAAGGGAATAACGTTTAATAAAGCTAGTAAAGTCCAATCAAAGATAGTCCGAGGGTCACCAATGAGGTGGATAGAAGTTAAGGACTGCTCTCTAGTTATGTCAGAAGAAGTCTTATATGAAGTCCTGTTTCTACACGACTGGCTTTCATTATCTCTGGTCAATTCAATCATCAATACTATTTGCGGAACTGTGTTAGATGTATGATCCTAACAAGCAGACACTATCCAATGTGCAGCAAGCAGGTCAAATGCACTAAGAATGCCCATCGCTCCAAATAAAATCTTTGATATGACGTTCCAATCATTTATCTAGATGAGAAGATAATATGCGTGAGGAGCAGGAGTAGATCATTCAGTTCTTTGGGTCTCTTCCCACATTTGGTAGCATCATTGCTGATCTGATCATGACCATAATTGCACATTCTAGTCGACCCATGGTAACCTTTTACTCACTTTTTATTAAAAATCTATCTATTCTTGCCTTAAAAATATTCAAAGTTGCTTCGAACACCTTTTGAGGAAGAAAGTTCCAAAGACTCACAGCCCTTGAGAAAAAAAAGTGTTAGAATTTCAAGGCTTATTTGCTTACCTCCCTTGTGTTTTACATATTCATGATGTATTTTTGATGTAATTTCTTCTTATATTCATCCATGTGTACCAATCTTTAGGTTGGTGTTAAATAACAAACTTAATATGCCATTGCACACCAAGAAGAACTGCACTGCTGTCAATGAAAATCCTGTCCATAACAGGGCAGCACAGTGGCACAGATGGTAGGGCCACTGCCTCACAGTGCCAGAGACCCAGGTTCAATCCTGACCAAGGTGCTGTCTGTATGGAGTTTTCCCGTTCTCCCTATGACGGTGTGGGTTTTCTCCGGGTGCACCGTTTTCCTCCCATATTCCAAAGACGTATGGATCTGCAGGTTAGTTGGCCTTTGTAAATTATGCCTAATACATACGGAAAGTGGAGTAACATAGAACTAGTGTTAATAGGCCACTCTGGACTCAGTGGGCTGAAGGGCCTGTTTCCATGCTGAATCTCTAAAATACACTAGACTTGGAAGATGAAACACTAAAAACTTGACCCGCATGCACCATTTCATGCACACAGACAACTTTGCACGTGTTGGTCACACTGGCGATCCTTTCCAGGTGAATTTGTACCTATTTGGCACTTAGCCCAATCACTTCCATGTATTATTCATCTTCACACAGCTAACATTGCTCTGGTATCAGTCACATACATAACAAAATCACAGGTCACTTTTTATTGTTATGACTGTATGCCAAATGAAGTTCCTCGTATGTTGCAAAAGATACTTGGCTAATAAAGTATTATTGTGATTGTGATTTTGATTGTGATTCATTGCTTTATTTGCTTGCGTAAATTGAGGCTTCTGAGTACATTTTTTTAGAGCAGATATTGACAATGAGATGTCAATTAAAGGAATGTGAACTGAAACATTGATGCTCAGTAGTGCTGCCTTAACTAGTTACTGGCTTTTATTCCACATCACATCTGAGCTGCATGCTGTCCTATTTGGCCACTTGATCGGATCGCAGTGACACTGGGTCACCCCTGGCGCAGGCGTTAAGTGGAGCAGGCCATCACGTAAGGAGTGTGCTGTGTCCCCAACACCCCAGGTCACCTCAACAACAGCTTTTCATGTAGCTGTTTTGCAGCTTTCATAGGGATCCTCTCCAGTGATCAGCAAGACACTGATGCCACAGTAGCAAACCTTTCATGCAGCTCTTAATGGGATTCCCTATTAGCTCCTATTTCAGCACATAACTGTGTACACAGAGCCCTGCAGTGCGCATTCACTCAGATTTTTCATTAGCTTATTGTCATATAGCTAAAAGGGCGGCCAGAGAGCGAGGAGGGCCATTGGAGAGCGAGCTGGGTTATTGGAGAGTGAGCTGGGTCATTGGAGAGGGAGCAGGGCCATTGGAGAGTGAGGAGGGCCATTGGAGAGGGAGCAGGGTCATTGGAGAGTGAGCTGGGTCATTGGAGAGGGAGCAGGGCCATTGGAGAGGGAGCAGGGTCATTGGAGAGGGAGCAGGGCCATTGGAGAGTGAGCAGGGTCATTGGAGAGTGAGCAGGGCCATTGGAGAGGGAGCAGGGCCATTGGAGAGGGAGCAGGGCCATTGGAGAGTGATCTGGGTCATTGGAGAGGGAGCAGGGCCATTGGAGAGGGAGCAGGGACATTGGAGAGTGAGGAGGGCCGCCGAGAGCCTCCCAGCGGAGTATCACATGCAGTTCCAGTATCCCATTACAGGAAGAATGTGGAGATGTTAGAAAGGGTGCTGAGGAACGTTACCAAAATGATGCCTGGATTCGTGCGTATTAGCTACCAAGAGAGATTGGACAAACTTTGATTGTTTTCTCTGGAATGCCAGAAGTTGTAGGGTGGCCTGATAGAAGTATGTAAAATTATGAGTGACATACATAAGTCAGAACCTTTTTCCCAGTTGGGGGAATAGATTTGTGAGAGGAACAAGTTTAAAGACGATGTATGGGGATCGTTTTTTTACACAGAGGGTGATGAGAGCCTGGAACTTGCTGTCAGTAGTGGTAGTTGAGGCAGATACAATGGCGGAAATTAAGAGATTTTTGGAAATGCAGGGAATGGAGGGATATGGATACTGTGAAGGTAGATAAGAGATGGTCTTAGCATCATGTTTGGCACAGACATTATGGACTGAAGGGCCTGTTCTTGTTCTGTACTGCTGAATGTCCTATGTTCAAAGTGCTTTTTGAAGAGTTTGCAATCTGACAGAAAAATTGCTGGGACAAATACCTTAAATTTGCCAGTCAGTAGGAATGTCACTCTATTTGACTATTATGCAGGAAATAATGAACACATCAATTCTTGAAGTGCGCTCTACGATATTTGTACCAACTACCAGAGCGCATATGGTACCGTGCAAGAATGATACCTTTCATGAGCATATGGAAAGTAACTGGAGCCTGCAGGAGCACTGGAACTATTTTTACTGCACTATCTCTGCATCTGTTAAACGTTTACATTTCAGTATTTTGCCATGCAGTAAAGTGATTGAACACCATTCTAAATACAAACCGAAAAGGTTATGCTGCCTTACTATATGCAACTCTGTCATTTTTACTAATACTCTCTGCTTGTTCTTATCAATGTGCAAATTAATCATTTCTTCGCACAACAGCTGTTGTGAAAAATGGCGCTTTCTGATCCTGTCATAAAGGAGAATTAAATCATTAAGGACTTATTTATTAGACAGATGGCGTGGAAACTAAGAAAGAGTAGGCGAGCAATTTCAGAAGAGACCCAGAGATGTGTTTGATTATTAATGTGTTTGATATGGTGAAATGTCTGCTACAAACAGGTACAGTAATGTCATGTTTACGTTTTTGGACTAACAAGACAGGTTTAAATTCCCACAGTGTCAGAGAAAATAACTTTGAAGAAATCTGAATATTTAAAAATTCATTCATTCATTGGTTGCAGACTTTGTTGAAAAGGTTTCAGTAACAAATGACTCAACAAATGAGATTCTGCAGCCCTCTGGGCTAAAGAATTCCAAAATCTTACAATATCCAGAGGAAAGTTATGTCTCCTTATCTCAACTCTAAATAGTCAGCCTCTTAACCTGAAACTCACCCCCGGTTCTTCAGAGTTTCAGTCATTGAGTAATTCAGCTCTGAATGTGATAGATATTCGGTGACTCAGAGAGTCAGGATATGGCAAATGGGCAGACATGAGGACTTAAGGTGGATGATCTTATTCAATGATAGAGTGGGCTTGAAGGGACATGTAGCCTTCAGTGGCTTCTGATACCCATTGTACTAAGGCCTTACGCAAATTGCAAATTGCAGCATGAACTTCAAGACATTATAAAGGAGTTGGACAAAATAAAAGCGGCCAAAATTGCTGTGAAATTAAATTTTGCATTTCAAAAAGCAGCCATCAGAAGTCAATTTTCATCAAGGACCAGGGATTGGCACAAAAGAAAAGGTCTGGAGAGTGGGGTTGCTTTCGATACTCTCACAAATGAGCTCTTCTTCTTTTGTGTCCATCATCCATGTTTCAAATTTTACATCAATGTCATCGTCCGTCCTGAAAAAGGCGCAAGCTTCCGGCGACAATTATTGGGAACCATCGCTTGTACAATCGATGATGGTGGTAGCAGAATTAGCTCAAGACACTTCCAGTTTCCAGCCCCACGACGCGGACGATTCTGCTGTGGGGCCACAAATGAGCTGTAGGAGGCAAAGCCTCAACACATAGGCTGACCCAGTCTGGGGACCAGGTCCCACTGACACACTCACAGCCCCATATCAGCAGCCCTGGCTGCTCGAGCTGCTGCCTCATAGCACCAGAGACCAGGGTTCGAACCGCACCTCAGGTGCTGTCTGTGTGAAGTTTGCATATTTTCCCTGTAACCATGTGGATTTCCTCCCACATGCCAAAGACGTGTGGGTTTGCAGGAAAATTGGCCTCCGTTAATTGCCCCTATTGTGTAGGGAGTGGAAGTGAAAGTGAAATGACATAAAACTAGTGTTTTAATACTGATGATCGATGGTTGATATGGACTAGGTGGGCCGATGGGCCTGCTTCCATGCTGATTCACTCAACCATACCTGTTTTATTTCACCCACTTTTTTTTTATTCACAAAATGCTGGAGTAACTCAGCAGGTCAGGCAGCATCTCGGGAGAGAAGGAATGGGTGACGTTTCGGGTCGAGACCCTTCTTCTGAAGAAGGGTCTCGACCCGAAACGTCACCCATTCCTTCTCTCCCGAGATGCTGCCTGACCTGCTGAGTTACTCCAGCATTTTGTGAATAAATCGATTTGTACCAGCATCTGCAGTTATTTTCTTATTTCACCCACTGATAGTCATAGGTGCCAGACGAAGGGATAAGGCAAACGTACACAACAATCTATCTGCACTTTCCTCCTCACCATTGCTACTGCAATGGTGAGGAGGAAAGTGCAGATAGATTGTTGTGTACGTTTGTCTTATCCCTTCGTCTGGCACCTATGATACTTTAGTTTAGTTTATTGTAAAGTGTACCAAGATATGGAGAAAAGATTTTTTGTTGCATGCTATCCAGTCAGTGTAAAGACTATATATATATGATTACAATCAAGCCGTCCACAGTGTACAGATACAGGATAAAGGGAATAATGTTTGGTGCAAGTTAAATTCCAGTAAAGCCCAATTAAAGATAGTCCAAATGTTTCCAATGGTAGGTCCGAAGCGCTCTCCAGTTGCCGATAGGATGATTCAGTTGCCTGATACTGTCTACATTTTGGTCTAGGCATCTGGAACAGAGAAAATGGTTGTGTTTGAGCAAGAGGTGAGGGATGTCTGCGACCAATACCTGGCATTTAAATTGTAGTGGAATGCATCATTGTAGGATTCCCTATCTCACTTAAATTATGATTGGCAGAGGGCTTACATATTAAAGGTTTAATGCAAAGTAGGATACTGCGATGCAGCAAGAAGCCAGTCCCAGAAGTGTTTCCCTAACACCAACCATCCTTACTTGCTGCTGAATGAAATTGGCAATTTAATGTAAATGAAACGCAGTTTTGTTTTCCATCCACTTTAGACCGCATTGAAATTTGCTGAACTCATTTAATTTAAAACTCTTAGTAAATAGGCCAAAACTATTCCATCTCTCCTCATAAATCAACCTTCTCAGGCAGGAATCAATCTTGGGAATATACTCTGCACTCTCTCTCTTAGTATGCATATCTTTCATCAGGTATTTTGACCAAATATTCACACAGTGCCCTGGCTATGGTCTCATCAATCCCTGTATAATTATGAAAGGGCTTGCTTATTCTTGCAGTTCAGACATAGTACAGTATTTATGTTCCAAATTAGTTTCTCTAAGTTAATGTTAATGTTAACCTTCAAAGTTTAATAACCTGTCACACAAGGGTTCCCCTGTGCGACTGTACCAAAAAAAAGTTATTCTTTTCTTCCTGTAAAGTGCATAATCTCACATTTTCCTAAATTATACTCCATCTGCCAATTTCCTGCCACTTGCCTAACCTGTCTCTATCCTATTGGAATCATTTTGCATTCTCTTCATATGTGATTTTCCCATCAGATTTGTATCATAAATATTGTTTTATAAATAGACTTGGATAATTTACACTATGACTTTTCACTTAACTTACAAATGGAAATTGAGGATTTTTTACTGATCCAAGCAACTACCTTACTGGCAACAGCCTCCCGACCCCCAAAAAATCCATTTATTTGTTCATTCTTTGCATTCCTGCATTGAAACCAGATTGCAGTGTGGAGCGGCTTGTAGTGCCGTTGCCCTGTAACACAAGAAACCTGGGTTCAATCCCTAACTTGATTGCTGTCTGTGTAGAGTTGCCATGTTGTCCTGTGACTTCATAAGCTTCCTGTGGGTGCTCTGGTTTTCTCCAACATCACAAGGATATGTGGATTGGTAGGCTGATTGTCCATTGTAAAATGCCTGAGTGAGTGGTATAATATGGAGGAAGTTGATGAGCATGTGTGGAGAATAAAATGAGATTAGTATAGCATTAGTGTCAATGATACTTGATCATTGGCATGGACTCGGTAGGCCATGGAGCTTGTTTCAATGCCGTTTCTCCCTAAAACTCCAAAAGTTTTTTTTTCTACACCAAGCAGTTCAAAATGGAGTATATATCACTTGTAGTTAAAACTAGTCAAAACATGCAAATTTTGAGTCACCTTTGTAACCCCAGTATGATTTGCATTTCATGGAAGTACAAACAGATATTATTCTTGCATGTGGGATCGGAGATGAAGGTAGATAGGATGGTGAAGAAGACTTCAGACATGCTGTCTGTCATCGGAAAGATGCCATTAAGCTGGAACGGATGCAGGGAAAATTTATGAAGATGTTGCCAGAACTCAAGAGCCTGAGCTATAGGAGAGGTTTGGGCAAGCTAAAACCTTATTCCTTGAAGCGTAGAAAGCTGAGGGGTGATCATTTAGAGGCGGATAAAATAATGAGGGGTATGGATAGGGTGAATACCTAATCTTTTTCTCAGGGTATGGGAAATCAAGACCAGAGAAGTAACTTTTGGAAGTTTACAGAGAACAAGCTGCCAGAAGCAGCTGATGTAGGTACAATAACATTGAAAACACATTTGGTTAGGGACATGGATAGGAAAGGTTTAGAGGGACATGCGGTAATTCGAGCAAATGGCAATAGCTTCGAATAGCTAAATGGGAATGCATTTTGATCAGCAAGGATGAGTTAGATAGAAGTGGCTGTTTCGTGCTGTTTAACTCTTTTAACTCGATTACCCACCTTTTGGAACATTGGAGAAGGAATTTGGATTAAAAGGACACAAAGTGCTGGAGTAACTCAATGGATTAGATGACCTTTCAGATATGTTTGTTAGAACAGAATTTGGGTCATGTTGTCCTGCAGCAGCTTGGTCTTGAGCATTCCTGTTCTATTATGTTCTTAACACTGCGGGGTCCACTTGGGAAGCCCACAGTGTAAGTAAAGTTGTAGATGGGCTATTGCATGCTAGCCAATCATAGTGCTTGTTAGTAGTAGTCCCGCCTAGTACGTGCTTTATAATATTAAGAACTCGCCTACGTCAGGCAGTAGATGTAGCAGCTCGGAGCTGTAATGTACTGCAGGTCCTATGATGTAAGTGCTTCAATAAAATGATGCGTTGTATCTTAGCGTGTACTTAAGCACTTTATTACAAAAGTATTAACCAATGTCCCTGCCTCCCCGAGTCCACACACAAAAACACTGCTCCGAACAACTCCCAGTTCTGCACCTCCCACAATCCCATAACGCTCTCCAAACCTGCTGCTTTTCCCACTGTCATATCTGTAGCCTGCCCTTGATCCCACTCCCGTGCCAAAAAGCACCAGCCACCCCGATTTCAGTCCTATCTTTGCAAGAGGACAGATTGCAAACATTTGTTGTCTCACCTCATTTATAAAGTTCTGGAACATTCTTTGACATTTACTGGAATTTATAAACTTTCATTTGCTGTCCATGCAGTCTGATTTTTATGATCCTGTATGAGAACTTATTTTATTTAACAACTGAATGTACAAGAATTATCGAAAATAGACACAAAATGCTGGAGTAACGTAATGGGACAGGCAGCATCTCTGGAGAGAAGAAATGGGTTACGTTTCGGGTCGAGACCCTCCAACAATTATCGTTGCTTGATACAAACAATGGACATTCATTTAAAAACAGTGTCCAGGTCTCCCAAAACTTCAGCCAGCCAAAACATCTGTAAACGAATTTCAGAATCAAAAATATATTCACAGCTCACTAACAAGTTCAGCTTTAGAAAACATGTTTATATTTTTTAGAAGAAAATGCGAATCTGGAACCTTATTGATGTGAAAAAAATCACTGCACATTGTCCAACACACAAGTGCTGGAGGAACTCATGGATCGGCCAGCAGCTGGGAGGAATTGACAGACAATGGTTCAGATCAGGACCCTTCATCAGTCTCACAGAGATCGGACTATTGGTCTTGTCAGCTCTCCCAAGCTGACATCGTGAAGATTGTAGTAGAATTGTGAAATGTTAGATTCATTTGTAAGGGTGGCACATGTCTGTTAAAAATTATTTATTTTCTTTAATGCCTCATTTAAGGTGTGTTCGCTGAGCCTTTGGCTCTTCCGTAAGACTTTAATAAAACATTTTCTTCAGGAAATTCAAAAGAAGTTCTATTTTCTTTAGGAATTGGTCGACAATTAGCGTGAGAACTTTGTTGTGACCTCAACATTCCATCCCGCCACCAAAAATTATGAAGAAAATTAAAAGCTGCCAATCTGAGACAGAGCCGTGACCGCATCAGGCAGGTGCAGAGTAAACTGTTCATACGTCTGGCCTCCTGCCCTCAGAGAAAGAAGAGGGCACATTACAGCTTGTACAAATTCCAGGTGGATTTAACTTGTGTAGGACCATTAATCACTGCCCCAAAACTGCCTAACCTCGGTTAAAGAGGGGAATGATAACACGATAAAATCTGCGATTACTTATAGCTTTGTACCATTACATTTGTAAGTCAATGGAGCCCTGATAACTCCAATTCAGTGCTGAGAACTGGGATATTTTCGCAGGAGGAAGGTTGTACTCATCTGGGTATCAGTGACAGGGAACAAAATATTCTTCCAATTTCCAGTAGCCAGACTCAGAGTCAAATATCCACAAAGATGTGTAAAATTGTATGGATGCAAAACGAATCGATAATTGAATATGAGGTTCTGAAGATGGGTCTCGACACAAAACCTCACCTATTTCTTTTCTCCAGAGATGCTGCCTGTTCCTTGTGTAGGAAGGAACTGCAGATGCAGGTATACACCGAAGATAGACACAAAATGGTGGAGTAACTCAGCGAGACAGGCAGCATCTCTGGATAGAAAGAATGGGTGACGTTTCGTGTAGAGAAACTTCTTCAGGCTGACGAAGGGATTCGACCCAAAACGTTACCCATTCCATTATCCAGAGATGCTGCCTGTCCCGCTGAGTTACTCCAACATGTTGTGTCTATCTGCAGTTCCTTCCTACACACTTGATGATTGATTGGCCTCCTATTAAATTAGAAGAAAATATGAAAAATTTAGATATTCAAGAGGGTCGATAATACGTCACCTAATTCCCACTGAGTAGAACAGGGCAGGCGAGGGTTAAAGGATGCTTTGATAATCCCATAACATATTTTCTGACATATACCAAATGCAGTGAGAAATGATTGTGATTGATTGGCAGGAAACAACAAAAGTCAGCCTGTTATTCACAGAACATTAAGCTATTCAGAAGCTGGGAAAAGCCTAATATGAGTAAAAAAGAGTCATAAACTTTGTTTAATACTGAACCTTGACATAAAGTAAGACATTTTGGTTGTTTTACATTTGATTCATACTACTACTGGCATTGAAATAGCTTTGTGGGTCACTCTAATACTACTTGAAAAGAGCAAGAACTACACTTATATGAAGCTCAATCACAAGGATCACAGAATCTCAACCAACTTTGTATCAGTGCACTGTTTGCGATTGATGTGTTGCAAATTTTTGCTGTTCTCAGCTTTAGCACATGTGCTAAACAGTCAAGGCATACACGTGGAATTATATTTTGAAAGCTGTGGAGATCACAATTTAAATGATGGTCCTTTAAATAGATAAGTGGTAACAGAAATGGAATTAGCATATCTGATTGATGTGTGAGGAAATAAGAAGCACTGGTTTTCAGCAAAGTAAGATTGCGAATGTCTCGATGAATGCTGTTCCAATATTGACGTAATTTGGGGAGATTTGCAATGGATAATTAGTCATGGGATACAGTCAGGCTAAGTGTATGGGTACAGTGTGCTCCATAATGTTTGGGACAAAGACCCATCATTTATTTATTTGCCTCTGTACTACACAATTTGAGATTAAAAAAAAAAAAAAAATCACATGTGGTTAAAGTGCACATTGTCAGATTTTATTAAAGGCAATTTTTGTACATTTTGGTTTCACCAATTACAGCTGTGTTTATACATAATCCTCCCATCTCAGGGCACCATAATGTTTGGGACACATGGCTTCACAGATGTTTGTAATTGCTCGGGTGTGTTTAATTGCCTCCTTAATGTCGGTATAAGAGAGCTCTCAGCACCTAGTCTTTCCTACAATTTTCCATCATCTTTGGAAACTTTTATTGCTGTTTATCAACATGAGGACCAAAGTTGTGCCAATGAAAGTCAAAGAAGCCATTATGAGACTGAGAAACAAGAATAAAACTGTAAGAGATATCAACCAAACCTTAGGCTTACCAAAATCAACTGTTTGGAACATCATTAAGAAGAAAGAGAGCACTGGTGAGCTTACTAATCGCAAAGGGACTGGCAGGCCAAGGAAGACCTCCACAGCTGATTACACGAATTCTCTCTAAAATAAAGTAAAATCCCCAAACACCAGCCCGTCAGATCAAAAACACTCTTCAGGAGTCAGGTGTGGATTTGCCAAGGACCACTGTCCACAGAAGACTTAATGAACAGAAATACAGAGGCTCCACTGCAAGATGCAAACAACTGGTTAGTTGCAAAAATAGGATGGCCAGGTTACGGTTTGCCAAGTACTTAAAAGAGCAACCATAGTTCTGGAAAAAGATCTTGTGGACAGATGAGACGAAGATTAACTTATATCAGAGTGATGGCAAGAGCAAAGTATGGAGGAGAGAAAGAACTGCCCAAGATCCAAAGCATACCACCTCATCTGTGAAACACAGTGATGGGGGTGTTATGGCCTGGGCATGTATGGCTGCTAAAGGTACTGGCTCACTTATCTTCATTGATGATACAACTGCTGATGGTAGTAGCATAATGAATTCTGAAGTGTCTAGACACATCCTATCTGCTCAAGTTCAAACAAATGCCTCAAAACTCATTGGCTGGCAGTTCATTCTACAGCAAGACAATGATCCCAAACATACTACTAAAGCAACAAAGGAGTTTTTCAAAGCTAAAAAATGGTCAATTCTTGAGTGGCCAAGTCAATCACCCGATCTGAACCCAATTAAGCATGCCTTTTATATGCTGGAGAAAACTGAAAGGGACTACCCCTAAAACAAGCATAAGGTAAAGATGGCTGTAATAGAAGCCATCAGAGAAGACACCCAGCAACTGGTGATGTCCATGAATCGCATACTTCAAGCAGTCATTGTATGCAAAGAGTGTCCAAAAAATACTAAACATGACTACTTTCATTTACATGACATTGCTGTGTCCCAAACTTTATGGTGCCCCGAAATGGGGGGACTATGTATAAACACAGCTGTAATTTCTACATGGTGAAACCGAATTATATAAAAATGGCCTTTATTGAAATCTGACAATGTGCACTTTAACCACATGTGATTTTTTCTATTACAAATCTCAAATTGTAGAGTACCGAGGCAAATAAATAAATGATGGGTCTTTGTCCCAAACATTATGGAGGGCACTGTAAGTGCAGAACAGATGGAAAGTAGAAAAATGTGTGATTATTAATTTTAATCAACAGAAAGTTTTAAATGACGAGATTTAAAACAGTTGATATTTGCGAGTGATATCGTATATTTGAACATAAATTACTGCAAGTCAGTTAGGAAGGCAAATAGTACATTGTTCTGCTTTACTCTAGGACGATTTGGGTGGAAGAATAAACATGTTTTACTGCAACTGCAACAAAAGAGTTCAGTTCAGTTTAGTTTATTGCCACGTGTACTGAGGTACAGTGAAAAGCTTTTATTGCATGTTAACCAGTCAGCAGAAAGACAATACAGGATTACAATTGATCCATTTGAGTGCAAGGTAATGCCAGTAACTTCGGATCAAGGATAGTCCGAAGGTCACCAAGGAAGTAGATAGAAGTTAGGAAAAGCGGACGTACAACCAGATCTGGGTGTCCTAGTGCATCAGTCACTGAAAGGAAGCATGCAGGTACAGCAGGCAGTGAAGAAAGCCAATGGAATGTTGGCCTTCATAACAAGCGGAGTTGAGTATAGGAGCAAAGAGGTCCTTCTGCAGTTGTACAGGGTCCTAGTGAGACCGCACCTGGAGTACTGTGTGCAGTTTTGGTCTCCAAATTTGAGGAAGGATATTCTTGCTATTGAGGGCGTGCAGCGTAGGTTTACTAGGTTAATTCCCGGAATGGTGGGACTGTCATATGTTGGAAGATTGGAGCGACTAGGCTTGTATACATTGGAATTTAGAAGGATGAGAGGAGATCTTATCGAAACGTACAAGATTATTAAGGGGTTGGACACGTTAGAGGCAGGAAACGTGTTCCCAATGTTGGGGGAGTCCAGAACAAGAGGCCACAGTTTAAGAATAAGGGGTAGGCCATTTAGAACTGAGATGAGGAAAAACTTTTTCAGTCAGAGAGTTGTGAATCTGTGGAATTCTCTACCGCAGAAGGCAGTGGAGGCCAATTCTCTGAATGCATTCAAGAGAGAGCTGGATAGAGCTCTTTAGGATAGCGGAGTCAGGGGGTATGGGGAGAAGGCAGGAACGGGGTACTGATTGAGAATGATCAGCCATGATCACATTGAATGGCGGTGCTGGCTCGAAGGGCCGAATGGCCTCCTCCTGCACCTATTGTCTATTGTCTATTGTCTATTCAGCACTGCTCTCTGATTGTGGTAGGTTGACTCAATTGCCTGATAACAGCCGGGAAGATACTGCCCCCGAATCTGGTGGTGTGTGTTTTCACACTTCTATACCTTTTACGTAATGGGAGAGGGAAGAGGGAGTGACCAGGGTGCGACTCATCCTTGATTATGCTGCTGACCTTGCCGAGGCAGCGTGGGGTATAAATGGAGTCAATAGAAGGGAGGTTGGTTTGTGTGATGGTCTGGGCTGCGGCTACAATTTGCTGCAATTTCTTGCGGTCTGGATGGAGCTGTTCCCAAACCAAGCTGTGATGCATCCTGATAAAATGCTTTCTAAGGTGCACCTACAGAAATAGGAGCTTTCTATGGTGCCTCTGTCGAAGTTGGAGGCATCTGGTGAGAATAGACATGGAATATCATGTACAGGTCTGATTTCCCTACCTAATGCGGAATGGATAAAGACATGGAAATTAGCAATGAAATAGACAAATCAAAACATGGAAATTAACAATCATAGTCCATTTACTGTAGTCATTCATGTCTGTATTGTCATTCGTTTGATCATAGTTAACCCTTCAAATCCAGTACACTGTTCTCACTTTCATCCCCTGTCCCTTGTTCTCTTCAGCCGTTAGAACTATATCTTATTCCCTCTTGAATATATTTCACGATTTGGCCTCAACTGCCTTCTCTGCCAGAGAATTCAACAGGGTCTTTGGGAGAAGAAATTTAGCCTCCGTCTAAATGGCTTACTCAGCATTTTCGGGTTGTAATCCAAATATGATGAAAATGTCTTCATCAGCAAAACACAAAAAAATACCTCAAGATATTTTGAGATGAACATGGAAGTATTCAAGGTATGGAAGCAAAATTTACACAAAGGAGAATTCTGTATATTGGCTCTTTGGAGCATAACCTGTAGTTTACAGGAAATAGGGAAATGTTTGAGAAGAGCTGAAAAAAGCCCACAGGAAGCAGGTATCATTAAACTAGTGCAGTTTTCTGATTGGAATACTCCAACATTCCTGTAGTGAAGATAGATAGCACTATTAGGATCTGTGGAGATTATAAGATAACAATCAACAGAGAAGCAAATGTGTACAGATAGCCCTTACCTTTGATTGATGGTTTGTTTGCTCAACTGGAACGAAGGCAACTTTCCACTGTCATTAATACATTGCATGCTGAACAGCAGGATGAGTTAAACAAGTGTTCAAAGGATTACTCGGCTACAAATATTCACCATGGACTCAATAGATTTTTTCTTGTGTGGTATAGCATCAGCAAGGATATTTTCTGGAGGACAGTGGTTAATTTGATCAAAGGTCTGCCAGGTAGCAGAGGACAGGCAGTGCAGGAACGCAATGTTACCAAATAGCAGGAACACAGTTTTTTAGATTTTTTAGATTTAGAGATACAGCGCGGAAACAGGCCCTTCGGCCCATCGAGTCCGTGCCGCCCAGCGATCCCCGCACATTAACTAGGGACAATTTTTTTAAAACATTTACCCAGTTAATTAACCTACATACCTGTACGTCTTTGGAGAGTGGGAGGAAACCGAAGATCTCGGAGAAAACCCACGCAGGTCACGGGGAGAACGTACAAACTCCGTGCAGACTCCTCCGTAGTCAGGATCGAACCTGAGTCTCCGGCGCTGCATTCGCTGTAAGGCAGCAACTCTACCGCTGCACCACCGTGCTGCCTGTTGAGGAACTGTAGGTGCAAGATCACTCAGAACTAGACCTCCTTCCCTAAAAATAGATGATGAAGGACCAAACCTGGCTGAGGAGTAGGTTAAAAGCAACAAACCCCTCCATGACACACTGGTCAACCTGAGGAGTACCTTCAGCAACAGACTGGTTCCACCAAGATGCAGCACAGAATGCCACAGGAGAGCTTTCTTCCCTGTGGCTATTAAACTGTACAACACCTCCCCCTTCTTTCGTGGGGTAAACTGAGACTGACTCACCCCCACCCCTCCACCTCCTCGATCTTTGCACATCCCCAAAGCCTTTTCACTCGTCACTTTAATTTCATGTTTCATGTATTTTGTGTTTTTTATGACTGTTGGCAAATTAATTTCCCTCCTGGGATAAATAAAGTTCTATCATATCCTATCGCAAAGTTTAATGGCTGCACTTGTTACGACCAATTTGACAGAATTTAAAGCCCTTGTTGGACGGAGGGCGTTGTGGTCGGCAAACGGTCGCCGGGTCTATGCTTGGCCTCGCCAAAGTAGAGGAGGCCACCGCTGGAACACCAAAAGCAGCAGGCGAGGTTAGAGGAGGTGCAGGTGAACCTCTGCCTCACCTGGAAGGATTGCCGAGATCCCTGGAGGTAAGGGAGGAGCTAACTGCATTGCTTTCTTCACCGAAACTGCTGTGTCTCTGTTTGCCAGACATTTTGCCTGGTGTGCTGGGATAGCCAGTAGTTGGAGGAGAGAGAAAAATAGAAACATGGAGCGAGAAACAGAAATATTTTAGGTTGATGACCCTTTATCAGAAAAAAGCCTAACAAAAGATAATTAACCTGAAAAATTAACTCCATTAATTTCTTCACAAACACTGCCTGTAATGCTGAGTTTAGAGGTACAGTGCAGATACAGGCCCTTCGGCATACTAAGTCTGCGCTGACCAACTATCTCCGTACACTTGCAATATCGTACATACACTAGAGACAATTTGCAACTTTTACCAAAACCAATTAACCTACAAACCTGGAGGTCTTTGGAATGTGGGAGGAAATCAGTGCACCTGGAGAAAACCCACGTGGTCAAGGGGAGAATGTACAAACTCTGCAAAGACAGCACCCGCAGTCAGGATCGAATGCGGGGTCTCTGGAGCTATAAGGCAGCAACCCCACCACTGCGCCACCGTGCCGCCCTAGTGAAGGGTTTCCATAAATTTCTGTTTTTATTTATGATTTACAACACCTGCAGCATTTACTGTGAGATTGAGTGCAGAGGATCAATTTGATTTGTGGTCTCTCTGCATGACAGCTACATGATTAAGAGTCTTCCGCACCTCCCATGGCATCATGCATCACAGTCATCATCTTAACCAGGAACATAAATACCAGGTCATATTTCCTCACCTTCTAACAAATTTGACGTTGTGAAAGGAGATAAATTTCAAAAAAGTATGTTACCAACTGGCAATGTTCCAACACAAGCTGAGTTTAAGTTTATTATTTTCATATGTACAGTGAAAAGATTTGTTTTGTACGCTATCCAGTCAGATCAGATAACACAATACATAAATGTAATCATCAAACTCCAGTACAATAGGTAGAGCAAGATACAGAGTGAAGAATATAGTTCTCAACAGTGAAGCACATCAGTTGCACTTACGTATACATATACATATACAGCATACAAAGTCTAATGTTTGCAATGGGGTGCATCAGATAGTACCATAGCTTACGGAAAGACGGTGCAGAAGCCTGATAATAGAGGTGAAAATATGCTAAGTTTAAAATTGTCAATATGGAAACGTTAGCTATAAAGCTTTATTGTAACTTTGGACTTTTTGATTAAATATTATCTTTTGTTTTATGCATGTTAGGACCCTGCGTGTCTGTTGCGGTGAGAATGAACAATTTTAAGTGGGCGTGCATATCAGTGAAGATCTATTCTGGGCCCAGCACATTGATCCTATCATAAAGAAGGCCCCTACTTCAACGCCTCTACTTCCTTAGGAGATTTGGGTTGTCGACGAATACTCTCTTGAACTTCTACATGTGTACAATACAGAGCATATTGACTGGTTGCATCATGGCCTGGTTCAGCCACTCGAATATCCAGGAATGAAGGAGTTGCAAAAAGTGGTGGACACTGCACAGTCCATCAAGGGTACTGACCTCTCCACCATCAAAAGGAACTTTAGGAGACACTGCCTCTTAAAAGGTAGCCAGGATCATCAAGACCCACACCACCCTGGCCACATTTTAATTTCACTCCGACCATCAGGAAGAATGTATACGTCTGAAAACTGTGACCTCCATGCTCAGGAACAGCTTCTTCCCAACAACCATCAGGTTATTGGACACGACAAACACCAACTAAACTGAACTATGAACTGCCCTTTTTGCATTAGGAACTTCATGCTTTTGTTTTGCACTAATATCGATTTTTTTTATTTATTGAAGTTTTCTTTGCTTGTTTTCATTATGTTATCTATAAAGTACTGTGCTTACAGACTTGTTATTGCTGCTGCACGTAAGAATTTTGTTATATATGACAAACACTCTTGATTCTTGAGTCTTGTTTTCATCAAAGTTAAATGGAATGAGATGTGAAAACATGCACCTGGAGGAACTATGCATTTTTATTTTATTATCAACATCCTGAGTGCAAAATAAAAAAATGGATTCTCACAAAAAGCAGCACATTTTTGACTGTTGAATGTTTGTTCCGACTTAATGTTTAAATATATTTATTGAACAGTGCCTTTGTGGCAAGACTTAAATTCATTTCTGAGCCTCAGACTATTGAAAAAGATGGAAATTTCTTGGTGAACATAAGGATAGACACAGATAAGGTGAATGCTCATAGACTTTTTTTCTAGGGTCAGCGAATCAAGAACTAGAGGGCAAAGGTTTAAGGTGAGAGGGGAGCAATTTAATGGGAAGGTGAGGGGCATCTTTTCACACAGAAGCTGGCGGCTATATGGAATGTGCTACCAGAGGAAGTAGTTGAGACAGGTAAGACATTTGGACAGCTACATGAAAAGGAAAGGTTCACAGGGATATGGGCCAAGTGCAGGCAAATGGCTTAGGTGGAGCATATTGGTCCACATGGACAGGGCCAGTTTTCATGCATATGACTCTATGAGATAAGATTTTCTTAGAACATATCTGTGTCAAGGAGGTTCAGATATGACGAGAGTGAAGAGACACTGGGATTTGTCTCCTGAGGGCAGCAAAAATTAAGAGATTTAATATATTCAAAATATTGAAGGGTTTTGACAAGTTGTTTGGTAATCAAAGGTCACGTATAAAATATGCTGTGATGGGCAAGAGGAGAAACTTTGCACACACACCAATTGCTAAGATTTGCTGTATACAATCTGAAAGATAAGTGGATGCATCATCCTTAGAAACTTCCAATAACATATGGCCATATTCTTGAAGAGAATTTATTTGTAATATTAAACAAAAATGGCTGGAATGCAACTGGAAGTTGGCACAGGTCACTTAATCACTTCTTTCACATTCTTCACGTCTTTCTGATGGTTTAATTACTTTGCATCCATAAGTGGATGCTCTTTACTCATAGGGCCTAATGCCGCCTTTTCCAACTGTTATTTAATCTCTTCTTTTTTATCATTTTAAAATTTTATTATTTCTATCAACCTTTTCTTCCAGATAATTTTGCAAAATGTATTAGTTATCATTCTTGTGATTGTTCTATGAATGTGAAGAAATGTAAAGCAACTCAGTTAGTCTTTAGTCAGAGTCTGTGGAATTCTTTGCCACAGAAGGCTGCAGAGGCAAGTCAGTGGATATTTTTAAAGCAGAGACAGATAGATTTTTGATTAATACAGGGGTACTCAGAGGTTATGGAGAAAAGGCAGGAGGATGGGGTTAGGAGGAAGTGATAGATCAGCCACGATTGAATAGCGGAGTAGACTTGATGGGCCGAATGGCCTATTTCTACTCCTATCACTAATGATCTTATGACCAATGTCAAGGTGTAATTTGTGCTATCCAATTCACGTCTAGCTAGCCATGTACGATGGATGATCACAGCTGATGGGTGATGAATGGCCAAGGGAGGAGTCATCTGCAGAGAGCTGTCAAACAGCTTGGATTGCACAAGAAATGCTTGCCAGCTGATATCCAGCAACACTGTTCACAGACACCTTTTCTGGTAGCTAAAGCTGAGGCTTCCACTTTGTGGGAAGTTCATGGTTGAGTAAGGCATGTGCCCCAAAGGGATTTGCAGACAATCTCCACCACACAAGCTACACCGCCACTCGTTAAAATCTACAATCACACTTAACTTTTATGTACCGAGAATTGTTTCAAGCTGAGAACATTTGGACTATAAACCATTCTGCAGCAGAGAGATATGCTGAGTTATAGCATTGCTATTTTCTTGTCCTACACAGTTCAAATACTTCCCAAGCAAAATCAGCATCAGCTTGAAAAAGCTGTACAATTTTACAGCTTGGACAGCATCTTGGAGGTCCATATTGCAGCCATATGGGGCTGCGAGCTGCCTTGCTCAATATCATAACTCACGTGAATGGGAAATGTTCCCACTCTCCATATTCAGATCATTTGCAACCATTGACATCACAGCATATATCACTACCAGCTGATTTAATGCCTTCATGTAATCTAATCCACTGTTATGGCGAGTCCGGAAACTTGTTGGTTGTAGAAGAAGTTTATTGCAGCCGCAATATTCGAATACAGAGTTAAACAACAAGGTAAAGGACAACCATCAAAAACTTACTGTCTTCTTCGAAGACTTCGCCGAACTAACTATTTCGGGCGCCAAACGCGCACATGACATTGCTGGCCAATCAGCGATGTCGCTCCCTGGACCAATCCCCATGGTCGCGTTCACACGTGACCTCGCTGGCCAATCCGAGGGTTCGACGACCTGGACCATTCTCTATGGTCGTTACATGACCCCCCCCAGAACCCGAGGTGCGGAACCTAGCAGGGAGCCGGATTTCGCGACCATAACGAGTACGGAGAGGGACAGCCTGAACCACAGGAGCCGGGGGTTCCGGACTTGGCGGAACAGCTGGAACGGGAGGTCCTGGAGGAACTACCGGAACGGGGGGTCCTGGAGGAACTGTCGGAACGGGGGGTCCTGGACTGAGCGGAACTAACGGAGGTCGGCCTCTCCTAGGGGTTTGACCGACCAGGACTGGTTGATCCGGATCCAAATGTGCAGGTTTGAGCCGGGACACCGAGACGAGCTCACTCTTGCCGCACATGTCTAAGGTGAAGGTAGCCGTTCCCTTACGCAAAACCCGGAACGGCCCTTGATAGACCCTCTGCAACGGGGCGCGATGGGAATCTTTTCGCAGAAAAACGAACTCACAGTCCTTCAGGGAAGGCGGTTCATGTACCATGGGACACCCATGACGTGAAGTCAGAACTGGAGCCAGGGAGCCCACCCGTTCCCGGAGAGATGCTAACACTGATGGGACTGTAGGCAGCTGGTCTGAAGGGTCCGGAAACAGATCTCTGGGTACTCGAAGTGTCGAGCCATATACTAGCTCTGCGGACGACGCACCGAGATCTAGCTTAGGAGCAGTCCGGATGCCCAAAAGAACCCAAGGGAGCTGGTCTATCCAGTCCGGGCCTTCAAGCCTTGCACTGAGGGACGCCTTAAGTTGGCGGTGGAACCTTTCTACGAGTCCATTTGCCTGGGGGTGATATGCAGTAGTGGGTTGTAACTTGGACCCGTACAGTTCTGCGAGCGCGGCCCAGAGGGACGAAGTGAATTGTGGGTTTCTGTCAGTGGTAATAACTGCCGGGACCCCGAAACGAGCTACCCAATGAAGGGCCAAAGTCCTAGCACAAGACGCTGACGAAATATCAGACAATGGGAAAGCCTCTGGCCACCGGGTGAACCGATCCACCACCGTGAGGAGGTGGGTGTAGCCCCGGGAGGAAGGCAAAGGACCGACCAAATCCACGTGGATGTGGAAAAAACGAACAGCCGGGACCTCGAAATCCTGTACGGGGGGCTGGACATGGCGCTGGACTTTAGCGGTCTGACAGGGAACGCAGGCACGCGCCCAACCCGCTACCTGTTTCCGTAGGCCATGCCAGACAAACCGAGCTGCTACCAAAGCAGAGGTGGAGCGGATGGACGGGTGCGCCAGCCCATGAATGGCATCGAAAACCCGGCGCTGAAGGGAGGGCGGTACTACCGGCCTGGGACGGGGAAGAGAAACATCGCACCAGACTTTTGTGCCTTCTGACCCACAAGCTACCTGGGCCAACTTCAATCCCGAAGTGGTGGACTGGTATGCCGAAGCGGTATCCGCTAGAAGCTGTGCCTCCGCAAGCTCTTGGGGATCCACTTCGCAGTCCACCGCCGAAATAGGGGGAAAAGCAGGTCTAGACAGGGCGTCAGCAACGGCATTAAGCTTACCCGCGACATGACGGACATTGGTGGTGAATTCGGAGATAGCAGTCAGGTGCCGCTGCTGGCGGGCCGACCATGGGTCAGACAATTTGACAAAAGCAAATGTTAATGGTTTATGGTCCGTAAAGGCCACAAATGGGCGGCCCTCAAGGAAGTACCTGAAATGACGAACAACTAAATAGAGGGCCAAAAGCTCTCGGTCAAATGCGCTATACTTCAGCTCAGCCGAATTTAGTTGCCGGCTGAAAAACGCCAAAGGCTGCCAACGGCCACCGACCTGCTGCTCCAGAACCCCGCCCACCGCCACGTCAGAGGCGTCCACCGTCAGGGCCGTGGGGGCGGAGGGGCTCGGGTGGACCAACATGGTGGCGTCTGCCAAAGCTGCCTTAGCTGCTGTAAAAGCCGACTCTGCGGTCGGGGACCATATCAACTCTACCGGATTCCCTGCAAGGCATTGGAAAAGCGGGCGCATGACTCGCGCAGCTGCCGGAACGAACCTATGGTAGAAATTAACCATGCCTACGAACTCCTGTAGCCCTTTTACTGTGGTGGGCCTAGGAAATGCCCGGATAGCCTCCACCTTTTCGGGCAAAGGGGAGGCGCCGGCAGGGGTAATTCTGTGCCCTAGAAAATCAAGAGCAGGAAGGCCGAATTGACATTTGGAGGGTTGGATTATGAGCCCGTGGTCTTGGAGCCGCTGGAAAACGGTCCGCAAGTGGGCCTGGTGTTCCTGTACTGAGGTGCTGGCAACCAGGATGTCGTCTAAATAAATAAACAAAAATGCGCTATACCCCGGCCCACGCGGTCCACGCGGGAATTGTTCGTCAGTCGTTGGAAAGCCTGTGCCGCGTTCTTTAAACCGAAAGGCATACGCAACCATTCAAACAACCCGAACGGAGTAATCGTTGCAGTTTTCTGTATGTCCTCCGGTCGCACCGGGATCTGGTGGTATCCTCGCACCAAATCGATTTTGGAGAACACCACCGCTCCTTCCAGCCCAGATGAAAAGTCCTGTAGGTGCGGTATGGGGTAGCGATCAGCCGTGGTGACAGCATTGAGACGCCGATAATCGCCACATGGTCTCCACCCCCCAGATGCCTTGGAGACCATATGTAACGGCGAGGCCCACGGGCTGTCAGACTGACGAACAATTCCCATTTCCTCCATCTTCCTGAACTCTGCCCGTGCCACCACCAGTTTGTCTGGCGGTAGCCTCCTGGCCCTAGCGAAAACAGGAGGGCCTTCGGTGCGGATGTGATGGACCACGCCGTGCTTGGCCGAAGACGTGTCGAAACGTTGAATGAGCAGCTCTGGAAACTCCGCCAGAATCTCAGCATACGAGTCGGGGGCCGCGACGACGGCCTGGACAGTAGGGCTGGGCGAGGAGGCGATTGTCGGAGCGACGTGCTCATCTTCGGCGGAGGGTCGGAGGTCGTTACCGCGGACATCAGGGACCAGTGAAAAAGCCCAGAGAAAATCTGCTCCCAAGATCGCTTGTTTGACGTCTGCTATGATGAATGGCCATTCGTACGTGCGGAGGCCTAACACAAGGGACATCTTCCGTATACCGAAAGTGCGAATTGGGCTGCCATTAACCGCGATGAGGGTGGGACCTGTCTTACCCGATCTGGTTTCGAGGTCGGTCGGCGGCACTATACTGACAATGGCTCCCGTGTCCACCAAAAATTCTGTGTCCGTGAATCGATCATGGACATAGAGGCGCCGGTTCTGGCCAATCGTAACTGCCCCTATGTACGATCGGCCGAGGCATTTCCCGCGAAGGTACAAGGTGAGCGGCAGTTGCGGGATTCGCTACCCCATCGTAGGTGATAATAGCACCAGCCGCGCTTGTGCGGATCTTTTTGGCGGGCTTTCGGAGAATTGGCGGGAGACGTGGCGCCATCTTGCCGTCGCTGTGGCGTGGTCACTGATGTCGAGACCTTGTTGATCGAACCGCTTGCCTTGTTTTTAGCCGCTATGAGCGCGTCCGCTTTCGCTGCATATGCTTCGGGGTCCTTAAAAGAACAATCCGTGAGCAGCAGTCGGACATCCTCAGGAAGCTTCTCGCGGAATGCCTGTTCGAACATAGGGCAATCCGTATGCTCACCGGCTAGCATCATCATTTCGGACATGAGGACGGAAGGCAGTCGGTCTCCAAGATCCGGTAGGTGCAGAAGTCTTGCCGCACCACCATGCTTATTAAACCCGAAGATTCGCAGTAATACTTTCTTCAGGGCCTCGTACTTGCTTTCCGCAGGTGGATTAACGATGAACCGCATCACGCGCGTGGTCGTCTCCGATGATAGAGCGCTGATGAGGTAGTAATACCTCGTGGAGTCCTCCGATATCTTCTTTATATGAAATTGAGCTTCGGTGTGTATAAACCAAGATTGCGGTGCGTGCGTCCAAAACCACGGAAGGTGAACGCTTACCGCGCTTGACTCCGGTGTGCCCGGCGCGGCCATCGCCGACGAGGCGTCAGGTCCCTGCATAGTCGGTGATCGTCCAGATCACGTCGGGGTCACCAATATGGCGAGTCCGGAAACTTGTTGGTTGTAGAAGAAGTTTATTGCAGCCGCAATATTCGAATACAGAGTTAAACAACAAGGTAAAGGACAACCATCAAAAACTTACTATCTTCTTCGAAGACTTCGCCGAACTAACTATTTCGGGCACCAAACGCGCACATGACATCGCTGGCCAATCAGCGATGTCGCTCCCTGGACCAATCCCCATGGTCGCGTTCACACGTGACCTCGCTGGCCAATCCGAGGGTTCGACGACCTGGACCATTCTCTATGGTCGCTACACTGTCCTAGTAATAAATAATGACCCAGCAATGATATTATTTGGATGATCCGTGCTATGCTCATTATTGTTTATTGTGCACCATGACATGAGCAGACCAAAGGTTTTCAAGAGACAGTTAGACTTAGCTCTTAGGGCTAACGGAATCAAGGGATACAGTATGGCGGAAAAAGCAGGAACGGGGTACTGATTTTGGATGGTCAGCCATAATCATATTGAATGGCGGTGCTGGCTCGAAGGGCCGAATGGCCTACTCCCGCACCTATTTTTTTTCTAATGTTTCTATAGTGCCACATGTCCACCAAAGTAATCAGCAAGTGCACAACTGGAGCGTCAGGATGGCGCAGCGGTAGAGTTGGTGCCTTACAGCGCCAGAGACCCGCGTTCAATCCTGACTACGGTTGCTGTCTGTATGGAGTTTGTGCGTTCTCCCCCTGACCTGCATGGGTTTTCTCCGGGAGCTCCGGTTTCCTCCCAGACTCCAAAGACATACAGATTTGTTGGCTAATTGGCTAATTGGCTCAATGTAAATTGTCCCTAGTGTGTGTAGGATAATGTTAGTGTGCGGGGACCGCTGGGCGGCGCGGACTTGGTGTGCCGAAGGCCTGTTTCCGCGTTGTATCTCTAAACTAAACTACGAACTTAACTGGCAATTTGAGCATCATCTTGGGAACCTGGATCAACCCTGAGTATTTTGAGATGGACACAAAATGCTGGAGTAATTCAGCGGGACAGGCAGCATCTCTGGAGAGAAGGAAGGGGTGAAGTTTCGGGTCGAGACCCATCTTCAGAATTCTGAGCATTTTGAGCTTCATCCCCATATAACCACCCGCTATCCCCCCCCCCCCCCCCCTTCCCTGTGTCCACATAGATTTGAACCTATTTCTCCCCTCTCCCCTTCCACCCACATTCCTTTCTCTGGCTTCACATTTCGCAACTGTTCAGTCCTGTTGTCTCACACCTTCTGTCTTTTCATCTCTGGCTTTTGTCCGTCTGCCTTTCAAATAACCATTCACACCTTGGTCAGCCTATTACCTGCCAGGCTTTGTCCTGCCCCTCCCCCCCCCCCTCCCCACACTCCCACCTACTACCAGTCTGACCCGAAACTTAATCTATCCATTAGTATAAGAAAATAACTGCAGATGCTGGTACAAATCGATTTATTCACAAAATGCTGGAGTAACTCAGCAGGTCAGGCAGCATCTCGGGAGAGAAGGAATGGGTGACGTTTCGGATCGAGACCCTTCTTCAGACTGATGTCGGGGGTGGGACAAAGGAAGGATATAGGTGGAGACAGGAAGATAGAGGGAGATCTGGGAAGGAGGAGGGGAAGGGAGGGACAGAGGAGCTATCTGAAGTTGGAGAAGTCGACGTTCATACCACCGGGCCGCAAACTGCCCAGGCGAAATATGAGGTGCTGCTCCTCCAATTTCCGGCGGGCCTCACTATGGCACTGGAGGAGGCCCATGACAGAGAGGTCAGACTGGGAATGGGAGGGGGTGTTGAAGTGCTGGGCCACCGGGAGATCAGTTGCGTTAATGCGGACCGAGCGCAGGTGTTCAGCGAAGCGATCGCCGAGCCTGCGCTTGGTTTCGCCGATATAGATGAGTTGACATCTAGAGCAGCGGATGCAATAGATGAGGTTGGAGGAGGTGCAGGTGAACCTCTGTCTCACCTGGAAAGAATGTTTGGGTCCATGTTCTCCTGAAATGCTGCCTGGCCCACTGAGCTACTCCAACTCTGTCTTCCTGAGTACTCTGAAGCCTGTTTAAGATTTCAATCACTTTATTATGGAGGCCCAAAATGGAAGGCACAAGAAGGGGACTGGCGTTGATTTTGAGCTAGTTTGCCAGACATATTTCAACACCAACATTTCAGAAAGTTACTAAACAAAATTCACAATGGAACTTAATTTTCCACCGGGCCATGAACATGGCAGATGGATCATAATATGGAAAAAATGAACTCATACAGTTTGATGGAAAAAAAATACGACTGGGTATTTTAAATACTGGTAGATTGAAAGGTGTTGATGCTCAAAAAGATCCGAGTGGTTTGGTTCATAAATCACTGCAATAATAATGCAAGCTCAGCAGATAATTAACAAGGCAAATAATATGTTGATTTTGAAAGACAATTTCAGCACAATAGTACAGAAGATGTGCTCCAAATATATCGAGTCCTGGTGAGAGTGAACCTGGAACGTTGTGTACAAATCTTTTGTCCTATCTCATTAAGAACATATTAGATAGAGTAACAGAGGGATAGAGGGAGAGCCATAAAGTTTTCCCTGGCTGATTCTCACAATGGTAGGTTTGTTAGAAATGAGAGATTAAGTGGGCTAGACCCCTACTTTCTTGAATTTAGAAGAACAAGAGAGGATTTTACTACAGGATAGATTCAGATTTGATGTTTCTCCAAACGGAGTTGCCTAAGATCAGGCTCACTGTCTCAAGATAATTAGCTTGTCACTCGGGATAGAAATAACGAGGAGGTTCTTCACTGAGTGTGTAGTGAATCTTTGGAATTCACCACACACGGTTATGAAGAATCATTCACTGAGTAAATTCAAAACAGAGGATAATTGATTGTTAAATGAATTGAGGGACATGGGGTTAAAGCCACAAAGTAGTGTTGTGGTTAAAGCTCAGCTTTGGATCTTATTGAGTGATGATAGGTGTGCGGAGGGCCAAATGGTCTTTGTCTGTATAAGAAAATAACTGCAGATGCTGGTACAAATCGATTTATTCACAAAATGCTGGAGTAACTCAGCAGGTCGGGCAGCATCTCGGGAGAGAAGGAATGGGTGACGTTTCGGGTCGAGACCCTTCTTCAGAGTTTGTCTGTTCCTATTTCCCAGGGCCACAAGCTTTTGGACAATACTGAAAAGGCCCAGTCGACAGTCTTTTCTCGGTGCCCTACACCAATGCAACAAATTCAAGGTTGCAGGAGAGCACAACTGCAGATCTCAATAGTAAGGACGTTGCTGGGGACGTAATTAAGTTAAAGAAAGGAGGGAGAGAGGAAACAGGGAATTATAGACCAGTTAGCCTGACTGGTCAAAACGGTAGGGGGGGGAAGATGATTTATTGTCACATATGCAAATGCATTGTGATTTTGTTTTGAAAACAGTCCATTAAAGTATTTCTATACCTAAGCACAATCTCTGATTAGTAAAGTTTTCATAAATGGTCCACTGAGACCACATACAAGACGTGCCAGTTTTGCCACCATTTTCAAAATCCATTTCACAGCTCCAGGCAGCTGCAGGGCTTTCAGCAGTCATCTTCCTTGGACATCTGGATCGTCCAGCGAACCAATATCCCTCTCCTCGCCCGTTTACCTTTGTGCCCTGCAGGCGTCTCCCGCAGCCGACCCTGAAGGCACAGTAGACCAGCCCCCAATCCCCTCTCCTACCAGCCTTGCTTCTCACATCCATTATTGCCAGCTCCCTCCTCTTCAGTCTCTGGTCTTTGGGGGACGTGCTTGGCAGCTTCCCCCTGCGGGTTGCAGCCCTCTGGGTCTTTTGCATCCGTTCGTGCTGCCCACCAGGTGCTGGCAGATATCAATTTCAACCCCTCAATCTGCAAAGAAATAACAAAATATTTCAGATCCAAGAAGCATTGTTAATCGTCTTTTACATTTATAATTTATTGCATATTCTGTTGTTGTTTCCATATTTAAGTGCTAATAATTGTAATTTAATTTGTCACATTACTTGTACAATTAAGGGAAACAATTTGTTGCCACGGAAATCAGGTTTTAATTAATCGGCTGCGTAATACAATGCATATGTTTCATATTATAGAAATATAGAGGCCTACATCATAGAAACATGCCCTTTGGCCCGACTCATCCATTCCAACCAAGATGCCAAGATGCCTTATCTAAGCTGGTCTCATTCACCCGTCACTAGGCACATATTCTAAACCTTTCCTATCCATGTACCTTCCCAAATGTTTTAGATATTGTTATTGTATCTACTACAACTACCTCCTATGGTAGCTCAATTCCATAAACCCACCTCTGTGTGAAAAAAGATGCCCCTCAAGTTCCTGTATTTCTCTTCTCGCTTTAAACCCGTCCTCTAGTTCTTGACTCCCCTACTCTGGGAAAAAGATTTCATGCAGCCACCCTCTCTATTCCCTCATGATTTTGTACACCTCTATAAGGTCTCCCCGCAGTCTTCTGCACTCCAAGTAATACAATCCTAGCCTGCCTAATGTCTTCAAATAACTTAGGCCCTCAAGTCCTGGCAATCTATATACTTAAACTCTCGTTTGTTTGTTTGTTTGTTTGTTTGTTCCTGAACTACAGCCAAAATGGTTCACGATAGCGTGACAATTTTAGGCCCACCTTACTCACCGTCTTCTCTTTGGTGCTAATGGAAGAAGTTATTCACATTTTAAAGTTTAAATCTATCTCCTAGGGAGGGAGGGAGGGAGGGAGGGAGGGAGGGAGGGAGGGGGGTGGAGGGCATGGGGGGAGGGAGGGATAGGGAAGAGGGAGGATAAGGGGTTGAGGGGGATGGAGTAGGGGGGAGGGGAAAGGGGGAGGAGAAGGGGGAGGGAGAGGGGAGGGGAGAGGGTGGAGGGAGGAAGGAGGAGGGAGGGAGGGGGGTGGAAGAGGGGGATGGAGGGAGGAGGGAGGCAGAGGGTAGGGGAGGAGGGAGGGGGAGAGGGGAGGAGGGAGGGGAGGAGGGAGGGAAGGGGAGGGGAGTGGGGCAGGGGAGGGGAGGGGGGAGAGGGGAGGGGGAGAAGGGAGGGGGGGGAGAGGGGAGGTGCAGGGGGGGAGGTGAGGGTGCTGCACCAATGTCCAACAGGTCCGCTTGGTCTAGTCTCCTAAATCTCTGCATTGCTTCCTAGAGCAGGGTGAAAATTGAACACAATATTCAAAGTGTGATCTCACTGACATCATGTACAACTGTAACACAATGTCTCAACTTTTATACATTTTAGTGTCATCTGCAAACTTACAAATGTTGCCTTGTACATTCTCATCTAAATTGTTGATATAAATAACAAACTGCAATGGACCCAGTACCAATCCCTGAGGCACACTACTCACAGCCCTCCAGTACAAAACCAATCTTCTACTACCATCCTCTGTTTCCCACTGCAAAGCCAATTCTGTATCCAGTTCTGGATTCGACAGAACTGGATTCTGCATCTCCCTGGATCATAATCGTAATCATAATCATAATCGTAATTTATTAGCCAAGCATGTTTTGCAACATACGAGGAATGTGATTTGCCATCCAGTCATACCAAAAAAGCAAAAAGACGCACAATTACATAAAATTTGACATAAACATCCACCACAGCGGCTCCTCCACATTCCCTACTGTGATGGAAGACAATAAAGTCTTATCTTCTTTCCTCCATTTTCTCCCACGGTGGGGGCAGTCGAACTATCTGTAGTTGGTGCAATCGAAGCTCTCGCAGCCGGCGATCAAAGCTCCTGCATCGGGGCGATCGACGATTCTGCGATCGGGGTGGTCGAAGCTCCTACGGCTTGGAGCTTCTGAAGTCGCTCCATGATGTTAAAGTCCACTGACTTCCGTGGTTGGAGCTTCCAAAATCGATCCCTGACAAAGGGATCGCAAGCTCCACGATGCTAAGTCTGCAGGCTTCCGCGGTTGAAGATCCCCAGCGAGCGGCCGCCAGCTCCATGATGTTAGGCTGCAGTGCGGATGGAGATACGACACGGAAAACAGTCGCATCTCCGTCGAGGAAAGAGATTAAAAAAGTTTCCCCCACCTCCCCCCACCACCCCCCACATAATACAAAACTAAAAGTACACTAAAACGGGTTGGACACGTTAGAGGCAGGAAACATGTTCCCAATGTTGGGGGAGTCCAGAACCAGGGGCCACAGTTTAAAAGTAAGGGGTAGGCCATTTAGAACGGAGATGATAAAAAACCCTTTTCAGTCAGAGAGTTGTAAATCTGTGGAATTCTCTGCCTCAGAAGGCAGTGGAGGCCAATTCTCTGAATGCATTCAAGAGAGAGCTAGATAGAGCTCTTAAGGATAGCGGAGTCAGGGGGTATGGGGAGAAGGCAGGAACGGGGTACTGATTGAGAATGATCAGCCATGATCACATTGAATGGTGGTGCTGGCTCGAAGGCGCGAATGGCCTCCTCCTGCACCTATTGTCCATTGTCTATTGTCTATTGTCTAACCTTCCCAAGCAGCCCACCTTGTTGAAGTCTATCAAAGGCCTTGCTGAAGTCCATGCGGATCACATCTCCAACTCTGCTCTCATCAACATTCTTGAAGACTTCTTCAAGAAACCCAATTCAATCTGTGAGACATAATCTCCGATGTACATGTATATGCTATTCGTAATCTGAATGAATGAATGAATGAATGAATGAATAAGTTTATTGGCCAAGTATGTGCATATACAACGAATGTGCCTTGGTGCTCCACTCACAAATGACAACACAAACATACAGTTAACAATTAAGAATAAAGCATAAACACATCAAAACAATAAGGATACAACATTACAGTCTAAACATGTGGGTGAAATTAAACCAGAGTAAAAAAGAAACTACAGACTTTGGTTATTCAGTAGAACTACCACTCGTGGAAAAAAAGCTATTTTTTATGTCTGGCTGTGGCTGCTTTGACAGTCTGGAGTCTTGACCAGAGAAGGGTCTTGACCTGAAACATCACCCATTCCTTCTCTCCAGAGATGCTGCCTGGCCCACTGAGTTACTTCAGCATTTTGTGTCATCCTTAATCACCACCTGTCTTGCCAAATGCATGTATATCTTATCCTTCAGAATTCTCTCCAGTAATGTTTCTATTACTTACCGGTTGAGAGTTGCCAGGTATTTCTTTCCAGCCCTTCTTGAATAGATGCACAACATTATCCACCCTCCAGACTTCTGGAACCTCATCCATATCTAATGATGATTAGCATATCTCAGTCAGGATTCCTGCAATTTCTTCTCTAGCTACCCACAGTGTCCTTTAATATTTCAGATCAGGCCCAGGAGATTTATCTACCTTTATAAATTTTGGGACATCTCGCAAGTCTTCCACTGTAACATGAACTGTCTTCAAGACATTGCCATTAAGTTTCCCAAGCACCCTAGTCTTCATGTCCTTTTCTGTGTTAAGAACAAAGAAAAATATATATTGAGGACGAGATAGAGAGAAAGAGGATGCTGTAGCGACCATAGAGAATGGTCCGGGTCGTCGAACCCTCAGATTGGCCAGCAAGGTCACGTGTGAGCGCGACCGTAGGGATTGGTCCAGAGAGCGACATCGCTGATTGGCCAGCGTTGTCATGTGCGCTTTTGGCGCCCGAAATGTTCAGTTCGGAGAAGTCTTCGAAGAAGACAGTAAGTTTTTTGATGGTTGTCCTTTACCTTGTTGTTTAACTTTGTATTCGAATATTGCGGCTGCAATAAACTTCTTCTACAACCAACAAGTTTTCGGACTCGCCATATTGGTGACCCCGACGTGATCTGGACGATCACCGACTATGCAGGAACACGACGCCTCGTTGTTGAATGACGCGCCTGGCACACCGGAGTTAAGCGCGGTAAGCGTTCACCTTCCGTTGTTTTGGACACATTCACCGCAATCTTGGTTTGTCCACACCGAAGCCCAATTTCATATAAAGAACATATCGGCCGACTCGACGAAGTATTACTATCTCGTCAGCGCTCTATCACCGGAGACGACCACACGCGTGATGCGGATCATCGTTAATCTGCCTGCGGAAAGCAAGTACGAGGCAATGAAGAAATTGTTACTGCGAACCTTCGGGTTTAATAGGCATGATTGCGCTGAAAAACTTCTGCACCTACCGGACCTCGGAGATCGACGGCCGTCCGTTCTCATGGCCGAGATGATGATGCTAGCCGGTGAGCATACGGATTGCCTCATGTTCGAACAGGCATTCCGAGAGAAGCTTCCCGAGGATGTCCGACTGCTGCTCACGGATTGTTCTTTTAAGGACCCCGAAGCATATGCAGAGAAAGCGGACGCGCTCATAGCGGCTAAATCGAAGGCAAGCGGTTCGATCAACAAGGTCTCGACATCGATGGCCACGCCACAGCGACATCAAGATGGCGCCGCGTCTCCCGCCAGTTCTCCGAAAGCCCGCCAAAAAGTTCCGCACAAGCGCGGCTGGTGCTATTATCACCTACGATGGGGTAGACCTTGTACCTTCGCGGGAAATGCCTCGGCCGATCGTACATAGGGGCAGTTGCGATTGGCCAGAACCGACGTCTCTACGTCCACGATCGATTCACGGACACAGAATTTTTGGTAGACACGGGAGCCATCGTCAGTATAGTGCCGCCGACCGACCTCGAAACCAGAACGGGTAAGAAAGGTCCCACCCTCATCGCGGTTAATGGCAGCCCCATTCGCACTTTCGGTATACGGAAGATGTCCCTTGTGTTAGGCCTCCGCACGTACGAATGGCCATTCATCATAGCAGACGTCAGACAAGCAATCCTAGGCGCAGATTTTCTCTGGGCTTTTTCACTGGTCCCTGATGTCCGCAGTAACGACCTCCGACCTTCCGCCAGCGAGGAGCCCGTCGCTCCGACAATCGCCTCCCCGCCCAGCCCTACTGTCCAGGCCGTCGTCGCGGCCCCTGACTCGTATGCTGAGATCCTGGCGGAGTTTCCAGAGCTGCTCATCCAACGTTTTGACACGCCTTCGGCCAAGCACGGCATGGTCCATCACATCCGCACCGAGGGCCCTCCCGTTTTCGCTCGGGCCAGGAGACTACCGCCAGACAAACTGGTGGTGGCACGGGCGGAATTTAGGAAGATGGAGGAAATGGGCATTGTCCGTCAGTCCGACAGCCCATGGGCCTCGCCGTTGCATATGGTCTCCAAGGCATCTGGGGGGTGGAGACCATGTGGCGATTATCGGCGTCTCAATGCTGTCACCACGGCTGATCGCTACCCCATACCGCACCTGCAGGACTTTTCGTCTGGGCTGGGAGGAGCGGTGGTGTTCTCCAAAATCGATTTGGTGCGAGGATACCACCAGATTCCGGTGCGGCCGGAGGACATACAGAAACCTGCCACGATTACTCCGTTCGGGTTGTTTGAATGGTTGCGTATGCCTTTCGGTTTAAAGAACGCGGCACAGGCTTTCCAACGACTGATGGACCGTGTGGGTCGGGGTTTACCCTTTTTGTTTATTTATTTAGACGACATCCTGGTCGCCAGCCCCTCAGTGCAGGAACACCAGGTCCACTTGCGGACTGTGTTCCAGCGGCTCCAAGACCACGGGCTCATTATCCAACCCTCCAAGTGTCAATTCGGCCTCCCTTCTCTTGATTTTTTAGGGCACAGAATTACCCCTGCCGGCGCCTCCCCTTTGCCCGAGAAGGTGGAGGCTATCCGGGCATTTCCCAGGCCCACCACAGTAAAAGGACTACAGGAGTTCGTAGGTATGGTTAACTTCTACCATAGGTTCATTCCGGCAGCTGCGCGGGTCATGCGCCCGCTCTTCCAGTGCCTTGCGGGAAAACCGGTAGAGTTGATATGGTCCCCGGCCGCAGTGTCGGCTTTTACAGCAGCTAAGGCAGCATTAGCAGACGCCACCATGTTGGTCCACCCGAGCCCCTCCGCCCCCACGGCCCTGACGGTTGACGCCTCTGACGTGGCGGTGGGCGGGGTCTTGGAGCAGCAGGTCGGTGGCCGTTGGCAGCCCTTGGCGTTTTTCAGCCGGCAACTAAATTCGGCTGAGCTGAAGTATAGCGCATTTGACCGAGAGCTTCTGGCCCTCTAATTAGCTGTTCGTCATTTCAGTTATTTCCTTGAGGGCCGCCCATTTGTAGCCTTTACGGACCACAAACCATTAACATTTGCATTTTTCAAATTGTCTGACCCATGGTCGGCCCGCCAGCAGCGGCACCTGACTGCTATCTCCGAATTTACCACCGATGTCCGTCATGTCGCGGGTAAGCTTAATGCCGTTGCTGACGCCCTGTCTAGACCTGCTTGTTCCCCTATTTCGGCGGTGGACTGCGAGGTGGATCCCCAGGAGCTTGCGGAGGCACAGCTTCTAGCGGATACCGCCTCGGCATAACAGTCCACCACTTCGGGATTGAAGTTGGCTCAGGTAGCCTGCGGGTCGGAAGGCACAAAAGTCTGGTGTGATGTTTCCCGTCCCCGTCCCAGGCCGGTAGTACCGCCCTCCCGTCAGCGCCGAGTTTTTGATGCCATTCATGGGCTGGCGCACCCGTCCATCCGCTCCACCTCTGCTTTAGTAGCAGCTCGGTTTGTCTGGCATGGCCTACGGAAACAGGTAGCGGGTTGGGCGCGTTCCTGCGTTCCCTGTCAGACCGCTAAAGTCCAGCGCCATGTCCAGCCTCCCGTACAGGAGTTCGAGGTCCCAGCAGTTCATTTTTTCCACATCCACGTGGATTTGGTCGGGCCTTTGCCTTCCTCCCGGGGCTACACCCACCTCCTCACGGTGGTGGATCGGTTCACCCGGTGGCCAGAGGCTTTTCCATTGTCTGATATCTCGGCAGCCTCTTGTGCCAGGACTTTGGCCCTCCATTGGGTAGCTCGTTTCAGGGTCCCGGCAGTTATTACCACTGACAGGGGGCCGCAGTTCACTTCGTCCCTCTGGGCCGCGCTCGCAGAACTGTACGGTTCCAAGTTACAACCCACTACTGCATACCACCCCCCAGGCAAATGGACTTGTAGAAAGGTTCCACCGTCAACTTAAGGCGTCCCTCAGTGCAAGGCTTGAAGGCCCGGACTGGGTAGACCAACTCCCCTGGGTTCTTCTGGGCATCCGGACTGCTCCTAAGCAAGATCTCGGTGCGTCGTCCGCGGAGCTAGTATATGGCTCGACACTTCGAGTACCCGGAGATTTGTTTCCGGACCCCTCAGACCAGCTGCCTCCAGTCCCATCAGTCTTAGCATCTCTCCGGGCACGGGTGGGTTCCCTGGCTCCAGTTCCGACTTCACGTCATGGGTGTCCCATGGTACATGAACCGCCTTCCCTGAAGGACTGTGAGTTTGTGTTTCTGCGAAAAGATTCCCATCGTGCCCTGTTGCAGAGGGTCTATCAAGGGCCATTCCGGGTTTTGCGTAAGGGAACGGCTACCTTCACCTTAGACATGTGCGGCAGGAGTGAGCTCGTCTCGGTGTCCCGGCTCAAACCTGCACACTTGGATCCGGATCAACCAGTCCTGGTCGGCCAAACCCCTAGGAGAGGCCGACCTCCGTCAGTTCCGCTCAGTCCAGGACCCCCCGTTCCGGCAGTTCCTCCAAGTCCGGAATCCCCTGCTCCTGTGGTTCAGGCTGCCCCTCTCCTTACTCGTTATGGTCGCGAAATCCGGCTCCCTGCTAGGTTCCGTACCTCGGGTTCTGGGGGGGGTCATGTAGCGACCATAGAGAATGGTCCGGGTCGTCGAACCCTCAGATTGGCCAGCAAGGTCACGTGTGAGCGCGACCGTAGGGATTGGTCCAGAGAGCGACATCGCTGATTGGCCAGCGTTGTCATGTGCGCTTTTGGCGCCCGAAATGTTCAGTTCGGAGAAGTCTTCGAAGAAGACAGTAAGTTTTTTGATGGTTGTCCTTTACCTTGTTGTTTAACTTTGTATTCGAATATTGCGGCTGCAATAAACTTCTTCTACAACCAACATGTTTTCGGACTCGCCATAATGCCAGGAATCACGGTGAATGACGTTAACCAGCAGGAGTTTGTCCGTGCACTAGGAGCCTTCCTCAAGAAGTCGGGGAAGCTGAAGGTGCCAGACTGGGTGGACACGGTGAAGCTGGGCAAACACAATGAGCCTTGCTCCTTACGACGAGAACTGGTTCTACACCCGTGCCCGCCTCCACAGTGCGTCACCTGTACCTGCGAGGTGGAGTGGGCGTGGGGGGCCATGAGCAAGATTTACGGCGGCCGCCAACATAACGGGGTGAAGCCCAATGACTTCAGCCACGCCTCCAAGTCTGTCGTGCGCAATGTCATGCAGTCTCTCAAGGGGCTCAAGATGGTGGAGAAAGATCCCAACGGGGACGAAAACTGACTCCACAAGGGCAGAGGGACCTGGACAGGATCGCTGGTTAAGTTGCTGCAGCCAGCAAGAAACATTGAGAGAACGGTGTGTCATGTTTTAACAGAGATAAAATAAATATTAATTGTGTTACTGACTGGAGCAGTTGCTAGTAATGCACAATTGCACTTCGAAATCCTCCTTGGTGCGCCATTAAGTGGTAAATACAGGTTCACCATCCAAATTTTCTATGCAGCCTAGTATTTTAACAAAAAAATGATACATTTTCTCACCATAAGCATACGTATAATTTGCTTTAAATGTACTTGCTTAACTCAGTGTGAACCATATTGTTAAGATTAGCAGGTATTTTCCTATCCCCAGTTGCCCTTAAGAAGGTTGAGGTGAGCCAATTTTCACTGCTGTCTGCACACAGTATTGTTCTGTTATCCAGGAAATAGATGAAGGAAGAGTAATTTATTTCTGAATAATGATATCATAGGTGATTGAAAGTGACATTGGGAAACCTGGGAGCTATTCTTTTCTTTGCCATGTGGTTATCCTTAAGTTAATGCTGTCCATTGGAAGTTGATTTCAATTTGTTGTTACCTGCTTAACGCAATCTGGCAAAGTCACTGCTTGGCTTCTCTTGTGCTTTTCTGAGAGCTGTACCTATGAATAATTAGGTAAAGGTTTGATATTTCCAGTGGGATTTTGCACCATTTTTTAGGCATTCGAAACTGTGGAACTTGTGGAATATTTATCTGCCTCAGCATCGATGTACAAATATCACTGAATATATTTTCACTGAAATATCACTGAATATTTATCTTCACTTGCTTCATTTTCATTTATATAAATGAGGCTAATGTAGTGTTTTCCTTATTTATTTTCAGATCTAATGTATGGAGATAATTGAGTCCAAAGTGATAGATTGAGAGTTCTGTTCTCTACCGATTACAAGATCATACACAAGGCATATAAGGTCAGGTTCAGTTCAACTCATCAGCCAAAAATTGCTAGCAAGATAAAATAACTTGGTATTTCCATGCAGTGGTCTATCCCCTTTAAATGTGGTTTATTTGAAAGATTCCACATCAAGGTAGGTATTCTTTTCAAACAGCTTATCTTTTTTTAGTAAGCGGTCACAAATTAAGGTTTCATTGGGTGCGTCAGGAAAAGTCAGTCTTATAAAAGGGACTGCAAATGGATATTTCACCTCCTTAGCCCTGCGCACTGCATAATCCATTTTCTTTGTCAATAAGGTGTCCATCACTCATCCAAGCTGAAATCACCTGCAAATCTTGCCATATTCAAAGCTTAGAAAGCCCACAAGTGGCCAAAGAACAGGTGCTGCATCATACAAGTTATAATCTAAACATAGAAACATAGAAAATAGGTGCAGGTGGAGACCATTTGGCCTTTTGAGCCAGCACTGCCATTCATTGTTATCATGGCTGATCATCCACAATCAGTAACCCGTGCCTGTCTTCTCCCCATATCCCTTGATTCTGCTCACCCCTAGAGCTCTACCTACCTCTCTTTTAAATTCATCCAGTGAATTGACTTCCACTGCCCTCTGTGGCAGAGAATTCCACAAATGCACAACTCTCTGGGTGAAATTTTTATCTCATCTCAGTTTTAAAAGGCTTATTCTTATTCTTATTATTCTTATCCTTTATTCTTAGACTGTGGCCCCAGGTTCTGGATTTCCCCCGACATTGGGAACATTTACTGCATCTAGCTTGTCCAGTCCTTTTATAATTTAATAGTTTCTATAAGATCCTCTCTAATCCTTCTAAATTCCAGTGAATACAAGCCCAGTCTTTCCTCATATGAGAGTCCCGCCATCCCAGGGATTAACCTCGTGAACCTACGCTGCACTGCCTTAATAGCAAGGATGTCCGTCCTCAAATTAGGAAACCAAAACAGCACACAATACTCCAGATGTGGTCTCACCAGGGCCCTGTACAACTGCAGAAGGATCTCTTTACGCCTATGCTCAAATTCTCTCGTTATGAACATGCCATTATGCCAATAGACAATAGACAATAGACAACAGGTGCAGGAGTAGGCCATTCGGCCCTTCGAGCCAGCACCGCCATTCAATGTGATCATGGCTGATCATTCTCAATCAGTACCCCGTTCCTGCTTTCTCCCCATACCCCCTGACTCCTCTATCCTTAAGAGCTCTATCTAGCTCTCTCTTGAATGCATTCAGAGAACTGGCCTCCACTGCCTTTAGAACGGTGATGAGGAAAAACTTTTTCAGTCAGAGAGTTGTGAATCTGTGGAATTCTCTGCCTCAAATTCCACAGATTCACAACTCTCTGACTGAAAAAGTTTTTCCTCATCTCCGTTCTAAATGGCCTACCCCTTATTCTTAAACTGTGGCCCCTGGTTCTGGACTCCCCCAAAATTGGGAACATGTTTCCTGCTCTAACGTGTCCAACCCCTTAATAATCTTATACGTTTCGATAAGATTCCATCTCATCCTTCTAAATTCCAGTGTATACAAGCCATTAGCTTTCTTCATGGCCTGCTGTACCTGCATGTTTACTTTCAGTGACTGGTGTACAAGAACACCCAGGTCTCGTTGCACTTCCCTTTTTTCTAATCTGACACCATTGAGATAATAATCTGCCTCCTTGTTCTTGCCGCCAAAGTGGATAACCTCACATTTATTTACATTATACTGCATCTGCCATGCATCTGCCCATTCACTCAACCTGTCCAAGTCACCCTGCAACCTCATAGCCTCCTCTTTGCAGTTCACACTGCTACCCAGCTTTGTGTCATGTGCAAATTTGCTAGTGTTACTTTTATTTCCATCATCTAAATCATTAATATATATTGTAATATATATAGTTCTCTGACGACTCAGCCATCATCGGCCTCATCACAGGCGACGATGACAGGGTGTAGAGAACTGATCAAGGAAGTTTGTGGACTGGTGCCAGCGGAACCGCCTCCGGATCAACGCGGGGAAAACCAGGGAGATGGTGGTAGATTTCCGCAGGCGTAGCCAGGTCCCCCCGACACCGGTGAACATCCAGGGAATGGACATCGAGAGGGTGGATTCTTATAAGTACCTGGGTGTCTACCTCAATAATAAATTGGACTGGACTGAAAACACCGATGCACTATACAGAAAGGGCCAGAGCAGACTTTATCTGCTAAGGAGACTCAGGTCCTCTGGAGTGCAGGGGGCACTCCGAAGGACCTTCTACAACACGGTGGTGGCATCAGCCATTTTCTATGGAGTGGTCTGCTGGAGCAGCAGCATCTCAGCGGTGGAAGGGAAGAGACTCGACAAGCTGGTCAGGAAGGCCAGCTCTGTCCTGGGTTGCCCTCTCGACTCAGTGCAGGTGGTGGGAGAGAGGAGGATGATGGCAAAGTTAACATCGCTGCTTTACAACGACTCCCACCCCATGCAGGGCACTGTTACCGCACTGAGTAGCTCCTTCAGTGACAGACTCCTTCACCCCAAGTGCGTGAAGGAGAGATATAGGAGGTCCTTCCTTCCCGCTGCTGTGAGACTGCACAACCAGCACAGCTCCCAGCAGACGAGTCAACAGTAACAGTTAAGAACACATAGAAAACTGATGACAATTTATCATTGTCTTTACTTTTATTTATAATGAATGATCTCTTGCTATCCACTTTGCTGCTGTAACACTGTAAATTTCCCCAGTGTGGGACGAATAAAGGAATATATATATATATATAGGAGCTATAAGTAGTTGTTGCCCCGGCACTGAGACTTGCGGCACTCCACTCGCCACTGCCTGCCACTCTGACAGGGACCCGTTTATTCCTATTCTTTGTTTCCTGTCTGCCAACCAATTCTCTATCCATGTCAATACCCTACCCCCAATACCATGTGCTCTAATTTTGTCCACTAATTTCCTGTGTGGGACCTTATCAAAGGCTTTCTGAAAGTTCAGATACACTACATCCACTGGCTTTCCTTCTTTCATTTTACTTGTCATATCCTCAAAAAATTCCAGACGATTAGCAAAGCAGGATTTCCCCTTCATAAATCCATGCTGAATTGGACCAATCCTTTTACCGCTATCCAAATGCGCCGGTATTACTTCTTTAATAATTGACTCCAGCATTTCCCCCACCACCGATGTCAGGCTAACTGGTCTATAATTCCCCATTTTCTCTCTCGCTCCTTTCTTGAAAAGTGGGATAACATTAGCGACCCTCCAATCCATAGGAACTGATCCTGAATCTATAGAACATTGGAAAATGATCAACAACGCAGTCATGATTTCTAGAGCCACTTCCTTGAGTACCCTGGGATGCACACCATCAGGCCCAGGGGATTTATCAGCCTTCAGTCCTATCAGTCTACCCAATACTATTTCTCGCCTAATGCAAATTTCTTTCAGTTGCTCTGTCTCCCTGGATCATCTGTTGTCTAGTACATCTAGGAGATTGTTTGTGTTTTCCTTAGTGAAGACAGAACCAAAGTACCTGTTCAACTCTTCTGCCATTTCCTTGTTCCCCATAATAATTTCACCTGTTTCTGCCTTCAAGGGACCCACATTTGTCTTTGCTAATCTTTTTCTCTTAACATACCTAAAAAAGCTTTTACTATCCTTCTTTATATTCTTAGCCAGCTTACCCTTGTACTTCATCTTTTCACCCTGTATTGCCCTTTTTGTTACCATCTGATGCCCTTTGAAAGTTCCCCAATCCTCTGGCTTCCTGCTACTCTTGTCCTTTAGTTTAATTCCATCCCTAACTTCCCTTGTCAACCACGTTTGCCTCTTACTCCCCTTAGAAACTTTCTTCCTCTGTGGAATGAAATGATCCTGCATCTTCTGGATTGTGCCCAGAAATTCCTGATATTGCTGTTCCATCGTCATTCATGCTAGGATCCTTTTCCAGTCAACCTTGGCCAGCTCCTCTCTCATGCCTTCTTAGTCCCTTTGTTCAACTGCAACACTGACACTTCTGCTTTAACCTTCTCCCTCTCAAATTGCAGATTAAAACTTATCATATTATGGTCACTACCTCCTCACGGTTCCTTTACCTTGAGTTCCCTTATTAAATCTGGTTCATTAGACAACCCAAAATCCAGAATTGCCTTCTCTCTGGTAGGCTCCAGTCAAGCTGCTCTAAGAATTCATCTCGGAGGCATTCTACAAACTCCGTTTCTTGGGGTCCAGAACCAACCTGATTTTCTCAGTCTGCCTGCATATTGAAATCTTCTATAACCACAGTGGCATTACCTTTGTTACATGCCAATTTTAACTCCTGTTGCAACTTGCACATTGGATCCAGGCTACTGTTTGGGGGCCTGGAGATAACTCCCATTAGTGTCTACTTACCTTTACAATTCCTCAATTCTATCCACAGGGACTCTACATCATCAGTCCCTATGTCACCCCTCGCAAGGGTCTGAATTTCATCCCTCACCAACAAAGATACCCCACCTCCTCTGTCCACCTGCCTGTCCTTTCTATAGGATGTATAACCCTAAATATGTAATAAGATGTCAAAGCAAACATTTGATAACATTCTCACAATTTCCCTTTGAACTGGCATCAGTAAAACACACCAGAGAATCAAAACATACAATACATTCCTTGGTGAGTCTCCACATTGAATGGCAGTGCTGGCTCGAAGGACCGAATGGCCCCCCTCCTGCACCTATTGTCTATTGTCTATTGTCTTACACTGACATTAACAAAATAGTCAGCAAGAATTTCACAGCATTCCCAGGGATTTGTGAAACAAAGAAGAGGTGGCTTTACCCTTCAAATTATTACAGCATCCTTCATTTACCACAGAAAGAACACCAAAATAAGTTTTGTTTTTGTTTTTAGAGAACCCAAGAATTCAAACAACTGTTCAATTTTAAGTGCTTCCTGGTAAAAATAACCCTAACCAGTAATGCACTTGGGGGTATTGTCAGTATGTTCTAGTTTTTTTTAATGGGAGATTCATTCATTTTATTTAGAAGACTGTTGAAAACAGTATCACAACTCAAGTTAAGTTTAGGGTGTACATTGTCATTGTACCACCTTAATGCCAGCATTGTCTGGGAATTCCCCTCTGCCTATTCATTATTCCAACTCCAGTGACCCATTGGTGGAGACATAATTACAAATTAACTGCATGATAAATGAGCACTTCAAGTTGTTGTGGGGACATTTTTTTTCATGTCAGCATATAAACTGCTCAGTTCAGATTAGATCCTGTGTAATACTATTGATCATTTTCCAACCTGGTAGTATCAGAGGGAGATGTAAGGTTAATAATGTATTTTGTACTGATTTGTTGACTCCTCTGCAATTCAATTAATTTCAGTGGGAAAGTGCTGGAGGGTTGATCTATACCACACTCGCACTTCTGCCTAATGTATTAATATCAATCGCACTAAAAATGTAACAAAAACATATATATTTTGTTCCTCCACAGCAGACTGGTTAGCTGTACGAAGTGGGAGAGGACAAGGGTCTCTATTTATATTTCAATTTCTTGATGATGACATCAGGATATACAATGTCCTTTCAAAATCTTTGTTACAATTTATGCAGCCAGACCTTCAAAACAATTCCTGTTGGCTTGATGAGTTAAGATGCGCTTTGGATATCCAAGAAGAGATCAATAACATAAAATGTGAAAACTGAGACAAGATTTTATCTCTGAGCGTGAACTCATTGAGGTTTTGCAGCAATTAAGATGCCTCTGTGTGTCAGCAAATCCCTCGTTTAGAACTTCTGGAGCCTGTCTAGTTCAGATTTCTGAATTCCCTTTCAGCAAAAGAAACATTATCTGAGGTTGTTATGCTTGGGATAATTCACTGTGTCACCTGAGATTTTTCTGGCACTCCCCTTTTTCAAATCATCCCATTCTGCTCAATGGGGACTGTGCTTGCTCAATAAATTTCCTGATTGAACTGCAGATTCAACAAGATTAATACAGGTCAAGAGCTGACACATGCACACTTTGACAAAATGACCACATTATTGACAAACTCCAATCAAATTACATGAGAAAAAGAAATATATATATTGTTTTTGTACCTTGACACATTATGAAATGAATATGAGATAAAAATGTTAAAACATCATTATATTTGTGTTATTAACTCATGGACTGCTGCTTCATGTTATGGCATTTTCCATTTGACATTGATTCTCTTCTTTTCTCAGCAACAGAGAGGTTGCCATATTTGGACTGGTTTCCTGACCAGGCAGAATGACTCACTAAATGGTTTGCATTCACGTTTTTGTCTTGCTGAAAAAACATGCCTTCAACTGGTAAAACAAGATTTGTAGCAAGAAAAAAATAGTGATAAATTTAAATGTCCTGTTTAGGGTATACCGTTTGAGTAAATATTAATGGATGACGAAAAAACTGTGTCTAAACTTTCACTTTGTGATTAGGAAAAGTTGGCTTTGATCTTTATGATAAAAAGGGTAATATTGCATTGAAAGTCTACCTTACTTCTTTCCCACCTTTCAGTTCATCATGGAATTATACTCAACAGAAATGGGCCATTCAGCCCACCTCATCTATGCCGACTGTTAATGCCTATTGAAACAAATTCCATTTGCCCACATTAGCCCCATATCGTTCTACACTTTTCCTATCCAAGTACGCGTTTAAACATCTTTTAAACATTGTATATATTGTGATTGTACCTGCAGTCAAAAATAAATGTCTGTGGAAATATAAACCAGATTTGTCACCCAATATCATGTGACAATAAACTTAACTGAACTAAACTATCACTTGTATGATCCTATCTTGCAAAGTTAAGACATACCCTAATATCTCCGAAGGTAGGAAAAGTGGGGCTAGAAAGGACTCCTGAATTATTTTGAAGGAGTCAGAGGAAGAGTCCTGACCCGAAATATAGTCTGTCCGTTCCCTTCACAGATGACCTCTGATCCATTGAGTTCCTCCAAAACTAACGAGGAGAAGGCAGCAGAATAGAGTTGAGATGGAAAAATAGATCAGCCATGATAGAATGGTTGAGCAGACTCGATGGGCCGAATGGCCTAATTCTGCACCAATGTCCAACGGTCTTATAGTTTAACTTTGTTTTTTGTTCCATTTCTCTCTGTGGGCAATGTAAATCTTGGTGTTCATAATTTGAAATTAGGAATTAAGAGAGTTAAGGGCCTGTCCCACTTAGGCGATTTTTTTTAGACGACTGCCGGCGACCGTAATAGTTGTAGCAGGTCGCCGAAAAAACGGCGACTGGACCCCCCTACGACAATGTCTACGACAAGCTACAACAACCTACCACCTAGTCGACGTCAAGCTACAGCAAGGTACCAACAACCAGCGACCCAATCATCGCAACTAGGACATCCACCTACGACCGCACCTACGACAACCTATGACGACACCGACAACAACCTACGACCACACAGGCGACAACCTACGACAACCGAAGTCAACCTACATCCACCCGCAACAAGTTACGACAAGCTACGACTCTGAAGACTGAAGACTAGTGAAGACAATTCACGTCATTCTGACCTCCAAGACAATGGAATCACCCAGTTCCTCTATAAAAGGGGGTGTATGGTAGGGTTTCCAATCATTCTGCATCATGACTATTTGAAAGTGATGCCATGAGAAACTACTCTGAAATACAATAAAACTTCATACATCAATTTTCCATCAAAATGTTAAGAATTTGCTTTACGACCTATTCCCATGACCACGGGCGTTCGCCATGGAGGCGCCACTGATGTAGCCTGGCATACCTAGTCGCGTCAACTATTACCGATCGTAGTCAGCTGTCGTAGGTTGCCATAGGTTGTCGCCGCTATGGTCGTAGCTTGTCACTGGTATGGTCGTACTTTGTCATCGGTATGGTCGTACATTGTCGTAGATTGTCGCTGATATAGGCGTACATGGACCTCAATCATCGGCATCGCGACTGGCTGTTGTAGCTTGACTTCTGTGGACTTCTGTGGACTTGGGTTTCCCCAATGCCATCGCAACTTGACTTCTCTTGACGCCGGTACCTGCCGCCGGTTGACGTAGGTTGGCATAGGTAGCCGCCAATGGAATTCACCGAAGTCAGCACCGGCGACAACCTAGGTCACCTGGCGACAACCTATGACAGCATCTACATCAGGATATGTCAAGCTACGCTCATTGGCGTCCGACCCACTGTCGCCGAAAATTATTCAACATTCTGAAAATCCAGCGGCAAACAGAAAGACGCTATGACTCTTTGGAGACTACTCACGACCATACAGGCGACACCCCGGCGACCGTGTGGCGACAGCCTAGTCGCTTGTAGTCGCCTAAAAAATCGCCTAAGTGGGACAGGCCCTTAACCATGAATATCCTCCCTATTTTTGCAAAGTGAAACAAAATTATTAAGACTTCGGGAGCATGGAAAAATGGCAGTTAAGCTCGGTGTGCCTGAGAATAATTAAGGTTGTAAATATGGAACATTTTAGGTTTAGAAATGGTGCTAGATTTACAGGTAGAAAAGAGATTTAAGAGAGTAGATGTTTGTATCAGATGAGAGTAGATCCTCTTTTGGGAAGAGCATGGAAAAGTTCACCATCCTCTGATGCCATCTTTAATTTCCCCACGCGCCTACTTCTTGTCTCAAACAATACTACTGTCCTGTCCTGCCAACCCAACCCTAATAAAGCATCTTTTTAAACACTTTAGTGAGAAGAGTCATGGAGTCATAGATTCATACAGCATGGAAACAGGCCCTTGGGCCCAACTTGCCCACACCGGCCAACATGTCCCATCTACACTAGTCCAACCTGCCTGTGTTTGTACATCAACAATGATGTACTTTCCCACACAAAGGTGATGATGTATGTCCTTGGCTTTTCACTCATATCCCTCTAAACCTGTCCTATCCATATACCTGTCTAAACATGTCTTAAACGTTGTGATAGTAACAGAAGAAGTAGCAGGATAGTAACGTGAAGTAGCACAGGAGGCACCATCTGGTTATTGTTTCATTATGACCTCCAGCGTTTTACGTTCACAGTAGCTAAAGACTTTTAAACCAATAATATCTGAAAGTCACGTCCTCATTACACCATCTACAGCATTTTTTCAATGAGTAAATCGTGCTCAGTTTATTTTGCACAATTTTAAGTGTCTGCACTCACTTCCTTTCCCATGCCTAAGTTTCATTTCCCCACTGTCACTCTCACATTTGATGATGTCATCAACAATGTTGTACTTTCCCACACAAAGGTGATGATGTATGACCTTGACTTTACATTCATGGTAAAACAAGGAGCAAAAATAGGAATTCCTGCCCTCATTAAAGAACAACAAACTAGAAGGCTTTAGTGCCTATCTTCTGCTTCTATCTCCTCATATTTCAACTGTTCTAATGAGCCTTTTGCATCTAAATTCTTTATGTTATTGTCATGTTAAAGCTTGCTTGTCTGCATTTCTTATCTGTTTGTTGTAAGTGTTGCTGCAACAATCAGGCTTTGCCACAAAATCTCTATTGCCAGGCATTTCCATGGGCTTTCTCTTGACGATCCTTGCACATTGCTTCCTTATCACTCTTTCCTCAAAATCTACTTGTTTTCATTCTCCTTGGTTCTATATTTGGTCATGACATTTTATTTGAAAATGGTTTTAAATTAATATATAATGATAAAAAAGTTAAGTGAAGTAGATGGTTGCCCTTGTGGTTCAGAGGGTTAATGTAGTTCATTAGTTGAAAGGATATCCAAGTTATATTCCTGAATTCTACTAAATAATTCAATTTTAACTAGTTGCCAGCAGGGATACAAAACTTGCCTGGGTATCCATCGGCTAGAACAGTGTCATTTAACCAGAGCTCCCTCTCCTTATCCCGCAGTGATTGCAGGATGAGGGTAAAATGTCAATGGCACTTCTCCACACGATCTCCCATCACTGAGCAGTTAATAGAAATCAACGGCTCAGACCTACACATGAAGAAGTGCTCGTTGACTGAAATGTCGAGGGGATTCTTGAGAGTCAGCACCTTCAGAATATGAGAGAAGTAATTAAAGGAAATGCAATTGTTAAGTTACAGATGACCTGCCATTTAGTTTTTATTCATTTGATTAAGGGGTGCAATATTAAAAAAATCATTAAATGTATGGGATATAATGGACAATTTGGCTGAGGTACCATGTGGAAGGTTATTTTATTGAACAGCAGTGTATGGCAGATCATACATTTAAGCAATATGATGCAGTGGATCATTTGATTAAGCAGCATTATGTAATAGATTATTTAATTAGCAATACAGGCAAGCCCCGGGTTACATAAGATACATAAGAGTTCCATTCCTGAGAACTGTCTGTAAGTTAATTCTCCATAAGTCAGAAACGTCAGTCTTCTGCAGTAATCCTTATCATATCATTAGTTCATAGGTTCATAAGCGATAGGACCAGTATTGGGCCATTTGTCCCATCAAGTCTAATCTGCCATTCAATCATGGCTGATCTATATCTCCCTCCTAACCCCATTCTCCTGCCTTCTCCCCATAACCCCTAACACCCTTGCCAATCATCCACATACACTTGCAAGAAATCTTTCATTTCATTGAGTAATAACCCTAAAACTGTCCATAATTAAATTAATGGAATACAGCATATACAGTATCTGAATACCATGATATATTTCATTATTATTACTTGAAAATGAAAATGCTTTAAAGATGTATTGGGTGAATTTTCATAAAGTGAGATGGCCATGAATCAGGTCATTCTTAATCTGGGAAGTCCACGTACTAAATAATGTTATGAGCACCATTGAATTCAACATTCAAGGCCACTTAATTAACCATATAGCAGGTCACTTGACGATGAGCAGTGCCATGTGATTAATTGATACTATAAAGCAGATGATTTGATGAAGGGCATTATGTTGCTGATCATTGCCTGGAAACTGGAACTGATATTTTTCATGCACCAAAACGTGGCTTTGTGTATTGCTAACTCTCAATTATTCCACTGAAATACATTACAAAATTAGCTAAATCCAGTTTAGAAAAGAAGAACTAAAATATATTTTTTAGTTTCGTTTTGAGATACAGCGAGGTAACAGGCCCTTCGGCCCACCGAGTCTGCGCTGACCGACGATCCCCTTACATTAACACTATCCTACACACTATTGACAATTTGCAATTTTTACCAAAGCCAATTAATCTACAAACCTGTATGTCTTTCGCGTGTGGGACGAAACCGGAGCACCCGGGTAAAACCCATGCGAGTTACGGGGAGAATGTACAAACTCTGTACAGACAGCACCCGTTGTCAGGATCGAACCTGAGTCTCTGGCGCTATAAGGCAGCAACACTGCCGCTGTGTCACCGTGCCGCCCTATTGTCCAATATTTACAAAGTATGACAGACTTGCCCATGTTTTTGCATTTACTTCCAGGGCACTAATATTGTCTCATTATTTTACCTACTGGAGTATTATAAACAGGTATTTTGTCCAGGAGATAAGGGAAAATTAGATGACTTACAACACTGAAAATTGTACATAAAATCAGAATTATGAATTATAACAGCAACTGTGCCTTCTTGTCATTTTGATGGATAGATTAGGCTTTAAATAGTTTTACACACATTTAGAGAGAGGTAATGTGTGCAATTCATTTGTGGACAATTCTTAATGTCACTGTTGTTACACTGCGCCACAAATGAATGATCAGATCAATATCTGCCGGAGCTAATTACTAATCCCAGTGAAACAGTTTTGAATTGATGAAAACTAAGTACATTCTTCACAATCCAGCAGGGATTTAAGGCATGTTGGTTCGCAGGCAATATGATCATGCATCTTTTTGGATTGGAAGAATTAAATGAAGTAGCAGTTTCTGTCAATTATTCTTGCCTGCTAAAATTTTTAAAGAAATTAAAGCCAAATGCACATTTATATTGGGGAAACAATGAACTGCAGATGCTGGCTTACAATATAAAACACAAAATGCTCTATCTGTGAAGGATCTAGATAGGCTCAGACAGCTTTCATATCCTCCAGAGATGCTGTGTGACCCGCTGAGTTACAAACACCAGCATTTTGTGTTTTTTTTTAACTCATGTATATTAACTTGAATTGTGTCACACTATTTCCCTCAAAAGTCTAAGCAAATAGCAATTATATGTGGTTATGTCGTCTACTTTCTCTTGGTCATCAATCGGAGATTCTGTTGAGTTTGATAAATGTTCCAATGCCACTATTATATAAATATCAGAAACTCTCAGATCCTTGAATATAAAGCCCATTATGCAGATCCAATCCATCTGCCTTGAAAATAATATATCACTTGGAACCCAGTGTTGTCATGTTAGAGGGTTTAAAGTTGGTGAAAGTGGTGAATTTTTGTCAGCTTATCTTGCAAAGTTGAAGACAGGAATTAAATATTTCAGTGATTTGGTGGCATCAAATTAGTATACATTTTACCGACACATATGTAGAAGTCAGCAAAATTGGGAGCTGTTGAAAGTCGATTGTGATAGATAGTTAGACTTCAAACAGGGAAGTATTTTTGAAAAAGAAATGGAAGAGTTATACATGAAATGGAAATGATGTTGCAATATTTTGTTGAGGTATCGCAGGTACAATATGTTTCTATATCTGTAAATATCTACCATTCTGGGATCAGAAATAACAATGACCTATTTCCACCTCCACGTGGGAAAAGTTGGTAAACAATTTGAATTACTGAGTACAAAAGCCATAAATGCTGATGGAATGTTTCTCTTTTGGGGCTAGAACTAAGAGGAAAAGATTCAGAAAGGATGCCAAGTTAAGACAGTGCTGAGGAGAATTTTTTCTCTCAATCAACTGCAAAGAGTTGTGTACAGAACGTCAGGCAGCACCTGTGAAGAAAGATACACAGTTAGCATTTCAATCAAATGAAACAAAAATATCTCCAGAAAATGTTGTGCATGTTTCGTGGCTTAGGCACGTCAGTGCACAAAGAAACAGATTGATAATTTCATATGAATGACCTTCAACAAACGAAGACGTTCCTCACCATTATCTCTTATTAGAAAGGACTTGGATGAATCGTCACTAACTCCCTGCTTTGGATTATTAGCAGATGACAATTGATGCCATCTCATGTTCAAATATTGTTATTTATTAACCAAGTAATTTTTCTATTTATTTTTCAATATCCTCCTCCATCAACATCCTGGGAATTACCAGTGATTAGAAGTTTAATATCTAGGATAAATAATGTTACCTATTTTTCACCTCCACCCCCGCCCCTCCTGTTACTTTCCTTCCCCTAGATCTCAATTTGCAACTCTTCAATCCTGCCTCACACCTTCTTCTTTAATCTATGGTCTTTATTCCAACCATCTGCCAACGAAAACCCTCCTCGCCTGCCTCCACCTATTACCTGCCATGCTTTGTCCTGCCTCTTCCCTCTTCCAGCTTTCTTCTCTCTCCTGCAATCAGACTGATGATGGGTCTCAACCTGAAACATTACCTATCCATGTTCTCCAGGGATGTTGCCTGACCTGCTGAGTTACTCCAGCACTTTGTGTGTTTTTGCGTATTAACCAGTATCTGCAGTTCTTTGCTTCCCCAGAAATTTAATTGGATCAGCTTTATAAATACCAAGGTTTTAAGTAAAGGTTTGAGGTTGAGTATCATGTGCCAAATGAATCCCCTGTCCACTATCAATCCTGTCCACAATCCGATGCTGGGAGAACACCAAAGAGTTCATCACTTTCCCTGATGAGTCCTCCTCAAATGAATTTGATAAAACTTGACATCATCCAGACAAAACAGCCCCCTTGGTTGGCATGCTAAACATCTCTCCCTTCCAACACCAATAATGCATGACCATCTATCATATACTTTGCAACAACTTGGCAAAATGTCTGACGGCATCTCCCACACCCACAGCCTACACCACCTAGAAGCATGGAATGTCATTTTCCTTAGCTTCACCTCTAATGTACACACCATTCTGACTTGGGAAAATGCTGTTGCTTCTTCATTGTCACAGGGTCAAATTTTGGATCTCCCAAACTATCTGCACTGTGAATGTGCCTCAAAATGAGGGCCATAAAAGTTCAAGAAGCCAACTTATTAACAACTTCTCAAAGATAACTCAGATTGGATAATAGAGGTTGGCCTTACCAGCAATGTGCATTGCCCTTAAACAAATACAAATATTCCATGTCTGAGGTTTGCAGTCAGTTTGTGGCAAAGGGCGGAATGTCCTCAAGAGGCCATTGAGGATGAGAGAAAAACTGAATTCGTTAGGATAAACAGAGCAGTATTATTTCTGGTGACAGATAGCTGAAAAACCAAGGATGGCTTCTGTCTCACAGCACCAGAGACCCATGTTCGATCTTGACTCCAGGTGCTGTTTGTATGAAGCTTACATGTTCTCCCTGAGATCACGTGGGTTTCCTCCGGCTTCTCCTGCTTCCTCCAACATTCCTTGCAGGTTTGTAGGTTAATCGGCTTCTATAATATTCCCTTTTTTTTTCATAGGCAGAATAGCTGGCTCATTTTTCAGTAATATTAGATGTAATGATCAACTTCCTTGACCTTTATTCACTGGGAGGAGAGTTCAATAAAATTATTGAATACCCATGATAGAAAGGGTCAGCCCTTTTATTTTGCCTTGCATGCTATTTCCAGGACTGCTTCGGGATGAATTGATGAAACCTGCTCAAATTTTATCACTGCAGAATCTCCAGATAAATAGCAGGCAACCAAATAAAATCAAGAAAATATATTGTTGACCACGTGACTCATTTCCAGTGAACACGGCGATATCCACAGTCCCAGCAAATGAAGCAGTAAAGGAATTTGCATTTTATTCTGCCCTGACCAGAGAAAAGTCCCAAGATCCTATCAATCCTCAGAGTCAAAAGGTCATACAACATGGAAACAGGCCATTCAGCCCAACTTGTTCATGCCAACCAACATGCCCCATCGAAGCTCGTCCCATTTGCCTGTATTTGGCCTATATTGGTCGAAACCTTTCCTATCCATGTACCTTCCAAGCATCTTTTAAAAGTTGTTATTGTACCTACCTCAGCTACCTCCTCTAGCAACTCATTCTATATACCCATCAATCTCTGAGTGAAGAGGTTGTTCCTCAGGTTCTTATTAAAACTTTCCCTCTTATCTTAAACCTCTGTCCTCTGGTTATTGCTTCTCATATTCTGGGTAGAAGTCTTGGCATTTACCCTATCATACTAAACATAGAAACATAGAAAATAGGTGCAGGAGGAGGCCATTTGGCCCTTTGAGCCAGCACTGTCATTTATTGTGATCATGGCTGAACATCCACAATTAGTAACCCATGCCTGCCTTCTCCCCATATCCCTTGATTCCACCAGCCCCTAGAGCTTTATCTAACTCTTTTAAATTCATCCAGTGAATTGACTCTACTGCCTTCTGTGGCAGAGAATTCCACAAATTCACAACTCTCCAGACTCTAAATCAACAAGCGGCTGAGAAGCAACAGTTATTTGCAGCAGATAGTTCCACACTTTCTTAACTTCACTTCCGTTTCCAATTCCCAAGTCTTCATTGTCTTCAACCAGAGATGTAACCAGAGAAGAAAACTGACATGAAACCAAAGAAGCTTTTAGAGAGGTAGCAAAAGTCTTGGTCGAGAAATAGTCCTTTACTGGTGGATAACAAGTGCATTTTCAAGAGGACAAATTTCAAATTCAGATTACACTTCTAGGGGTCAATTCTAGTTAGTGGAGGCATTATGTGGAAAATGTAGAATTAAGCTCCATAAAGCATAATATGTGATTTAAAGGAATGTTCAATTACTTGTGACTTGATGGTGATTGAATTGGTCAGGCGACTGTAGAGAAGTGACCCATGGGGGGAAAGTTCTACAATCTCTATGAAGTGCTGTAGCTGAGGCTGCTCTGGAATTTCCAATGAATATTTTGGTTGAAATCAGGAATCCAGCACTGTTCTAATGAGCTTCAGATTAGAACAAAGAAAGGCTTTAAAGAGCAAGCCTAGTTGCCAGAAGAGGCAGAGGAAGGAGGGGTGAAAGACTCAGGTGAAAGCACCAGGAGAGCCAGTCCTGCTGGGATTTTTAAAGATCACATTTCTCTACAATCCAGGCAAAGCTATACATTCTGAAAGTCAATTTCAATATGGAGGAATTGACAAATATTTCCCACATGTTTGTAGCCAGAGCTGCAACCATAGGTCCACCAGGACCTCTCCAGCCATGCCCGTGAAGAGCATATTATCTCTTTCATTTTTCCTGAAAGAGATAATCAGTGCAGACAAGGGAGTTCTCAAGCTCTGTGATGTCCCCATGGTATCATGGCGATTTGTTGAATTTGCATTGACCAAAGGCCTCAAATGCACAAAAGCAGAGCTCTGCAAGGATGGCATGGGAGTGCATTCTCTAATTGTGCAAGTTCTGTGCAAGCAGAGCCAAAGGTTGGTGTGATGGATGCGAGGTACCTGAGACATCATAGGCAATTTAATTTGCAGACTACACTTGACATCCAAAGGGTTTTAACAGTTAAGAAACTTTTAGATAGGTACATGGATAGGACAAGTTTAGAGGGATTTGGGACAAACACAGGTAGATGGGACATGAAGGTCGGTTTGTGCACATTGGGCCAAATGCCCTGTTTCCCCACTGTGTGACTCTATGACTCTAAGGTTGTTGGGGCACAAGATAGTCCGTTTTACGCCAAGATCATCACTCCAGCCAAGATTTCATAATTAAGAGCAGAACATTCTTGCAGTGACCACCATGAAGCCATGAGGAATGTTGATAAAGCAATGATCACTTTGCCCAAATTGCTCTGGTAATATATTTTGGTTCATTGTAGTGAGTGTCTCCTGCTTTGATAGATGCAAAGTGCTGGAGTAACTCAGCGGGTCAAGCTGTATCTATGGATAAAAAAGCAGGGTGACTTTTCGGTCCGGGACCCTTTGTCAGACTTCTTCAGTCTGAAGAAGAACCCCAATCCGAAAGGTCACCCAGCCTTTTTCTCCAGAGATGCAGCCTGACCCGCTGAGTTACTCCAGCACTCTGTGTCTATCTTCGTGCCTAACCAGCATCTGCAGTTCCTTGTTTCTACATTTTGTCTCCTGCTTTGTGTTGACTTGATACATTCTCTGCAGTTTTACCATTATAAGGACACAGTGAGATCAGAAGGAGCAAGGTGAAGAGAAGGACTAGGGACAGTGAATTCGGCATTGACTGAAGGGGCCTACTGGTCATGCTGTGAGGTACAGACAAATTGCAGTAAAAAGAATGAGCAAAACGGCCAAAGTTCAGACATGCCTGTGCACAGCATGAGTCGGACAACCTTTAGATGTGACCTTATTTATGACAAGTAACATTTATTCCTCTCTGAAATCAGGCAAAGATTGTCTCCATAATTACTGAGTTCAGTGATCCGTCCCACCAGCCACAGGGCTTTGAGGATGCAATAATTATGTTCTGCCAGACTAGTTCTGTGAGCAATCAAGCACTATTATATCAACCCGGACAAAGCAGCTCTCCTTGACCTGTATCATCATCCCCCCCCCCCCACCCCCCACCCACCCACCCACAACCAGATATCCTTGCAGCTACAGGAGGAGAAGGTTGGTCAAAAGGAGCAGGTGAAGCAGTAAAGGATGTGTTGACTTGCTAAGAGTTTAACTGCAAATGGCAAACCTGTGACCTCTAACAGTTCAAAGGCAGTGGTTCTATGGTAAAGGCATTGCTCTTAGGATGATTGAAAGCTGACCTGTCAGCTTCGCTCACTTTAAATGGGGAAAGTAAGAAAACTAGGGTTTAGTTTAGTTTAGAAATACAGTGTGGAAACAGGCCCTTCGGCTCGCAGAGTCCACGCCGACCCACGCCGACCCCACACACGAACACTATCCTACACACATTAGGGGCAATTTACAATTTTACCAAAGCCAATTAACCTATAAATCTGTACGTCTTTGGAGTGTGGGAGGAAACCGAAACATGTTATCTCAATGGAGTTAGGTTAGGTAAGGGGGAGGTGCAGCGAGACCTGGGTGTCCATGTATACCAGTCATTGAAAGTTGGTGTGCAGGTACACCAGGCAGTGAAGAAAGCTAATGCCTTCATAGCAAGAGGATTTCAGTATAGGAGTAAAGAGGTTCTTCTGCAGTTATATAGGACCCTGGTAAGACCACATCTGGAGTATTGTGTACAGTTTTAGTCTCCTAATTTGAGGATGGACATCCTTGTAATTGAGGTAGTGCAGCATAGGTTCACGAGATTGATCCCTAGGATGGCGGGACTGTCATATGAGGAAAGATTGAAAATACTAGGCTTGTATTCACTGGAGTTTAGAAGGATGAGAGGGGATCTTATAGAAACATATAAAATTATAAAAGGACTGGACAAGCTAGATGCAGGAAAAATGTTCCCAATGTTGGGCGAGTCCAGAACCAAGGGCCACAGTCTTAGAATAAAGGGGAGACCATTTAAAACTGAGGTGAAAAAAAACTTTTTCACTCAGAGAGTTGTGAATTTGTGGAATTCTCTGCCACAGAGGGCAGTGGAGGCCAAATCACTGGATGGATTTAAGAGAGAGTTAGATAGAGCTCTAGGGGCTAGTGGAATCAAGGGATATGGGGAGAAGGCAGGCACGGGTTATTGATTTGGGACGATCAGCCATGATCACAATGAATGGCGGTGCTGGCTCAAAGGGCCGAATGGCCTCCTCCTGCACCTATTTTCTATGTTTCTATGTTTCTACCCCAAGAAGATCCTCGCAGGTCACGTATAAACTCCGTACAGACAGCACCCGTGGTCAGGATCAAACCCGGGTCTCTGGCGCCGTAAGGAAGTAACTCTACCGCTGCGTCACCATGCCGTCTATCATGACTACTTCCGCTTTCCTCTCCTGCTGATCAGCTACATCCACTTGACCACAATTAATTGTACAATACCTAATGAAATCCAAGCCACAATCATATTCCAATGAAGACTAAAAAGTATACAGTTGTTATCATTGCTGTGCATACTCTTGCTGTCTATCTTTGAATATCTTCATCAGTCTTACAAATCCTCTGGATTCTGTGCCCGAACTGGGGAAGCTGCTCACCTGATGTAAAGGAGATTAAAGGGGACCTGAAGGATGGCTTTGAGCAGCGTTGTGCCTGGATGACCTTGATTAATGCTAGCACATCATCATGAACAGCAGTGGTCTGGGTAACCCAGGTAACTGATGACAGCAACTAAACCACCGGAGTGGAAAAATTAGGACTACAAATGCCATCACCCTGTGAGGCAAAGAACTGATTCATTTTTCCATGGCTGCTTCTCCAGGGTATCTCCTCAGCAGTCCTGGTAATCTGCTAGGGGAGCTATTGCTGCAATGCCTTGATAACATTTATTCAATAGTACCCAGAATCATGATGGCAAATGAGAGAAAGTCTATGTTGGATGGCAAAACCAAAATCATGAGAGGAATTGATCGGGTAGACGCACAAAGTCTCTTGCCCAGAGTAGGGGAATCGGGAACAAGAGGACATAAGTTCAAGGTGAGGGAGGAATGATTTCATAGGAACCTGAGGGATTACCTTTTCACACAAAGGGTGGTGGATGTATGGAACAAGTTGCCGCAGGAGGTAGTTGAGGCTGGCACTATTGCAATGTTTAAGAAACATATAGACAGATACATAGATAGGCCAAGGTTTGAGGAATATGGGCCAACGGCAGGCAGATGAGATGACTGTAAATGGGACATTTTGGTCGGTGCCTGTTTCCATCCTGTATGACTATGACTTTATGACTCTATAACCTCCATGCAATCCTCAGATTTTACAGCGAGTTCTGCTTGTTCATGATGAAACACAAACATCTGTAGGAAAGATATGAACTGCAGAAGCTAAAATCCCGAGAAAAACACATGGTGCAGGAGGAACCCAGTGGGTCATGCAGCCTCTGTGGAAGCCCTGTGGGGGGAGGGGAGGTGGAGAGAGAGATGGACAGGGACAAATCTTAGCAAGTGATAGGTGGATAAAGGAGAAGAGGGTGGATTGGCAGACAGGTGGAGGAAGTAACAAAGGCTAGCGGTGAAAACATTAACAATTGGGTACCAGACAAGGTGAGAAGAGGCGTCAAATGTAAAGCCAGAGAGAGGAATATGGGTTGAATGGGACAAAGGTGAGGGGAAAGAGAGGTGATAAAAGGGAAATGAGGGACTTGGGAATGGGAGATGAGTACATGAAGGAGGGGAAACGAGCAGGGTGATTGGGTGGGTGGGAGAAATGGTTGCACACCAAAGTGGGAGAGAAACAGGAAAAAGACGGGAAAGGGGGTAGAGCAACAACTGTGGGGATAAAGGAATTGTCAATGCTTTGGCATCAGGACTGAGAGTGGATAGCTGGCAATAAGGGGCTAAGGGAGAGGGGTGATAAATAGTAAAGGTGTCAGCAGTTATGGGGCGAAGGCAGGAGAATGGGGTTGAGAGGGAACGATAGATCAGCCATGATTGAATGGTGGAGAAGACCTGATGGGTCGAATGGCCTAATTCTGCTCCTAGAACTCATGAAGTTATATACACTTTATACATCTTCCTTCTGCACTCTCTACTCCCATCCAGGATCTCAACCCAGGGCATGGACAAATCCTTTCACCTCATAGATGCTGTTGGATTCAGTGAATTCATTCAGCCCTTTTTTCCCCACATTACCAGCATATGCAGTCTCTTGTGTCTATTCCTGTGTTGTAATGTATCCCGAGAGTTAAGATTTCAGGCGGCGCACCCTTTCAATAGAGCAGTAATGTACAATCCAATTTCTGGGTTTGTGGTCTATTAAATTAGTGTTGATTCGCATTGGCTTCACTTTGGAATTGCTGTAGTGGTCCTGAAGTTCATTATCAACTTGATAAGGCATAAAATCCTGGGAGATAATTAGAGCCAAGGGCGCTTATTTTAAATGTATTAATTATGCTGCTAAAATCAATAACTACCCTTTAAACACAAATTTATCTTGATAGTAGAAAGGGATTTAAGCATTTTCTCATTGGAATAAAATTATGTAGTATTTAACCAATGACATTTCCTGAAAATAAAATCTTTTTTTTTGTTGAATAAGAGAACAATGTAACCATTTGACCATAAAAATGATGCCCAGATTATTAATATTGACAATGTAGAAATAGGTTGCTGATTAGAGGTGTTGTAATAAGTTATTATGCATTAAGTCAAGTGTTTCACCTAAAGATAAGCCTCCATAAAAGGAGACTGAACCAGATATTCCAGTGGGCCTTATGTATTTTCTTCTCTCTGACTGATAGCAGGTTGGAAACATCTATGGAGAGAGAAACAGAGTTAATGTTTTCATAAGTGATAGCAGCAGAATCAGGCCATACAACCCTTCATGTCTACTCCACCTTGGTTTTCATTTGACGGTTTTCTACTCTGGTTTTCGGTTGATGATATATGCCGTACAAATATATAGATGCAGTATTGTTTATTGTGTTTGGTGATATATAGTTTTTCGAATATTTATAGATAGAATAATTGTTCTCCTCCATTGCAGTAGGAGTCATGGTATGTTTGAGGGTTTAATCTCGTGTAACTGTTTTGATCTTTGGCAGATGCCACTGGTTGCTCTTTGTAAGGGCTGTTTTAAAGGACACGTCCATCTCAGCAGGCTTGCTGAAGATAGGACAAGGATCAGCCTCCATGCTTTCTTTGCACGTTACGATATATTATGTTTTGAACAAGGTTTTGGAAATGCACAGAGCAGGTTTACCAGAATGAGGCCTGGTTCAGAGGGTCATAAGGTCATAAGGAATAGGAGTAGAATTAGGTCATTCGGCCCATCAATTCTACTCTGCCATTCAATCATGGCTGATCTATCTCTCCCTCCTAATCCCATTCTCCTGCCTTCTCCCCATCACCTGTGACACCTGTATTAGCTACAGCATATTAGCTACAGGGAGAAGTTGGACATACTTTAATTGTTTTCTCTTGAAAGTCGGAGGTTGCAGAGAGACCTGACAGAGGTGTATAAAATCATGAGAGGCACAGATGGGGTAGACAGCCAGATGATTTCTCTCCGGGTAGAAATATCAAATACTAGAGGGCATAGCTTTACAGTGAGATGGGCAAAGTTTAAAGGAGATGGACATGGAAGTTTTTTACTCGGAGGGTGGTGAGTGCCTGGAATGTGCTGCGGGGTGCGGTGGTGGAGGCAGATACGATAGTGGCATTTAAAAGGCTTTTGGTTGGGCATATGGATGTGCAGGGAATGGAGGGATATAGATTATGTGCAGGTAGGTAACAGTGGTCTTGGCATTATGTTCGGCATAGACATTAAGGTTCAAGGTTTCAAGGTTTGTTTATTGTCACATATACCAATTAAGGTCCAGTGAAATTCAGATTGCCATACAGTCATACCAATAAAGAGCAACAAGACACCAAAATAAATCATCCAAACATGAACACCCACCACAGCGACTCCCCCACATTCCTCACTGTGATGGAAGGCAAAAAAATGTTCAATCTTCTTCCTCAGAGGGCAGAGGAGGCAGTGGAGAATTCTCTGCCTCAGAGGGCAGTGGAGGCCAATTCTCTGAATGCATTCAAGAGCGAGCTAGATAGAGCTCTTAAGGATAGCGGAGTCAGGGGGTATGGGGAGAAGGCAGGAACGGGGTACTGATTGATAATGATCAGCCATGATCACATTGAATGGCGGTGCTGGCTCGAAGGGCCGAATGGCTTTCTCCTGCACCTATTGTCTATTGTGTATTGTCTATTGTCTATTGTCTTCCCTTCTTTGTTCTCCCAAGGTCGGGGCACTCGAACCTTCCGTTGTCAGGCAAAAGGCCTGTTCCTGTGGTATACTGTTCTATCTGCTATATTCCATGTTCCTGTTGAGAAAAATGCTCTCTAAAATCAAGTTGGATCAAAGAAAAATTCTTCATCGAACAAAAGAGGTGAGGATGAAGTCTAGCAACCAACTGCTTTAAAAATAAAGAAAGGGAAAAATGGCCACAACAGCAAGCTCGATCACAGCATTTGACGCTCAAAAGTAGACCTAAGAGGACCATTGTGAGATGCTGTCACGTTTCCCTGCTGCAAGCAATATTGATGATCAAAATAAGAAATCCTAATTAGTGTGGTGGGATCCCCGACTTACAGTTTAGTGAGAAATCTGCTGAGCCCAGAGACGAGCAGTGATACAAATCTCAAGGAATTGGTGGATTTGTTGAAGAATCACTTTACCCCAATGCCAAGCGAGATCATGCAAAGGCTTAAGTCTGATTTATGATCAAGCAAACCCATATAAGCAGTGGCAGACTGTATAGCTGAGTGAAGGAAGTTATCACAAAACTAATTATGGCAATGCACTCTCTCAAATGCAAAGGGACGGATTAGTATGTGGAATCAATGGTGAATGGATTCAGAGTGGCTGTTATCAGAGGTGAATCTGACCTTTTGGAAAACACTGAAGATTGCCCCGAGTAGTGAAATCAGCAAGTCAAAATATGCACAGTTTGAGAGTATGGCTATCAGTTCCATGTAACAGCATGCAAGCAGCAAAACATGCTGTTCTGTAGCATTGTTTTTAAAAATGAAATAATGGCTATTATCACTGTGGAGAGAGATGTATGCTGTCTGAATACTAGTTCAGGCAAGATAAGTGTCAGCTATGTGACTTTGAAGGGAACCCGATCAAAATTAGTGTTGCCCCCAAAACTCCCCCACACTTTTTCAAGCAATGAAATGTGCTGCATGCAGTGAAACTAAAACTGGAAACAGAAATTGACGTCTTTTCAAAGAGAAAATAATTGAACTCGTTAAGAGTCTGAATGGACAGCACACTTGCAGCAGTGTTAACGCGTGATGAATCGATCAGGATTGCAGAGATTGTGCTGACTATTAATCGCCTCATCTATGGAACAGCGTCCCATTCCCAGAACAGAAGATTTTGATTCGTAAAATCATAGCGAGCCAGAGCATCTTGGTTCAGTTTTCAATTCAGTATCGCAGCAAGCATAGCTGTTCCTCACAGCTCCAACAACCCACATTCAGTCCTAACTTGTGTAGAAAGGAACTGCAGATGCTGGTTTATTCAGAAGATAGACACAAAGTGCTGGAGGAACTCAGCATTTCTGGAGAAAAAGGATGGGTTCATGTTTTGGGTTGGAACCCTACTTTAGATTGACCCGCTGACTTACTCCAGCACTTTGCGTCTATTTTCAATCTTAACTTGCCTTTCTGTTTGCAGTTTGAATATTCTCCCTTAGACTACAATCCTGCCTCATGTAAGGTCAGATACTCTACCAGAGAGAGGCTTTGGTTTGGCTTTACGTTGATTATAGTGAAAGGCTTGGATAGAGTGGATTTGGAGAGGATGTTTCCATTAGCGTGAGATTCTAGGACTAGAGGTCATAGCCTCAGAATTAAAGGATGTTCCTTTAGGAAGGAGATGAGAGGGAATTTCTTGAGTCAGAGGGTGGTGAATCTGTGGAATTCTTTGCCACAGAAGGCTGTGGGGCCCGTCGATATTTTTAAAGCAGAGATAGATAAATGATTTGTATGGGTGTCAGGGGTTATGGGGAGAAGGCAGGAGAATGGGGTTAGGAGGGAGAGATGGATCAGCCATGATTGAATGGTGGAGCAGACTTGATGGGCTGGATGGCCTAATTCTTCTCCTATCACCTATGACATTATGATTATTGTCATTTGTACCGAGGTACAGAGAAAAGCTTTGTTTTCCATGCTATACAATTAGATCAAATAATATTACACATAAATACAATAAAATCAGACTCAAATATAATAGGTAGAGCAAAGTGCAAGATAAAGAATTCATAATATAGTTCTCAGCATGTAGTGCATCAGCTCCATAGACAAAGTCCAATGTCCACAATGGAGGAAAGGTGAATGGGATAGTATATTAGTCTATGGAAGGACTGTTATTAGAAGCCTGATAACAGAAGAGAAGCTGTTCCTTGTAAGCTGTGGCAGCTTACAACCCAGCGGTATGAATATTGATTTCTCTAACTTCAAGTAACCCATGCATCTCCCCTTTCTCTCCTTGCTTCCCCCATTCAAGTCATTGTAAGAGCTTCAAAGTCGGCTTGTTGAGTCTCATTGTCTGTAACTCATTTTTACCCAGTCCACGGCAAACAATTCGGTTTATTCACAAAATGCTGGAGTAACTCAGCAGGTCAGGCAGCATCTCGGGAGAGAAGGAATGGGTGACGTTTCGGGTCGAGACCCTTCTTCAGACTGATGTCGGGGGTGGGACAAAGGAAGGATATAGGTGGAGACAGGAAGATAGAGGGAGATCTGGGAAGGAGGAGGAGAAGGGAGGGACAGAGGAGCTATCTGAAGTTGGAGAAGTCGACGTTCATACCACCGGGCTGCAAACTGCCCAGGCGAAATATGAGGTGCTGCTCCTCCAATTTCCGGCGGGCCTCACTATGGCACTGGAGGAGGCCCATGACAGAGAGGTCAGACTGGGAATGGGAGGGGGAGTTAAAGTGCTGGGCCACCGGGAGATCAGTTGCGTTAATGCGGACCGAGCGCAGGTGTTCAGCGAAGCGATCGCCGAGCCTGCGCTTGGTTTCGCCGATATAAATAAGTTGACATCTAGAGCAGCGGATGCAATAGATGAGGTTGGAGGAGGTGCAGGTGAACCTCTGTCTCACCTGGAAAGACTGGGTCCTTTGATGGAGTTGAGGGGGGAGGTAAAGGGACAGGTGTTGCATCTCGTGTGGTTGCAAGGGAAAGTGCCCGGGGTTGGGGTGGTTTGGGTAGGAAGGGACGAGTGGACCAGGGAGTTACGGAGGGAACGGTCTCTGCGGAACGCAGAGAGGGGAGGGGATGGGAAGATATGGCCAGTGGTGGGGTCCCGTTGTAGGTGACGGAAATGTTGGTGGATGATATGTTGGATCCGCTGGCTGGTGGGGTGGAAGGTGAGAACGAGGGGGATCCTGTCCTTGTTGCGAGTGGGGGGAGGGGGAGCAAGAGCGGAGCTGCGGGATGTAGAAGAGACTCTAGTGAGAGCCTCATCTATAATGGAGGAGGGGAAGCCCCGTTTTCTGAAGAACGAGGACATCTCGGAAGCCCTAGTCTGAAACACCTCATCCCGGGCACAGATGCGGCGTAGACGGAGGAATTGGGAGTAGGGGATAGACATTTTGCAGGGGACCGGGTGGGAAGAAGTGTAGTCCAGATAGCTGTGCGAGTCGGTGGGCTTGTAGTAAATGTCCGTCACTAGTCTGTCTCCAGCAAACAATGTTTGTTTCCTTTATCATCATTACTTCTTTGCATATCTTTCATTCATTTGTTCTATATCTCTCTATAGCACTGTCTATATCTCCTGTTTACCTTTCCCCCTGACTCTCAGTCTGAAGAAGGGTCTCGACTCGAAACGTCACCTATTCCTTTTCTCCAAAGAAGCTGTCTGACCCGATGAGTTACTCCAGCTTTTTGTGTCTATCTTCGGTTTAAACCAGCATCTGGAATTCCTTCCTACATATTGTTAAGCTGTTCCTGAGTCTGGTGGTACATATTTTCAAGCTTCTGGACCTTCTGCTGGACAAGAGCAGGGAGAAGATGGACTGACCGGGGTGCAACAAATCTTTGATTATGCTGGCTGCATTGCCGAGGCAGTAGGAAGTGTAGGTGGAGTCAATGATGGGTAGACTGCCCTGTGTGATGGGCAGGGCTACATCTATTACTCTGCAATTTCTTGTGAGGAAATTTATAGTATATTTGAAAGGTTTTGTGAACTAAAATTGAACTAATCAGGGGTATAGGGGTGGAGGACTATAATAATGCAATTAGTTTATATAGTAATATATACGATAGAATTCACAGGTGTCAGAGGTTATGGGGAGAAGGCAGGAGAATGGGGTTAGGAGGGAGTGATAGATCAGCCATGATTGAATGATGGAGTAGACTTGATGGGCCAAATGGCCTAATTCTACTCCTATTCCTTATGACCTTATGTCCTTATATGGTTGATAGTTGTTGTCCAAACCACCAGGAGTTATGGCTCCTTTGAGGGCTTGCCTTGTGTCATTATTTTGACCTTTGGCAGATGTCATTTTGGTTGATCTCTGAACATGTATACATGTGCACTCAATCAGGCTTGATGAACATATGCCAACTCCCTAAACTGCCAAATGCAGCCTCCAACTTCTTTCTATATTGAGATATAATGCAACATCTGCAATAATTTAGCTTTCCCATGGCCTCAAGATTGTGTTACATGTCTGCACTCAACTCATCTAATGACATAATTTTAATCTTTTTGAAAAATAAAGAATTTTAGAATCTTTGGAAAGAGTGCAGAGGAGATTTACCAGAATGATTCTTGGATTAGGAGGTATTAGCTGCAGGGAGGGTGGACAGATTTGGATTTTTTTTTCTCTGGAGTGCCAGAGGTTGATTGGAGACCTGATAGAAGTATAAAAAATTACAAAATAAAAAATGTTATCCTTTTTTCCAGGATGGGAATATCAAATACTAGATGGCATAGCTTTAGGGTGAGAGGGGCAAAATTCGAAGGGGAGTTTTTTTACAGAGGGTGGTGAGTGCCTGGAACATGCTTTCAGAGGTGATGGAGGAGGCAGACACGATAGTGGCATTCAGGAGACTTTTGGATAGACACATGGATAGATGCAGGTAATGGAAGGGTAAGGATTATGTGCACACAGATAGGTGTTGGTCTTGGCCACACAGACATTGAAAGGCCGGTTTCTGTGCTGTACTGTTCCATGTTTTCTTTGGTAATCATTCTGTATCCAGAGACATTGCATTAACCTGTTCAGTTCAGGCAATCAGCTTTGCATGGCATATGTCATTCAACTCAATGGATGGACTGGTAGACCACAGGAACAAGAGTTAGCCTCTGAATCCCAGAGTCCTGACATCAATGAGAATTCTAACTAAACATTCATCTGATAGGTACCATGGAATCACCAGGAATATTGAACTAGCTCAATAATTGAAGTAAGGCAATTAACTGCACACTCACACAATGTCATAGAGGACCCCTCATTACAAGTTCCTGCCTACCTTTCTATTGGATGTTTGCTCTGTCATCTTCTTTGCCATCGGCAAAGATTGTCCCCAAATGGTAAGGTTATGCATGGCATTGCAGATATTGTCAAAGTAAGGGATCCTCTCTAAAATGTACTGAAGGGAGAACTGTCAATTATTGCAGGCAGAGCTAAATTTGAAAGCCCTTTCTGCGAGAACGAAGGTCAGAATGGCCCTCAAGTTGTTTTCCTTTCAATGACTCTTTGAGCACTTTGGAGGCAATGATTAATATTCTTGCATGTTTAGATGTCCCTACAAGTCTGATGTGCACTGTAGTCCACTTCAGAGGGGCACTTGCTTAGTGTCCTGCACTGTTTTCTCATTGTGGGGACAGTCTTTGGCCATAGCGAATAAGAAAACACCAAGAAGGAAGAATACTGCAGAAAGACCAAGACATGATAATAAGAGAAGATAGACACAAAAAGCTGGAGCCTCGACTCGAAACGTCACTTATTCCTTTTCCCCAGAGATACTGTCTGACCCGCTGAGTTACTCCAGCTTTATGAGCCTATCTTTGTTTTATACCAGCATCTGCAGTTCCTTCCTACAGATGACAATAAGAGGTTTTTTCTTCATCCTCTCCAAATGCACAGTAAATCAATTCTCACTTCAATTGGGGATCCAATTCAATATTGCCCCATTTTAGTCTTTGTCAACATGAAGCATTATCTGGACAACATTTCAGATTAGGCTAATAACCGGGAGGTTAACTTAACTCACAGGTACAAAACAATGACCACCTTTTATTCATGCAGAATGTGAGCAAACCGTTGAATTCCTCCAGCAGGTTTTTTTTTGTGGGTATTTATTGCCCATCTTTCATTGCCTCCAGACTCTTGAATTGCGTGGCTTGCTCGACCATTTCCAAGGGCAGGCAAGAAACAGCCACACTGCTGTTATCCAGATTCATCTCTCAGCTGGACTGCAAAAAGACAGCAACATTATCATCGCTGAAGCTTGATAATGAACCACTTGGGGTTTTGGAATACAGTATCTTCATGGCGAGGTTAGTTGTATTCCAGGTTAATTGCTTCAATTTAAATTCCCCAGTTAGCATTGGTGCACTTAAAATTAATATCACCACATCTCCATGAAGAAAATCGCTAATAAAGTTTCCATGACACGAACCATTCAATATCTCATCAACACCATCCTGAGAATCAGAAATATGTCAGTCCAGATAAAGGGTCCTGACCCGAAGCACCAATTGTCCATTTCTCTCCCCAGAATCTGCCTAAACCATTGAGTTCCTCCAGCAGGTTTTTTTTTTTGCTCAAAATTCCAGTAACAGCAGTTTCTTATGTCCTCAGAAATAGCACAATGTTTGGGTCCAGTGATGTTAGATTTAACCTGACCACCATTTACATTCCGGATATTGTAGGTACCAGATTCGATAGAAAATGCTGAGCTAGTTGGGGTTGGGCTCTCATTTTGGGGGGTTTTTCACGCATGTTTTCCAGTAAAACCTGCCTCTGTACCAAGTAGTTTATTGTGTAACCCCCATCACGGGTACTCATTGGGCTGTTTTATTGAATGTTAGATAACAGCCATAACTGATGGAGATTATTGATGGAAATGCAATGAGAGTTTATAGAATGAAGCTTAGTTCACTTCTCGTGTCATAATTGTTGAGGGATGAGATTTGCTGCTATCTATTTTGGCCTCAACCATTGAGGTGAGATTATTAAACGTGTTCTGGCATGGCATATAAGACTTTGGTGCAACATTATTGGTGGGTTAAAAGGACACAGAGTGCTGGAGTAACTCAGCAGCTTAAGCAGCATCTCTGGAGAACATGTCTTGACCCAAAACATCACCGATCCATGTTCTCTAGAGAAGCTGCCTGACCTGCTGAGTTACTCCAGCACTTTGTGTCCTTTTGTGTATTAACCAGTATCGTCACTACCTTGTTTCTAATATTGTAGATCACCTTGTTAGGTACCTCTTGTACAGTTTCAGTTCAGTTCAGTTTATTGCCATGCGTACCGAGGTATAGTGAAAAGCTTTAGTTTTGTCTCCTAATGGAACTGGAGTTCTTGCTGGATCCTCAGCACTCCGCCATTTCGCTTTCCCTTTCTATTGAACTCATCCGCTTTCTTCTCCCTTCTCCCCCTGGATTCCATTTCCCTAGTCTCTTAGGTCAATGCTCTCTATCTCTCTCCCTGCATCGCCTTCTTCATAAGTGCAGTCAAGGCGTCAATTAGAATCAGGTATTATCTGGTGACAGGAACTCACAAGAAGATAAGAAATTACAGAAGAAGGGGCATGATAACAGGCCCATTATACCTTCTCCATTATTCAATCTGATCATTTTTTGGTTGACATTTTATCTAGGAATCATTTTCCTACATTTACTCCATCACCCTCACTTTCTTCAATATCAGAAGATCTTTCAAGTATTATCTTGATTTATGGCCATCAATGAAATTTAAACACATCTTAACACAGCCCTCTTTGGTAAATAATCTCAGATAAAAAAGGCTCATCTGATCTCAGGCCTGGGTAACCGCCCCCTGATTTTGAGATTGTGACCTCCAGTTCTAGATAGCTCAATGAGAAATATTAGTTGTGCACCTACTGCCTCAAGCCCTACAAGAATTTTCAATGTTTCAATGAAATCCTTTCGTTCTTCTAATCACCGGAAACTGACACCCCAATCTGTTCAAACTCCCCTCATATGATAAAGGATACCAGATACCAGTTCCTTTATAATTGATTACAACAATTCACTACTACAGGTGTCAGTCTAAATGTTACAAAGTCCTTTTTTCTCTATCACTCATTTCTTAAACAGGTGAACTACATTTGCTCCCTTCAATCAGTGAAACTATCCGTGAATCCATGGGATTCTGAAAAAAAAAGACATTGATTGCATCCACTTTCACCATAGCCATCTCTTTCAAAACTTTATGTTAAGATCATCAGGTCTTGTTGACTTTGTGTTTCAATACTTTCCCTACTTTCCCTTTTATTTCCACAGTGTAATTTCTTCAGATCCTCAAATACTCCAGACCTGTAATTTTTCCATTATTTCTGACAGGTTTTCAGTTTCTTCTTTCACAAAGACAGACACAAAATATTTATTTAATTTCCAAACCATTTCCTTACTCCACCACATTATATAGCCCGTCTCAGTCTGTGAGGGATCTCTATTAACTTTTGCTAACTATTTCTCTTTTAAATAAGCTTTTGTAGCTTGTTCTAATGTTTCTTGTTAGATGACCCTCAAATTCCACCTTCCTTTTCCTTATCAAAGCTGAATTTCCAATCTCCAAGCTTTTTATGAGCTTCGTTGTCTGAAATTTTCATGAAAATGAGCTAAAGCATTAAGCTTTACCTGTAGTTGCACCTGTAGCTCTGATTGACATTGCAGTAACAATATTGAGTAACAACATTATAGATGAGGCTCTCACTAGGTTCTCCTCGATATCCCGGAGCTCCGCTCTTGCTCCCCCTCCCCCTATTCGTAACAAGGACAGAGTCCCCCTTGTCCTCACCTTCCACCCCATCAGCCGTTGTATACAACATATTATCCTCCAACTATCCCACTACTGGCCACATCTTCCCATCTCCACCCCTTTCTGCTTTCCACAGAGACTGCTCCCTCCGAAACTCCCTGGTCCACTCGTCTCTTCCCATCAAAACCATGTCCTCCCCAGGTACTTTCCCCTGTAACTGCAGGAGATGCAACACCTATCCCTTTACCTCCCCTCTCGACTCCATCCAAGGACCCAAACAATCTTTCCAAGTGAGGCAGAGGTTCACCTGTACCTCCTCCAACCTCATCTAATGTATCCGCTGTTCCAGGTGTCAACTTCTCAACATCGGCGAGACCATGTGCAGGCTCGGCGATCGTTTCGCTGAACACCTCTGCTCAGTCCGTCTTAACCTACCTGATCTCCCGGTGGCTCAGCACTTCAACTCCCCCTCCCATTCCCAATCTGACCTTTCTATTCTGGGCCTCCTCCATTGTCAGAGTGAGGCCCAGCGCAAATTGGAGGAACAGCACCTCATATTTCACTTCGGTAGTTTGCACTCCAACGTTATGAACATTGACTTCTCTAACTTCAGATAGTGCCTGCTTTCCCTCTCCATCCCCTCCACATTCCCAGTTCTCTCACTAGTCTTCGTCTCCAACTCCATTCTATCTTTGTCCCGCCCCCTCCCCTGACATCAGTCTGAAGAAGGGTCTTGATCCGAAACGTCACCCATTCCTTCTCTCCAGAGATACTGCCTGGCCCGCTGAGTTACTCCAGCATCTTGTGTCTTCCTTTGAGGAAACAGTATTTGGAGGTGCAAAACTGAAATCAATCTATGGGGAATTTAACATTGGTTTTGCAGTATATTTCATCACATTTTCTAAGTGTCGTTTTACATCTTACATTCAATTTCATATACAAAATATGTGCGCTCCCTCCATTGAAATGAACACTAATCTTATAATGCATTTACTCCAGTGCTTATCTCTCATGATTTAACTTTATTTTATGTGCTGCACATATGAATAAGGAATGAAAAGATTCAAAGTAACAGAGAATGTGATGGAATGAAGGATTTTGGATTTGTTCAATTAAACAATGTTTGATTCCTCATTAGAAATGTCATGAAGGATTCGCCAATGGATATTTTTTTTTGATTAGCATCTGGAAACAGCCATCGGACAAGAAATTTTGTTAAATGAACCAAGGTAATTATTTAAGACGCAGTAAAAAAATTATAATGTAATATATATTTATACAACCTATTAAATATTCCTATTTGATTTTTTTAGAGTGGCTGGATTGATGAAACAATCATTAATCATGATCATTTTAATATATGTAGCAATGTAGCAAAGCTAAAGAATAAAAATGTAAAATAACTTATACACTTTTTCACCAACTACTGCATTGGTGATTGAGAGGACAACGGAGGCTAACATGTTATCTATTGAGTATTGTGTTAACAAACCTGTTGTACTGCTGCAAATAAGAATTTCATTGTTCCATTTCGATACATATGATAATTAAATATTCTTGACACTCTTGACTCTTATTTGTTACATATTCAATGGTTTAATGGCACTTTATTGGCACATATATCGAGGTACAGTGAAATTCTTTTTTTGCATACAGTTCAGTAAACGTATTATTATACCGAAGCACATCTTAGATTCAGTGCAAGTGTATAACAGTAGTATACTGGAGACCGTATACATGAGTCACCAGGTTTTGGCTCCATTTTCAAGTCCCAGTTGTTATAAATGGAGAGTTCTTAACCTGACCATGCTGGCATTGCAGGGATGGCCTGGCCAAATGTAGCCATTGGTGTCCTCCACCGCTGCTCCACTGCTCCGAGCAGCTGCAGGTGATGCCTGATCCATGCACTCGGCCTCTTAGAGCAGTGCCCAAGAGTCCCAGGCTGCCGCCAGGCCTCCAACGGCCCAGAGCCCTGCACTGCCTCCCGCAGCCAGTCCACCTACTAGGCCTTAGTTCCTTGCTTCCGCCGCCACTGCCATCTTGGATACCTTCCCTCACCTCTCCAGGCCTCAGGGATAAGCAGGGAAGAGCTCAGCAGCTTCCCACTAGGGGATGGTGGGCGAGCCAGGCCTGCTGCCAGACGGGAGGCACCGTATCATGGTTAGCCCTGAGGCACCACAATACTACCTGGCTTTTTTTTACCATTCAGCAAACGGTATACTGTAACATCATTGATGCAAATTATGATTTTGTATGCTATTATGTGATAAACAAACAAAAGTGTTTGCACAATGGTAAATTTGAATGATCATTTATACAGTTACTTAAAAATATATTTTTTTCCACGTGTTTCTCTTACTTTACTTACAATATTATATTTTTTATTAGATCCTTACAAAAGACAGCAATTGTAACTTTATTTTCTATGTTTTTTCTAAAAAGCAATTCATACACCTGTAAATCAAGACGAGCATTTAGAGGCAAGAGAAGTATTTCTTTTATCTCCAACACTTTAATCATTTACAGTGTGAGGACTCCTCCCTTCAAACAAAACTGTTGATGGTCTCAGTTACATGCTCCAAATTGTGTTCAAAGAGATGCATGCTATTTGTGTTGCAATGCAGGGCTAGTGTTTCAGACTGGGGTTCAGAGCAAATCCAGGTTGGCAATTTGAGCCAGGCTGATTTAGGTTTCCACGCCAGATTTGCACATGAATAAACTCACACTTTGTGCACAATGCATCTGGAGTACTGGCCATTAATCTGCCAGCAATGAGAAGATTTGTAATCATCCATTGTGGGTTCGGTTTATGTCGGGCTGGCTAGTGTGACTGAAACTAACTTGGACAAGTTTTCACTACACAGCTGTTTCAGAGGTTGTGAGGATGCACAATATCTAGTTACAATTTTAATGAAAAGCTGTGGCTAAAGGAATCAAATTTACACAGAAAACACCACAAATGGTGCGTGAAATTGTGTTCATTTGTCAAAGTAACAAGGATAATAAAATCAACTCACTACAGCACGAAAATTGCCATTGTTCTTGTGTAATACGTATGTCTTGTAATTATGCATATTATTAATTATAAATAATAACAAAGCAAAATTAATTTTGTATGCATAGAAAACATGTAAATACCCTTTACTGGTTTAAGTAATGAAGAGAATCAGTAAATAAAGCAATTCAGAAGATGCAGAAACATAAAACGGAGAACTTAATAGAAGAAGTTATTTTTTTGATTTGCCAAATTCCAATTTTTAAAGATATTTTAACATGGAATATCATAATCATTTAGTCCATCAAATCTATCCAGTTTTATTTACCAAAGGCCATCTAACCTGTGTTTACTCCCCATATTCTTACAAGTAAGTTCCTTCGAATATTAAATTCCATTTTACCAAGATTTTATTGACAAGGACAGTGAATTTGTTGCTTAAACAAATTGGTCAGCTGGTGAGAGAACTATCTATCCAAGGGAAATGCCCATTCAATAGGGCACTTCCAAGGAGATCCAACACTATCTCGACGATCTCAACTATCACAACGAGATTGAGAATCCCATGACCTGGTGTTGAGACAACAACCTTTCTCTCAATGTTAGCAAGACAAAGGAGATAGTGATCGACTTCAGAGAGCGAAGTGGTGCACATACCTTGTATGCATTGAAGGCCCCGAAGTAGAGATGGTTGAAAGCTTCGAATACCGAGGAGTAAATATCACCAGCAACTTGTACTGGACCACCCATATTGAAGCAATGGCCAAAAAAGCACACCAATGCCCTACTTCCTTAGAAGGCCTAGGAAGTTCAGCATGACCCCAACAACTCTCACCAACTTCTACAGATGCGCTGTTGAAAACATTTTATTGGGATGCATCACAGCATGGTTTGGGAACAGCTCCATCCAAGGCCGTAAGAAATTGCAGAGAATTGTGGACGCAGCCCAGACATTATATTCACAAACCAACCTCCCTTCCATTGACTCCATTTACACCTCACGCTGCCTCAGCTAGACCACTAAGGTAATCGAAGACAGGTCGCACCCTGGCCATTCCCACTTCTACGCCATCCCGTCAGGCAAGAGGTACAGAAGTGTGAAAACAGACTCCAGGTTTAGGGACAATTTCTTCCCAGCTGTTAACGGGCAACTGAACCATGCTACCAACAACTAGAGAGCAGTCCTGAGCTATTATCTACCTCATTGAAGATCCTCAGACTATCTTTAATCAGACGTTATTGGATTTTATCTTGCACTACACATTATTCATGTTATTCCTTTTATAATGTTGATGACTTGATTGTAATCATGTATTGGCTTTCTGCTGACTGGTTAGCATGCAGCAAAAGCTTTTCACTGTGACAATAAACTAAACTAAACTAAACTAAACTAAACAATATTGATCAATGATAACAGTAAACCAATTGACAAACTGGAGGCAACTTGGTACAGCAGGCAGTGAAGAAAGCCAATGGTATGTTGGCCTTCATAACAAGAGGAGTTGAGTATAGGAGCAAAGAGGTCCTTCTGCAGTTGTACCTTCTACTAGTGAGACCGCACCTGGAGTACTGTGTGCAGTTTTGGTCTCCAAATTTGAGGAAGGATATTCTTGCTATTGAGGGCATGCAGCATAGGTTTACTAGGTTAATCCCCGGAATGGCGGGACTGTCATATGTTGAAAGACTGGAGCGACTAAGCTTGTATACACTGGAATTTAGTAGGATGAGAGGGGATCTTATCGAAACATATAAGATTATTAAGGGGTTGGACACGTTAGAGGCAGGAAACATGTTCCCAATGTTGGGGGTGTCCAGAACCAGGGGCCACAGTTTAAGAATAAGGGGTAGGCCATTTAGAATGGAGATGAGGAAAAACTTTTTCAGTCAGAGAGTTGTAAATCTGTGGAATTCTCTGCCTCAGAAGGCAGTGGAGGCCAATTCTCTGAATGCATTCAAGAGTGAGCTAGATAGAGCTTTTAAGGATAGCGGAGTCAGGGGGTATGGGGAGAAGGCAGGAACGGGGTACTGATTGAGAATGATCAGCCACGATCACATTGAATGGTGGTGCCCGGCTCGAAGGGCCGAATGGCCTACTCCTGCACCTATTGTCTATTGTCTATTGTCTATTGCTAATTTGGCTGGAGTTTGCAAAGACTGGCCCTTTCCCCACCCACCACTCTGCAATCACCAATTTGCACATCCTCCAGTTTAACAATAGAAATTGCAGAGGTGGAGAGGCTATTCAGAAAACAGAAAAGCCGGAAATCTCCAGGACCGGACAATGTTTCCCCCTCTACCCTCAAGCTCTGTGCCGACCAACTGGCACAGGTCTACACAGACATTTTCAACCAGTCCCTGCAAACCTGCACTGTCCCTGCCTGCTTCAAGGTCTCTACTATTGTCCCTGTACCCAAAAAGACAAGGATCACTGGTCTTAATGACTGCAGGCCTGTCGCACTTACATCTGTAGTCATGAAGACTTTTGAAAGACGTGCTGGCCCAGCTGAAAAACATCACAAACCCCCTGCTGGACCCCCTGCAGTTTGCATATAGGGCCAATAGATTGGTGGACGACGCAGTCATTCTAGGCCTGCACTTCATCCTCCAGCACCTAGACCACAAGGGGACCTATGCCAGGATTCTGTTTGTGAACTTTAGCTCTGCTTTTAACACCATTGTGCCAGAGCTACTACACTACAAACTCTCCCAGCTGACTGTGCCTGAACCCCTCTGTCAGTGGATCATCAACTTCCTGACAGACAGGAAACAGCATGTGAGGCTGGGAAAGTACATCTCGGACCCGCAGACCCTCAGCATAGGAGCACCACAAAGCTGCGTACTCTCCTCTCTCCTTTACTCTCTCTACACCAATGACTGCACCTTCACAGACTCCTCTGTCAAGCTCCTCAAGTTTGCGGATGACACTACCCTGATTGGACTGATCCAGGATGGGGAGGAATCTGCCTACAGATGGGAAGTGACACAGCTGGCGTTCTGGTGCCATCGCAACAACCTGGAGCTCAATGCTCTCAAGACAGTGGAACTAATTGTACACTTTCGAAGAGATCCCCCTCCCCTCCCCCCACTCACCATCAACAACACCATAGTCACATCTGTGGAGTCATTTAAGTTCCTTGGAACCATCATCTCCAGGGACCTTAAATGGGGGGCCACCATCGACTCCACAGTCAAAAAGGCCCAACAGAGGATGTACTTCCTGCGGCAACTGAAGAAACACAATCTGCCACAGGCAATGATGGTCCAATTCTGTACTGCTATTATTGAGTCCGTGCTCACCTTCTCCATCATGGTCTGGTTTGGCTCAGCCACCAAGCACGACATCCGGAGGCTGCAACGGTTCATTCATGCAGCTGAGAAGGTTGTTGGCTGCAACCTTCCCCCCATTGACGAACTGTACACTGCAGGGGCCAGGAAGCGAGTGAGCAAGATCATCTCTGACCCCTCTCATCCTGGCCACAAACTCTTCGAAGCACTTCCCTCTGGAAGGCGATTCCGGACTGTCAACGCAGCCACAGCCAGACATAAAAACAGCTTTTTTTCCATGAGTGATAGTTCTATTCAATAACCAAAGTCTGTAGTTTCTTTTGTGCTCTGGTTTATTTTCACCCACAAGTTTAGACCGTAATGTTGTATTGCTGCGTTCTCTTGGTTCAAATTCTTCAGCTGAACAATGAGTCCATTGCCTGATATGTTTACCTCTAGGCCCAGTAAACTCATATATTTTCCTGTACAGAAATGCAGTGGCAAAACAAGCAGAAAGTTCTATGTGGAAAGTGTAGTTTGGATTTATAATACACATCCTGAAAGAATGACTTACCTAAGGGTTGACTCCACTCATGTATATGTAATCTGTCCGGATAGTACACAAGAGAGAGTCAAGAGTCAAGAGTGTTTTATTGTCATATGTCCCAGAGAAAACAATGGAATTCTTACTTGCAGCAGCACAACAGAATAAGTAAACATAGTACACTGTGGGTTAGATTTATCTCTTGGGGCTAAAGGAATCAAAGGGATATGGGGAAAAAACAGGAACGGGGTACTGATTTTTGATGATCAGCTAATATCATATTGAATGGCAGTGTTGGCTCGAAGGGCCAATTGGCCTATTCCTGCATCTATTTCCTATGTAAACAATATAATAAACGAGAGAGAAAAAAAAGTTCATATACTCACAAATACACATATATATTAGAAACATAGAAATATAGATACTGTATATATATATATATATATATATATATATATATATATATATATATATGGTAGGCACAAAATGCTGGAGTAACTCAGCGGGTCAGGCAGCATCTCAGGAAGAAGGAATGGGTGACGTTTTGGGTCGAGACCCTTCTTCAACGTCACCCATTCCTTCTCTCCCGAGATGCTGCCTGACCCGCTGAGTTACTCCAGCATTTTATGTCTACCTTCGATTTAAACCAGCATCTGCAGTTTTTTTCATATATATATATATATATATATATATATGATCTATATGTAGACAATGCACACACAAAAAACAATAATAGTGCAATAATAACAATAATAGTCTATGTAGTTCAGAGCTCATTTGAAGTTGTATACAACAAAGCTTTTCATTGTATCTCAATATAAGTGACAATAATAAACCAATCCCAATACCAATACCAATTAATGCCTGAATGGTGGACACAGATTGAATAGTAATTTTCAAAGGAGATTGATGAATACATCTGAAATGAGTGCAATTAACGGGATAACACTTCAATAAAAAGAGTTGATTGGTCAGAAATCCTTTGTTGGTGTGCTGTTCTATGATTTTATGATTCTCTGACTTAAAGCTTTCAAGATAAATTAATGGATTGTCACTGTGTCATTAAATAAAAGAAAATTGGAACAAATGCAAATAAATGGACCTCAAATGCAGACCATCTAACTGAATAATAGAGTGGTGATTGAATGGAATCTTTCTGTTTCTGGGATTTTATATTTGCCCAAAATTCAGCAAATTTCTTCTGGTCATAAAAATTAACCATAAAAGAAGCAACCTGAACTGGTGTCAGGCAACAAATGAAGAAAGCAGAAAGGAGGGAACTGCTTTTGCGCCAGTCAGTTAACCACCAGTTAGCTCAGCTGATTCAGCAGCAGATTAGTTGTGGGGTTGGTGTCCACCAACTGCTGGTAAACTGGTCAGCTATGCAATGTCTCTTCCTGCAGCCATAATTAGCATCAGCATCTTCTATTTCCTTACTTTCATTGAAAGAAAAGGAAACACACCTGGTATAATCTTAAAGGACTCCAGCCAGATAAAAGGCCTTTTGCTTTTGTAAATTGGCAAAAGAAACAGTGGCTTCAAATGCGCTAGCTTTTCTGATACACTGTAGAGGCTCATTGGCAAAAGCAGAGACTTGGATCAATCATTGAGGCAAAAAGGCCTACTAAAAAAATACTGCAAAATCGAGAGAGAGAGAGAGAGAGAGAGAGAGGGGGAGAGGGAGAGGGAGAGGGAGAGAGAGAGAGAGAGAGAGAGAGAGAGAGAGAGAGAGAGAGAGAGAGAGAGAGAGAGAGAGAGAGAGAGAGAGAGAGAGAGAGAGAGAGAGAGAGAGAGAGAGAGAGAGAGAGAGGAGAGATACTGTAAGTACTTGGTGCAGTCTCCACCAGTCATGTATTGCCACATATAGCATCCTCCGATCAGTTGTCTATGCCTCTGTAATCCTTACATAACACAAGACTACAGTACCAATTTTCTTAATGACAGTGCATCGTGAAAGGTTAAACAAGCAGATGTTGAAGATAAAAATTGTACTAGGGGTCTATGATGGTACCTGTATGTCCGACTTTCAATTTCCTCCAGGAAGACCTGGCAGTCTGAGTCAGCAGAATTGTGTGTTCCGCTTTCCCACATAATCTCCTGCTGCCTTGCCTTGTCGTTTAGTACAGGTATTGCTGCTGGAGACATGTAACGATTGACCAAGCATGTCGTTCTCTGGGTGAGACTAGAAGAGCTTTCTCATTGAATAAATGTTCCTTCAGTTGAAACTGAAGTACCTTTATAAAGGTTATCCTTCTGCAAAAGCATACTCTGGGCAGTAAAACCTGGCATGCACAGGGTTTTATGCAGTGATTACTCATATAAAGTTGCCCAAATAATTATGATGTAACTATATCTCCAGAGAAGGTGTTGGTTGCATAATGGTGGTTCAATTTACAATAATGAGATTTATCTTTCCTGTGCCTAAACATCAGAAGAGGAGTGGTTCTTACAAAGGTTTATATCAGTTACTAATTCCCTCTGCATCCACAAATGAGAGAAAATTCTGGTGTAAAGCTTTCTGATGTACATTTCTATCTCATTTACAAAGCTGTGGTATCTACAAATGCAGTCAGGTGTGCAGAGCAAGACTGTTAAGTGCAGTGCAAATGTAGATTTGGAAGCAGGGGATTAGTTTTCTCATTTTCCCTTGCACTTTTTATTTTGCTGGACAGTATTTGGAAGCAAGCAATGAAAAGTATTGACCCGGGTATCTCAAGTGAGAGAATCAGCACTGACACTGGATGAATGTCACCTACTGTCATGAAATTCTCAATTCAACGGATTCCTTGGTGGTCTCCTTACAACGCCACAATGATTTTGCAACTGGTAAAGGGCCACAGATGAGTCTCCCAACGTTGCAAATTTAAGAATCCCAAATACTCATCTGTGCAGCTGGCTTTTCACACTGCACTGACAGTCATTTTAACAAAGTACCATTGTAAATCTTTGGACCACACAGTGTGTTTGGAACTGAGTATGGAATATTAAAAAGAACCACAAAGTCAGAATACAGTTAAAGTTGAAATATTTGATATCTCTGAAACGAGAGATCTATAAAATGGATTTTTTTTTAAAGGATTAGTGTGCATTTGGTCAATAAGTGCAATAGCTTATGAGGCAAAGCAAGAACTCTGGCATTTTTGCAAAGGCAATAATATTGTTGGCATGTTGCAAACTGGTGAAAGACACAAAGTAGCCACAAACAGTTGAGAAGCGATTAATGAATCTGTGCACCTCCGGGTGATGGCCTGATAATTGGAGTTAGCACATAAATTCATTAGATTCAATCAAGCCAAAAGGAAAGACAGGTTCTTTTCAGTGCACTGGAGCTCACATTTGGTTGGGTGTGTGGTGTGACACACTCCACTGATCATAGAACTGGAAGCAGACTGCAGTTAATACCACACAGCTGTAGCAACAGTAAAGTGATACCCTAACTCATTGGGACAGAGCAAATTCCGGTACTATATTCCAGGACATTACTGAAAATGAGAGGCCTGTAAATCAAAGCCTTCCAAAATCAAAACAGTCAATAAGTTAAAATGTTTACATCAAAATGGGATTGATTTTGATTGATATATATTGGTGTGGTTGGGATGAAGGGGGCATTGAGGGAAGTACAATAATTGTATGATAATGAAGGGTGTTGGTTTATTATACTGAGGTAGAGAATGTGCACAGGTTACTTTGAGAGTATAATTCGTCCATAACTAGTTTTTGGGAAAGCAGAAATAACACTTGCGGAGATGTCAAAATAGTTTTTGTTTTATCTTAGGTATTTTATTATAAAATGTCAAGCTGTTTTAAAAGTCACTATATCATTTAGATTAAAACATGGAAGAATATTTAAACTGTTAAATTGAAACCCACTCTTTTCCACTGTTTTCCTTCTCCACCTTGGTTGAATATGCTCCACAATATTTATAGCACATAGGTGTGCATTGCCACTTTCGTTCAAATATTGCCTACCTTAGAGCGGTAATGTCTGACTTACTTGTCTATAATTTGCCTTAGCTTCAGAAACATGAGCAATTATCCATTTCTAGGAAATTATGATGAACAGATGCCAAATCAAAGTAAAAATTGGGCGAACACATCTTCAATTCCAATGCACATTATTATGCACTATTGCCTTTTCACGTAAATAGATGTAATCATAAAAGTCCAAGTCAGCTAGCTGAAGAAATAAGGGCAATATCTTACCTGCTACACAAATGTTCATAGAGTCAAAAGGAGGGTTGCTCATAATTTTAATCGGGTGTGGTCTCATGTGTAACATTCCCCTCCTTCCACCAACTGTAACTTTATCTCTGTTTTCCATGAGCACCCAAGCTATAATGTTGGTTTCTCCTTCCCTTAGGTTGAAGCATACACCAGTCTTAGCCAAATCAGCTTCATGACCTGCAAACGTACATCGAGAGGATGTGGGAAGCCCTGGTTGACCTCATCCCCATTCGAAACTCCACAGCTCGGCTGTTTCCTTATTTACTTCATTAAGATGCTTTGGCCCAGAACCAGTAAACTATATTGCAACCTGTATTGTAATTGTATTGCAACCTGATGTGTTCAGGTGACAATGGAGTTTATAACTATTCTGTCAGGTACCAGCTTCGATTATTGGAGCGGCCAATAGAGGAAATTTACAAAACATTGATTTTCATTGGTAAAACATGTGGTTTATATAAAAAAAACATTAAAAATATAAATATATCAACTATAAAAATATATTTCAAGAAAGTCAGCTAAGCAAAGAATGGTTGCATGCAAGACTTCACAAAACAGTATTCTGATTAAATTCCAAGTAAAACCATAAATCAGCAGAAAGAAGCTTATGCATTTTATAACTGATATTCAAACCACGGGAAGAAATTCTGTCATTTAATTACTTCTGGGGATCTGTGCTTCTTACATTATATAAAAGATTTTGTACAATTGTAATAATATTTTTATATTATAATGGCGGGCATCACTGTCACCAATGATGATCAATGTATTCTGCATCAACTGTCAATGATAAAGGACTCCTGTTTGGGAAGTAATCATGCAAGTAGCTTAAGAAATAATTAGTAACTAACAACATGGAACAATTTGGTTTGTTTACATCTCAGTTTAAAAAAATACTTCTTAGCAAGTGCAGCAGCTTCTTCATTGGAATTTCCCCCGTGAGTTATACAGGCCTGGTGGAAGATTGGGCTGTAACTAGTCCTGTAACTCTCACTACTAACTATATCTCAATCAACCTGTTGGTTTTACTTCTGCTGAATTGTGTAACTGTTTAAATGACTCGGCTGGAGGAAGATGCAGGTGCTTGAAAATGGAGCTTTAGACCCAAATATGATAATAATGAGGAAGCTATCCCACTCATCAGTGTATTCCTAATCATATGATTATTCAGCTGGCCTGTCCTTTTTGAAGAATTAATCTTTCATACAGAAAGAAACCTGCACTGCAAGGACCGGTAGAGGATTTTCCAAGATTAGATGCTACTGTACTTTCATGGGACCTCGACAAGGATTATACCATGTTCCCATTCCAGAGGAAAACTACACCAACTGGAAAAGGCTTTACATCTTCCATCTTCTTCCACCACTTTCTCCCATTGTGGTTCCTACATTGTGACAGGTGGAAACACTTTTGTCAGCCCGTTAACCTTTGATGTTAAAGAACGCAAAGTGCTGGAGTAACCCAGCAGGTCAGGCAGCATCTACTGACCTGACCTACTGAGTTACTCCAGCGCTTTGTGTTCTTTTGTGTAAACCAGTGTCTACAGTTAGGCACAAAGTGCTGGAGTAACACAGCGGGTCAGGCAACATCTCTGGAGGAAACGGATAGGTGATGTTTCAGGTTGGGACCTTTCTTCAGACTGAAAGTAGGGGGTGGGAGGGGGGTGGAAGAGCTGGAGGCGAGATGGCAACAAATGACCTCAGACAGGGTGATGCCCTGTTATGCAATTTCTGGCTTGGGAAGGTGTGATCCCAAGAGGGATACAATGTGTGAACTGTGGAACTGTTTAAATGACTAGGGTGGAAGAGATGCAAGGGGGAGAGGGGAGGAGAGCGTTAGTAGAAGTTTCTCGATCCCAGTTCTTCCCCACCCCCCTCGCCCCCTACCATCAATCTGAAGAAGGATCCTAACCAGAAATGTCACCTATCCCTTTATCCAGAGATGCTAGATGACCCGCTGAGTTACTCCAGCACTCTGTCTATCTTTGGTATAAATCAGTATCCACAGTTCTTTGTTTCAGCATCTGCAGTTCCTTGTTTCTTCAACCTTCTTGACGTTTATAATGAACCATAATCAGATGGCAAGTTATCTAATTCATCTATAAAGCAGGAAGACACCAGCGTGGATATTTTTGCCCATGAATGAATTCCTCAACTTTTTAAGACCTATCACAATAATTGCATTCTTGATTTGGCAGAGTTAAACTTTGCAAATATTTGTTTGTTTTTCCAAACACGTAAGAAAGAAATTCATTGTCTCTTCCATTTTCAGTGCTAATCTTTCAGTGGAATTGTTACCAGCTAACCAATTATATGGAGCATCCTGCCCAGTTAAAGAAGCCACTGCAACAAAACGAAAATCAAACTGAATCCTACCAAGTTAATACAAAATGTTATGGAAGTGATTCCAAACTACTAATCTCATCCCAACATTGTAAATCATTCATTTTTAGCGGTTTTGATTCATGATATTTTCTGTAACCCTAGATGAAATAGCTGCTTGTAATCACTCCCAGATATCTTATACCCTCCGTTTTTAGAGGGGGAAAAACAATCACATCAGTTTCATTTCATTTGTATGGCTGAATAACCATATCGTACGTAAATGCTGCTCATGTTCAATTGGTTTTGCAAGGCATGATTATAAATAACTTCATATTTATCTTTTTTTGGCAGAAGATGTATGCAGTCAATGCCAAAGGATTTGACTTTGAAATATAAAAGAATCAAGAGAATGAAACCATCTTGTAGCACACATCAGACGTGATCCTGCAATGTAATGTTTCCCAATCAGAATGGAATTACTTTGTGAACAACAGGAGAGACTCATTAGTACGACAACATTTGGTATCTCCTTACAGTTGAAGTTCATCTTTAAAAAAGCCAGAGATGAACCAAGACATTAAAACCACACAAAATAAAGCAAAAATTCAACTGAATTTTATTTCTAAAGCAGATTTCAATGAGAATCTTCTTTCGCAACCTATTGTGTCTTTCCAATGTTCATACATTCGGTGTTCTGTCAAAATAATGCAGGAATTGGTGGATTTCATCCATGTTTGTGTAATCTCGCGTCAATAAAAAATATAGAGGCTCCAAATTCAAGAAGGTGGGATTATTGAGACATGTAACCATTTCATAAGCAATCGATACATTGCCATCAACACAAAGGAAAATTAAAATTTAGAAGGATCAGTGTAGATTGGTCATGTGGGTCAGTTTAGGTTAGTTGGGCTGAAGGGCGTGTTTTCATACTGTGTGCAAGACACTGTGACTGAAAATTGTCTACCTCTCTTGGTTGGAGTTATATTTTGGGCTTAGCAACTAAAGTTACATTTGTCATCTAAGTGCCTGAAAAAATGTATTAAATGCCAGAGCATTGAGATTAAACTTAAATGTATTTTTCCTTTTTTCCTTAAACTCAGGCTAAATGAATGTTTTAAGGCTTCAGTAATACCACCCTCAAGGGGCACTGGGTTGTGCATTGGCTTAGAACACTAATGGTTCATCTTTTGGACCTCGGTTCAAATCCACCCGGAAGAAGTAAAATGAGATTCTTCCCTTGTGTTTGATGGCTGTTGAGGGTCTTAGGTTAAATGAGTTTGGCCTGTCTCAATCCAGCTCCCAGTGGGTAAGAAGCAACAACACTTAAATGCCCAAAATTCAACAGTCTAGGTAACCTCAGTCTGAGGTGATGGGGATTAATGACTACCGTGTGGAATGGAACTGTCTAGCTGATGTGGATATGGAATGCTCTTTTAAACTTCAGGTTAAAACATTTTGCCAAACCCTGTAAGAATTGAATCTAAAATGAGCCACAAATTGCTACCAGCCAATGCAGTAAACAAATCTGGAATTAAATGATATGATCACCCATAGCAAATGAGAAACACATATCATTTCCTAATGCTAACACCACCCTAACTCTGCAACTACAAATGTGAAATTAAATGGATGCATTATGTATGTATCTTTCATAGCTTTAATCTTGCAGTATATGGCACTGTCTAACCCCTTGAATGAAATGCAATTATATTATTCCCTGTCATCTGCACTAAAAAATATTGTAGACATCCCTCGGTTTATGTGTATTGAAACCGATAATCTAGATTTCAATCATTACCAGTAATGTGAAGGAATCAAATTTAATCAATTTTCTAACATTAGAGCAGGAAGTTCACAATTACAAAATTTGTAATCTAATTGGAGAAGGTTTTGTAATAATTTATAGAATATATCCCAGTACTTATTTTAATTTGGCCACTATTTGTTAATCATTTGACCATATTATATATTGCAATTGGCAATTAATGTGATCTTCAATTAATCTAGCTAAAACTTTGCTTGGACTATTCAATACTATTTAAAATTTAGTTTTATGCATATTATAATGTATTCGCAAAAAAAGTGTTGGTATTGGTTTATTATTACCATATCTTCTGAGATACAGTGCAAAGCTTTGTCTGTGTGCTGTCCAGTCAAATCGTACAGTACATGAGTACAATTAAGCTATACATAAGTACCATCGGTAGTGCAAAGAGAATAATACTATAGTGCAGAATATAGTATTACGGCATTGTAGTGGTACAGTTATAGAAAAAAAGTTCAAGGTCCGCTGTCAGGTAGGTTGGAAAATTGTGACTACACCCTAGACGATGGGAGGACCGCTCAGTAGTCTGATAACAGTGGGCAGGAAGCTGTTCCTGAATCTGGTGGTATGTGCTTTCAAGCTTTTGTATCTTCTCTCCAAGGGAAGGGCATGACTGAGGTGAAAAGGTCTTGGATTGTGTTGGCTGCTTTCCTGAAGCAGTGCGACATGTAGAAGGAGTCAATGGTGGGGAGGCTGGTCTGTGTGATGGACAGAGTTACAGCAACAATTCTCTGCAATTTCTTGTGGTCGTGGGCAGTGGCCAACACAAGCCATGATGCATCCCGATAGGATGCTTTCCACTGTTCAGAGATTAATTTAGATATATTTGAAATTGAGATCCAACTTCAGTACATTGCTATAGGTATGCCACAAGTTACAATCGGTTTACAGGTATTTCCATAATGCCATTGAACCATTAGACTCTAGATTTATGTATCTTTTTCTCACGATAATGAATAGCCTACCACTGTCTTCCCTTAGGACTGCACAGTACAATGATGAATTTTGCCCAATCTTTTCAATTTATGAAATTTTGCTTCATTGACTATTCTTCCGGAAATAATCCCTTTCACGATTTGAGAAATGGTTGTTTGCGGAAGCATTAATTAGGAAACTTCTACCTCATTCCTCGGGAAATTTGATGAATAATCATATATCCTTCCTGACATAGTTAACTGTCTAAATATATAAATTTACAACATATATTTTCAGAATAAAATATTCTGTTCTTGTGATGTTACTGTTAAAATGATGTGCTACAGTTTTACTGAGAGATTCAAGGGAGTTAGGGGTGGTTAATTACCTTGTGTGCTGGTATCAATACCAATCTTATTTGCTACAACTTGCCAGGCCTTTAAATTCAATGGCACATAGATAAAAATACAACAATAATAATAAAACAATGAATTAAACGATAATGCTAGGTACCTGTGATAGTGCAAATCCATAGTCAAATCTGTGCAACCAGTGTAATGGTTTAAACAAGACACAATGAAATTATTACTTGCTGCAGCTTTATAGGTCTACAAGCCCTATGACATACAGGTAAATATTTAATAATCATAATAGAATAAATCAATAGCCATAATACTAGGAAACCATAATCGGGCAAAACCAAAGTGCATCCATTGCAATAGTGAAACCTAAGATGCAATCCATAGAAGATCATAGTTCTTGAACCTAGTGGTCACGTTTTTCAAGCTCCTGTACATTTTCATCTGTTATAGGAAAAGTGCCTGATCATTGAACTGAGAACAATGTCTTGGCCACTTTATTTAAATTCACAATTAAATGGCAGTGCAGTAGACTATGTATAGTCCTCTATGCATTCACAGAATGGTGATCATACCTTCCCAAGCTACCAATGGACCTACCAGCACTGCCCTGTCTGAGATCATTTGCGGCTGGCCCTGATTAGTTCTGGTCTTTTCTGACCTCAAACTCTTCACGCCCCCCCCACCCTCAACCCGCCATTCCCTACTTTCAGTCAGAAAAAACATCACCCATCCTTCTTCTCCAGAGATGCTGCCCGACCCACTGAGTTATTCCAGCATTTTGTGCCTATCAAAGGAAAAAATAACCTTGTTCTCTGGTGTGCCCTGCTAGCCCTATTGTTTAGTAGTAGAACATTGGCTGGGAATAGGTCATTTGATTTTTCAGTACCTGGTCATGATGACTTGGATAGGTGGAAGAAGGGATTGTGATGTTTCTCTGAGTAAATGTATGCCTCTCAAGTGCCTGATCTTCAAATAAAAGATCGATGTGAGTCTCCTGCAGTAGAACCATAGTCACCTTGTTTTTGATGGCAATCTGTTCGATGGCGTTGAGCTTGGTGGTGGTATGGCCTTCAATGTTGAGCTGCAGTAGCGCTAAACCTCGACAGTTGGCGGCATTTGATGGTGCCGCCTGGCCTGGGGAGGCATGGCGTTTTGCAGTCTGCAGACGTGGCAAAGACATTAGTTTCACTTTAAGGGCTTATGAGCCTGTAAGCTACTCATGGGGGAGGCCGCTTAGAGGCTGTCTTTGTCTCCTCCTTTGGGCCTCTCTGAAGACATGAACATCTTGTCTTCATATTTGAGGAACTGGTGTCTTAAGCTCAGCACGGGTAAGACAACATCCTCAATGTTCCATCTTAACAACAGGGAAGCGACTCGCGAGATGAACGTCATGGTGGATAACGCCCAGTTACAGTCCCAGCCCGCCCCCATGTACCTCGGAGTGAAGCTCGATAGAACGCTGTCATTCAAACAACACCTGGAAGGTGCCAAGGTAAAGATAAGTGCCCTTTCCTCCCTGATACGCCGCCTAGCCGGCACCACATGGGGAACCACGACAAAGACACTGCGCATGTCCACAGTGGCCCTAGTGTTCTCAGCCGCCGAATACTGCGCCCCGGTCTGGTGCCGTAGCCCTCATGCTAAGAAGCTGGATGCTGTCCTCAACAACGCCCTACGGACTGTCTCCGGATGCCTACGAGCTACCCCAGTAAACCAACTGCCCGTCCTTGCCAGCATCGCCCCGGCCAACATCAGATGAGAAGCTGCCACGCTGGCCCTTTCTCGAAAGGCACAGACTAGTGATTTCCACCCTCTCCATCAGATCGTCACAGAGACACCACGACATGTGCGCCTCAAGTCACGGCGCCCCTTTGCCATGCAAGCCCACGAGCTGCTCTGTACAACACCGGTTGACTCTTCCAAGGCCACCTGGGTCAAGACGAGATGGAGAGACCAGTGGAAGTCAGCTGAACCATCTAGGCTACACCGCTACATCGGTGAACCCATGGACGTCCCTGGCCAGGACCTGCCCCGAATGCAGTGGATAACCCTCAATTGCTTGAGGACAGGCGTCGGATGCTATGGAGTAGCGATGAAGAGATGGGGTCTCGTGGACAGTGCCTTCTGCGAGTGTGGGGACCCAACACAGACAGTGGAGCACATAGTCACCAGTTGCCCCAAATACCGGCCACCGAATGGTGAACGAGGTCTGATTGACCTGGACGATGACACGTTGGCCTGGCTCGCCTCAACGGAGCTGCAGGTCTAAAAGACATACGACAGAAGAAGAAGTAGAAGAAGAAATAAAAGATAATGGCAACTAGAGTGGGGATGGGTGCATATGTTCCCCAGTCGTTTGAGTGCAAGATAATTGAGGATGGGTGCTTATCTTCAATTGAGTGCGATATAATTGAGAGGAATGTGGGTGTTTCTGTAAATAAGGGTACCAACCTGTGACATGGGTGGCCAAATTTGAAAGTTATTAAATCATAATGAAATACCACAGCATTAAAAATGGGCCTACCTATGATCCTTTTTGTAATACTTTCAAAATTTGAAAAAAAAAAGATTTAAAAAAAAATTATAAGAGATAAAAGACATATGGGACACTGTCTCTCAAATGGTTTCTGGAATGAGCCCTTTGGAGATAGAAGGTCTGAGATGGTAGAACCAAGAAACAGATGGTGTTTTGTTGTTTTAATTTAGACATAAAAATAAGTATATTCGTAAGTGCTGTAGGCACCATCCCTTTAATGCAGCTAAAGTGGTCTGCAGATCTTCCAAATGTGGGTCTCATCACAATATTCCAAGGCCTGTGGCCAATTAAAAGGTTACATGTTTTCAAGTGAAAATTGTTTCCATGGTGTAAAGCTAAAGGGAAAAAGCAATAAATGTAATGCGTTTTTTCTTTTCAATATATTAAAAGCTCAAGTTGAAAATGAAGAGCAAAGCATCCAAAACTGAAATATAAAGTAAGTTTCTAAATGCATTCAATACAAGCAACTAATATAGCAAATGGTACTATCAATGAATTGGCTCGTTGGCATGATGTCAGAGTTGTAGGGTGAGTTGTAAATATGCTTGACTGGGTGCTGCTCTGTTCCTAGAACAGAACACACGGTCTGAATGTGGAATTTCTAAGAAGGGCGGAATATTGCAAGACCTCAGCACCATAAGATGCATGTATTTGAAATGAATGCTTTTGGCCTTCACTTGAATTGAGATTTCAATGTGCAAAATTCATTTCTAACCATATATGCACTGTTCAGAATAATGGAAACCAATATCATAGACAAAATCCTAGACAAGATTTGCATTTTGTCATGAGGAATACCCAGTGAATGATATTGCCATTGAACCCACCACCTACAGTAATCAGAGAGACAGGGTATTAAAATAACTTGATTCAGATGGTCAGAGGACTTGCACTGATTCATGGGCAGGAGCTTTTGTTCATCAAAATTACTGGAATTCTTCAAAGGCATAAAATAATTTATTAAATCAATATTTAATATGTGAATATGGTATATTAGATGTTTGATATTTGATCATTATTGTCTAAAGAGGTGTGATGTGACCTGCAAGTATTTGAGATCAATTTAAAGCAGAATGCTTTTAGGATTGGAACGGCATTAAGGCTTGGCAATATATATTTTTAAAGTAATTCATTTGAGGGTAGATAGTTCTGAAGTATATTAATCTGCACATTTGTGCGTTTAAGTCTCAGCTACATCTTCCATTGGCCTTCATGAGGTTAATCGGAAAACCATATAGAGAACACGTTGATATTACTGCCTGCCTATCCTTGTTGAGTTTAACTGCACCTGTATTGCATCGTTGCCATTAATTCTACAGCCAACACACTCTGTACCCCACCCCACATCTGCCATACTTTGTTAGTTATTACTTTTATTACACCATTAACCTTCAGTACAGCTGTTTTTGATTCACAGAAGTGGTTCTGAAACTGGTAGTTGGCATGGCAGCCATTAACATTGGCATTTGAAAGGAAAATACTTGTAGAATAAGTACAGATGTATGCACATTATCTCGCAACTTTACAAAATACTCCATTTGATGACCAACCTTTTGTATCTCTGTGACATTGCCTGAGATGAACAAAAAATTAATTGCATAATAATTGGGGACATGACATGAGAAAATGACTTTTTCTGAGACTTAGTTTTGCATGCTCCAGGCAATTCCTAAATTATGTTGCTCTCTAAACCTTTATTGAATACAATGTAATTGGGGATAGGCTCATGCATTGGTTATCTAGATTATCTCGAGCCTTTAATAAAAAGTGGTATCCATATATAGCAAAAACTCACAACAGACAAGGCATTAACCATTTAAAAATAAGGTTCAGTACACCAGATACATTTGTACATGAACCTGGGTTATTTTATTTTAATGTATATATATTCATTATCTTTAACAAGGTAATTATGATTAAAGGCCACATGGTATAACTGTGCAACCTTCCAGAAAGAGTCAAAAGCTCGATATTGCAGAATCCAATTATGCATTCAGTAACTACACTGTTCATGTCTCGACCACTCTACCCAGAAATTAATTCCATGTTTTTCACTTAGTATGAAGTAACATGACATTCATTTTGATATTTGCCTTTCACTAGTATCTTTCTGGATATGCAATTACAACACGAGATGAACCTTCTCCTTATCTTTGTAAAAACATATTTCCGTCAATTACAGAAATGTCCAAATTTTGTTTAGTTTAGTTTAGCAATAAGGGTAGAAACAGTCCTTTCCACCCACCGAGTCCACACTGACCATCGATCACCCGTTCACACTAGTTGTTCCAGTTTTTCATCCTACACACTAAGGACAATTTACAGAGACAACCCTACAAACGTGCATGTCTGTAGAATGTGGGAGAAAACCAGAGCACCTGGAGAAAACCCACGTGGTTACAGGGGGAAACTACAAACTCCGCACAGATAGCGCCCGTAGTGAGGATCACACCTGGGTCTCTGGTGGTGTGAGGCAGCAGCTCTACAGTTCAGTTTAGTTTAGTTTATTTCACTGTACTGAGGTACAGTGAAAAGCTTTTTCACAATAAACATATCTACCAATCTGAGATTTGAACATTTCACTTGATTTGTAGGGATAAGAAGCAAGGTTTTACTTCCACACATCAGTCCAGAACGACCACTCACTAAATTTTGAAATTATGCCAATCTGTTTGAGATTTTGATTATTGTTTATGTTTCTTATCTCCAGCATTGGACTACCAGTCACTTAAAAGTCTCAATCAGAAACTTGTGGTAACCTAATGAATGTAAACTGTCCTTATAAAGCAATTGACCCTAATGTAATTTTGATTTAGTTGTACTGCAGAACTCCACAGTTGACTCACTGAAGGGCAGTGCCCAGAACCAAATGCTCTACCCCAGATTTGATTGAAACAGTTTAGTACACTATCTATCCTTCAGTATAGCAGGCCCATTGAGGCAAAGACCAATATTCTACTCGCATTGTAATCTGTATTTTCCTAATTGCTCTTAGTAAAACACAAAACGTAACTTAGCAGATCACACAGAATCTGTGGAGGGAAGGGTCAGGCAATGTTTTTGGGTAAGTACTTTGTGTCTTACTCAAGATTTTGGTATCTGCAGTTCCTTGTGTCAATATTTTACTGCTATTAGTAACTTGTTTTGGATCCTTAAATTTCTTTCTGCTCTTACTGCTGTTTGCCATTTAGAAAATCCTCTACGTTTTTGGTCAAAGGTAGATCTTGCTTTTCTGTATTTAACATTTTTCATCTACCATGGTTTCACCCACCTATTTTAAAACATCAATGTCCTTTTACAACTTCCTGCTCCCATTTATACAAAGCAATGCTGAAGATAAATGATATTTGATCTTTATTACAAGAGGATTTTAGAACAAGTATAAAGATGTCAAACTGGAGTTATATAGGACCCTAGTGAGACCGCATCTGGAATATTGGGCACAGGTCTGGCTTCACAACCTAAGGAAGGATATAGTTGTGATAGATGGAGTGCAGTGAAGGTTCACCGGAAGCTTAGAAAGCAGATTCTTCCTGGGAAAATAGATTCTCCCTACGAATAAAGATTAAGTAGATTAGGGCTGTACTCTCATGAGTTTAGAAGAATGACAGATGATTTCATTGAAGTGAACAGCATTCTTCCAGGATTCGGCAGGGTAAGTGTAAGGATAATATTTCCCCTGGCAGTGGTATATGAAACCAGGGTGAGTCTTGAAATAAGGCTTCATCCAATGAAGATGGATGAGAAGAAATGTCTTCACCAGAGTATGAATCTTGAGGAATTCACTATGGACAACGGATCAGCAATGGTGTCCATAAAACTGCAGAGATTACACCTATCCTGTATAAGTTGTAGATCAGTACAATATCTTTCAAGAATACCCCCACATTTGTATAAACTGTGCTTTTATGAAGTGTTGTCTCCGAGTAGCTTATTGAAAAGCTGTAACTTGTAAGTCGTTGAGTTCGTACTCAGTATGTGATTTACCATGTCCTCTCAGTTTTGTGATGTACTACAATCAAAAACAGTCTGTGTGTTGTGTAGACATGGTGTTATTCTGACTTCCTAGATTAAGGGTTTTTTTCCCCTTATTTTTCATTTCCTTCCCAGCAGGTGAGTTATTGGCCACCTGTGAATCGAAGCCATGTAATTAGGGTATGTACACTGTATTACCATATGCCTACATTAGAAATGACTTAGAAAGGATCTACTTTTCAAGATGGAATACTAAATTACGTGTTTATGTATATTCCTATTGACCTAACATAGGCAATTATGCTTTCAATTGCCTGATCCCTAAACTCTTCAATTCCATCCCTAAGCCTCCCTACTTCTCTTCTGTTTTTTAAGATGCTCATATAAAATGATATTCATTCCCATTCAATAGCACTAAGTGGAGTTCATAATCATGTCACCACATGATATTATGCCACTGATATTCATTCCAATCAAAATGTTAATTGTAGAGAGTGAGTATAATATGCTGATGTGACTATGTTGTACATTTACCCAGGATGAATTTCTTGGCATTTCTCTTTGGCTTTTTAATGACATTTCCTAATATATTTCCTTGTGGTTCAGTCCCAAAATTTGTTTAGCGCTTTTGTGACATACCATGGATTTAAGATTGATGCAAGTTGTTTTACATTTATGAAAAATGTTAACTCACTGAGTACCAGGGAATATTTGCTAATATGATTAAATAATAGTGCATTTATTTCCAATTGTTGGTACGATCAAAAGGCCAGAACTAGGGGAATCAAGAACCAGAGGATATCCTTTGAAGGTGAGATGAGAAAGATTTAATAGAAACCCAAGGGGCAGCTTTTTCACTCAGGGGATGGTGGGTGTATGGAATGAGCTGCCAGAGTAGTTGGTTGAGGTACTGTAGGTATTGTAACAACATTTGAAAGACATTTGAACAGGTACATGGATAGGAACGGTTTATAAGTTCATAAGTTGGAGGAGAAGAATTAGGCCATTCGGCCCATCAAGTCTACTCCACCATTCAATCATGGCTGATCTATCTTTCCCTCTCAATTCCATTCTCCTGCCTTCTCCCCATAACCCATGACACCCATACTAATCAAGAATCTATCAATCTCCAGAGGGATATAGGCCAAATGAGGGCAGGTGGGATGAGTAAATGGGCAACCGGGTCACCACGGGCAGGTTTGGCCAAATGGCCTGTTTCCATGGTTTATGCCTATGATTCTATGATACATCCAGAGACCAAACTGTAAATCTAATGCATGCTGAGAAATTGACTGATATGTTGAAGGCAGAATTATTGCCCTGCTGCTCAAATACAGATAAGGGACATATTTGAAAGGGGCTCCTTTCCACAAAGGTGTCTGGCACGGGCTGAAAAGGGATCCATGTGACCCACAAAGGGTGATGAAAATTCTCAATGATAAACACACATATACCATTTACTTTTACCATTTACAGATACAAGGTAGTTCTGGATAACCTAATCAGATTACAGAAAATAGGTGCAGGAGTAGGCCATTCAGCCCTTCGAGCCAGCACCGCCACTCAATATGATCATGGCTGATCATCCAAAATCAGTACCCTGTTCCTACTTTCTCCCCATTTCCCTTGATTCTGTTAACCCTAAGAGGTATATCTAACTCTCTCTTGAAAACATCCAGTGAATTAGCCTCCACTGCCGTCTGTGGCAGAGAATTCCCTCAGATTCACAACTCTCTGGGTGAAAAAGTTTTTCCTCATCTCAGTCCTAAATGGCCTACCCTTTATTCTTAAACTGTGACCCCTGGTTCTGGACTTCCCCCAACATCGGGAACATTTTTCCTGCATCTAGCCTGTCCAATCCCTTAAGAATTTTATATGTTTCTATAAGATCCCCTCTCATCCTTCTAAATTCCAGTGAATACAAGCCCAGTTGATCCATTCTTTCATCATATGTCAGACCCGCCATTCCGGGAATTAACCTGGTGAACCTACGCTGCACTCCCTCAATATCACAAATGTCCTTCCTCGAATTAGGAGACCAAACTTGCACACAATACTCCAGGTGTGGTCTCACCAGGGCCCTGTACAACTGCAGTAGGATGTCCTTGCTCCTAAACTAGCTTTCCGCTAACTGGTCAGCACGCATCAAAAGCTTTTCACTGTACCTCGGTTCACGTGGCAATAAACTACACTAAACATAATGGGGAGGGGGAAATGGGACAGGTGAGCAGCCTGAAGCTTCACGGTGAGTTGATGGTGTGAGGGTGGGGGGGGGGGGGGGGGGGTATCTTTCCAGGGTACAGGATTGTTATCTTCAAGTAAACATTTTCTTTCTTCTTTGGTGCCAGCATGGGTGAGGCTGGTGATCTGCATCCCTCTACCATGTATATCCATGTGCCTATCTAAAGCCTCTTAAACACCACTATTATATCTACTCCACCAACACCCCTGGCAGTGCGTTCATGTGGAACCCTTGTCAACCCATGCCAGACACTTCTGTGGAAAGGATGCCAAGAAAGCAAGCTTCCTTTTCATACTGCCTGCGCTGGTAAATCTACTGTATTTTGTAATACAGTGTACGCCTGGAAGAAGTTACTATTTTTCGTGCAAGAGTTGACCTGCCTGCTACAGGATAGCTGTTGGAGCCTCTGAGTGGAGTAACCACACACTGAGTATTACACCTTCAAATGTAATACTTTAACAACAGACTGAAAGTTGGCCGAAGACATACCATTAAGCCACATCCTGAAAGATATAACGAAGTCAAGCATGAGGCATCAGGACGAGAACAAAACCTTCACTTCAACATACCACCATCATTGGTAACCACATATACACCCTACAACTTTACAAGTAATCCAACATGATGCAGTATTGAGGCAACTATCAGGACCATTCCCGGTAATCTTCAATGCAAAGCATGATGTTAAAATGGTGGGTTTTCCAACAGCAATTAGAGTTGGTCTAATGATTTTCATGTGTTAATACATTAGGAAACTTTAATTTGATACCTGTTTCACACTCTTCAAAGAATACATTTTTACAAATCAGATAATGGTTTATTTGTATGTTGATCATTGAATGCAGCTGGTAATAGTACACAATCCAGTCTTTAACTAAATCACTTTAGTGAACAGACATTGCGACCTCCTCAATTCACTGTCGCACCGAACACCACAGCCCCACCTGCTCGGACATGCCCCGCAAAGAGTGGGTCACCCTGAACCGGCTCCGTACAGGGGTCGGCCGGTTCAACGCCAGCATGCATCGGTGGGGGTTGCGTCCATTAGCAGCCTGCGTGTGTGGAGCAGACCAGCAAACAGCGCAGCAAGTCATTTTCAACTGCACTGTCCTCCGTCCCCCTGGTGGAGGGGTAGACCTCACGGCCCTCGACAACAGCACATTGCACTGGCTACAGCGCCTGGAGGGCGTTACATAATTTCTGCTGCCTCAAACGCAAGAAGTGGTCAACATGGAAAAGGATATTTGCAGACACCAAGCACATGGAATTCAGAAATTGCTGTGACACTCAAAATTTGTACCATCTAAAATTGCTGAAAGAGTACCTTTGCGGGCAATATATCATTTGTGCTTGCTTTTTGTCTTGTATTGAAATAAGTCTGTCTTTTTAAATTATGATTGATCATGTAATTGGAAACCCAGAGAATTTACAAGTACAGCCTGGAGATTGCCAAGGTCATGGTAATGAGACGTTCAGTTAATAGGTTGGCCAGTGGAAAGGTTCAACGTAGGAAGCAGTTCTGCTGCATTTCAGCAGTCCATTCACAGGTGAGAACAAGGCTAAGGTTACTGCTGTGGACCTCCCGAAAAATGGAGCAATCTTTCCCACAAATCTATCTCTCAAGATTTTACAGCCATTGATTCTGAATGTGCAGAAATTGAAAGACCATCCAGTGTGGAACAGGAAGTTTCTGACTACAGAACATAGAACTACAGCACAGGAAGAAGCCCTTTGGCCCTTAATATCTGTGCTGACCCTGATGCCAAATTAAACTAATCCCATCTGCCTGCACACTATCCATATCCCTCCATTTCTTGTATGCTCATGTGTCTGGCTAAGTGCCTCTTAAACACCACTATCATGTCTGCTTACACCGTCACATAGAGTCATAAAGTTGTACGGCGTGGAAACAAGCCCTTCGACCCAATGTGCCCAAGCCGACCAACATGCCCCATTTACACTAGTCCAACCTGCCTGCTTTTTGCCCATATCCCTCTAAACCAGTCCTATCCATGTACCTGTTTAAATGTTTCTGAAATGTTGCGATAGTACCTGCCTCAACTACCATGTCTGGCAGCTTGTTCCATACATCCACCACACTTTGTGTAAAAAAGTTACCTCTCAGGTTCCCATTAAATCTTTTCCCCCTCATCTTAAACCTACATCCACTGGTTCCTGCCCCTATTTCCCTGTTCCCTTTCACCTATATCAATTTCTGTGGCTTTCTCCTTTTCTCTCCTTGTCTTACACTCGTTTGTCTTCTTTTCATCTCTAGCCTTTTTCCTCCCATTTGACAATCAAAAAACCCCTCATCTGTAGCCAACAAACACTTGCCAGCTTTTATTCCGCCTCCCACCTTTTCTTCCCTTTACTACAATCAGTCTGAAGTAGGGCACTGACCTGAAACGTCGCTTATCCATGTTCTCCAGAGATGCTACCTGACCCGCGGAGTAACTCCAGCACTTTGCGTATTGGTAATTCAGTTCTCCAGTCAATGCTGCAAGAATTAGCTTCTAAACAGAAATCTGGCTGAACTCCAATAACCATTTTGTGTGGATAGGATCACTGCAATTCACAAAGACAAAAACATTGCAGACACCCTCCCATCACAACCCTTATGAGTCAGAAATGATGAGATTTACATGTCAAATAACCTTGCAGTGTAATCTGTACAAAAATCACACCAGCTTCCGAAAGACCGACTGCAATATCATGACCAGCACTGAGCTAACAAATCTCTGCTCTCCGATCATTAGCTCAGGGCAGTGTGCTGGGCTTGTAACTCTGATCAGGTCCACAGCTTTTTACCTTCCTTTACAGAGAAATGTGAGAGGAAGTAACATTTCAATTATATCCTTTAACCACCGGCTCACTCATAGTACTCCCTCCTGAATCAAAGGGCTGTGGGTTCAACTCAAACTCCAAAAGCCGGAACGTGTAATTTGGTCTGGTATTTCAGCACCGCACTGTGGGATTTCAGTTGGAGGTGCCATCTCTTGAAAGAGTCATTAAACCAAAGCACCCTCAGATGAATGTAACAGATTCCATGGCACCATTTTTTTTAGTATCCTGCATAAAATCTAACCTTCATCTCAGGAAACAGCATTTCGCTATTATCATTTTTATGCTTATGGTATCTTAAAACATTGACCGCATTTCACAGGTTTCATCATCAGTGAACGATTGGAGAGGAGCTGAGGCCAAGAAAGATATCACACCCCTTTCCTGGGTGAACGACACCGTGCATTCACATAATCCATTCCCCTCATTATTTCATACACCTCTGTAAAATCATCCCTTTGGCTCCTGTGCTCCAAGGAATAAAGTCCTAGCCTACTCAACCACTTCCTATGACTCAGCCCATCAAGTTCTAGAACATACGTCTCTTTTTGTTTTCTCATCACTCCCAAACATAAAACTTCCTTTGTCTTTCTCCCTATCTTAGCTCTATTTCTCTCTCCTCAGATGCTGCCTGCCCTGTTGAGCATTTTTTTTTTAAATTTCACATTTCTATCAGTTTTTTGCATTGAGAGACTTTTGTTTTACACAAAAGCATTGATACATTGCACAGGACTATGTTGGAACTGGTCCCAGCACACCTGGCCTGGTGTGGGCTGGAAATGGAGTACCATCAGAGACCTAACTCGCAAAACACAGAGCCGACATGTGCCAGATGTAAAACGGTGGAGAAGTCTCAATGACATCTAGGCCTTAGGGTGCACGGTAACCACCCTGGATAGCAAAGACCCTGACAAAGTATGACAGAAGTTGTTAGCTGTGTTTGAGGGCTATTGCGGCTCAGTAGCTATGTATTTTCAAGGCAAAGATTGATATGTTTATAGAGGTTAAGGGAATCCAGGGGCATGGATTTAGTACCAGAAAGTGGCACTGAATTAAATTGTCAACCATTTATCATATTGCATGGTGGAGCAGGCATGAAAGGCCAAATGGCATACGTCTACTCCCAAATTCACTTGTACAAATGTTTGTATGTCAATATGTCACCCAGATGGAGAAAGCATTTTCGACAAATTATATTCATTCTTTTTAAATATAAAGAAATAAAAAGGCAGAAATAATTAGGAAAAAAAGCTCTGGAGGCAGCGTCTCTACCACTGTGGCATGGTGCCACCTTTGTATTTAACTTGTATTTTTGTGTTTACCAGACTATGTTTGGAAGTATTAAACATGCAGAAATTTCAACAGTTAAAGCAATACTGCCCCAACAAAGGGGATCTTCTATTTTTATCATATGTGGTACTTAGGAATTTGATCAGCCTGGTGTTGATCATTCAATATGATAAATGGTGTTGTTGGGCAGATGTAAGAAAATAGGTTACAGGAATAATAAGTAAGGGAATAGAGTTGATAGAATTGCACTGGAAGCAAGAATAGATGCAGTGGGCTGAATGGCCTATATCATAATGAAATATGAAACAAACAAAATAGTATGAGAAATAACTAGTGGAATTTTGTACCATTAATTGAACCCTCCTATCACAACTAGAGAGCAGTCCTGAACAACTATCTTCCTCATGGGGAACCCTTGGACTATCTATACACAAAATGCTGGAGTAACTCAGCGGGTCAGGCAGCATCTCAGGAGTGAAGGAATGGGTGACGTTTCTGGTCGAGGGGTCTCGACCCAAAACGTCACCCATAGCTGAAGAAGAGTCTCGACCCGAAACGTCACCCATTCCTTCTCTCCTGAGATGCTGCCTGACCCGCTGAGTTACTCCAGCACTTTGTGTCTACCTTCAATTTGAACCAGCATCTGCAGTTATTTTCCTACACTGATCGGCCTTTACTGGCTCTATCTTCCACAAAACGTAATTCACGTTATTCCCCCTTATCATGCATCTGTAAGCTGTGGGTGGCACAATTGTAATCATGTATTGTCTTTCCACTGACTGTTTAGCATACAACAAAAGCTTTAATTGAATAAATGACAATAAACTAAACTAAACTAAACTAAATCAGCCATGATCACATTGTATGGTGGTGGTAGCTCGAAGGGCCGAATGGCCTACTCCTCCACCTATTGTCTATTGTCTATAAACTAAACTAAACTAAACATGAATAGTTATAGCTACTGCTATTCCTCCATTTATGAATTATCATTCTCTTTGACTCTTTGTGGTATGTGTCTTTGACCTTTGACAAATTCTGCACTGCTGTCCTGTACATTATACCAAAAAAAATAATGTAAACCTCAATGTACAAAATACGACTTACTAAAATGTTTTCCAAGAATGCATTTTTTTTGGTATATCAAGAAATGTCTGTACCTAATAAGTTACAAAACCATATGTTCAAGTTTGTAAAATGCAAATGCAATTTTTGAGGAGGTGGAATTAAATATGCAATTGAAAATATACAAGTATGAAATATTGTCTTTCAACACATTGCCCCACTGATGCAAACAGTATATCAGAATATTTGCAGTTTAAACTGTCAAATTATATTATCTGCTGAACGACCTGGAAAACTATACTCACAACTTTGACAGCGATAAAACTCATTTTATTTTTCCCCTGACCTCATTATATAATCAAATGATGGCAACAAAGGGTTGAAATTTCTCTATGTACTATTTTGAATGCATTGGCTAACATAGTTGGATGTGTGTGATGTTCTAAAGAAATCATTAATCTGTCAGGAATTTGATCTGGATCAAAAATAGTCCTGAGAAACGTTGAACCCTAGGAGATCAGTCTAACATTACCATTAAAATGTAGTCAACCATGACCATTTCCATTTCACAGATAATCTACCATTGGTCCCAAAGGGCCTAATCATAATATGTTATTTTCTAAAGTAAATTCAGCAAACTTGCTATAGTTTCATTCATGTTAATAGAGAAGATAGCACTCCGTGTTATAAATAGAAGGCTTACGTCTAATCCATTTCTATCTTTTGTACTTGCTATTTCCATTGCAGGTGCAAAGTTACATTTTTAAAAAAGCAAAAATCTGTAGATGTCAGAAATCTGAAATAAAAACAGAAAATGCTGGAAGTACTCAGCAGGCCAGGCAGTATCTGTGAAGAGAGCACAGGATTAATATTTCAGGTGAATGGCCTTTTGTTATGGCAAGCAAAAGCGGGAACTAAAACATGTTTTACGTTTGGTTTAGAGCTCCTTTGGCCCACCAACTCCATGCCGACCATCGATCACACATACACTGAGAACAATAAGAACAGTATATCTTAGCCTCCAAACCTCTGGGCCACCAAGAACAAGGAGGGACTCGATGGAGGGGGGGGGGGGGAGGGGGACACGTCGAGTACAAGGAGGGATGGGCGCAAGAACAAAGGAGGATCATTGGGAGTCTTTTGTAACTTCGTCGACGCCAGATACGTGATGACTCTTTGCGTACTTTGTGCATTGCTTGCGAAAGCAAAGAATTTCACTGTATCTTGGTACATGTGACAAAAAAGTATAATTGAATCATTGACTAGTTCTAGGTTAACCCACTTTTGCATCCTACACACTAGGGACAATTTACATTGTGCCACCCTTAAGTTACAGTGAAGGAGGAAAGATGGAGAAAACAAAGGGAAGGTCTGTAAAAGAATAGAAACTCAGGCTGACACAAGAGACTGCAGATCCTGAAAACCTGAGCAAACTACAAAACTGCTGGAGAAACGTAGAGAGTCTGGCAGATGGACCCGCTGAGTTGATTGAATTGATTGAAAGATACAGCATGGAAACAGACCTTTCGACCCACCGAGTCCACACCGACCTTCGATCGCACCAGTTTTATGAGTTCCTCCAGCAGTTTGGAGGCTAAGACAGATTGAATAATAGAAATGATAGTGGTGCCAGCTGAAAGAGGAAGGTGAAGGCTTGTAAATCACAGCAAGAAATTTAAGTAGAATATAAGATGCAAAAAGTATTTACACAAAAATTATGTGACATCGCTCCTTCTGCACAAGAGCACTTAGCATTGAGGATTATTTATTGGTTTAGTTGGGGATAAATTAACTGACAAATAACTGTCAGGAATAATGGGTCAATTTCAGATTGGTAATCAGTAACAGGGATTTGTCATAGGAAACAGAATTGGGGCTGATGGACAATGACTAAGATCAAGGGAATAAATGTACTGTAGTCACATTTACAGATGTTCATGTTCATACGTGATAGAAGAATTAGGCCATTCGGCCCATCGAATCTAATCTGCCATTAAATCATGGCTGATCCACCTTTCCCTCTCAACCCCATTATCCTGCCTTCTCCCATAACCCCTGACACCCGTACTAATCAACAATCTATCTGCCTTAAAAATATCCATTAACTTGGACTCCACAGCCTTCTGTGGCAATAGACAATAGACAATAGACAATAGGTGCAGGAGTAGGCCATTCAGCCCTTCGAGCCAGCACCGCCATTCAATGCGATCATGGCTGATCACTATCAATCAGTACCCCGTTCCTGCCTTCTCCCCATACCCCCTCACTCCGCTATCCTTAAGAGCTCTATCCAGCTCTCTCTTGAAAGCATCCAACGAACTGGCCTCCACTGCCTTCTGAGGCAGAGAATTCCACACCTTCACCACCCTCTGACTGAAAAAGTTCTTCCTCATCTCCGTTCTAAATGGCCTACCCCTTATTCTCAAACTGTGGCCCCTTGTTCTGGACTCCCCCAACATTGGGAACATGTTATCTGCCTCTAATGTGTCCAATCCCCTAATTATCTTATATGTTTCAATAAGATCCCCCCTCATCCTTCTAAATTCCAGTGTATACAAGCCCAATCGCTCCAGCCTTTCAACATACGACAGTCCCGCCATTCCGGGAATTAATCTAGTGAACCTACGCTGCACGCCCTCCATAGCAAGAATATCCTTCCTCAAATTTGGAGACCAAAACTGCACACAGTACTCCAGGTGTGGTCTCATCAGGGCCCGGTACAACTGTAGAAGGACCTCTTTGCTCCTATACTCAACTCCTCTTGTTACGAAGGCCAACATTCCATTGGCTTTCTTCACTGCCTGCTGAACCTGCATGCTTCCTTTCATTGACTGATGCACTAGGACACCCAGATCTCGTTGAACTCCCCCTCCTCCTAACTTGACACCATTCAGATAATAATCTGCCTTTCTATTCTTACTTCCAAAGTGAATAACCTCACACTTATCTACATTAAACTGCATCTGCCATGTATCCGCCCACTCACACAACCTGTCCAGGTCACCCTGCAGCCTTATTGCATCTTCCTCACAATTCACACTACCCCCCAACTTAGTATCATCTGCAAATTTGCTAATGGTACTTTTAATCCCTTCGTCTAAGTCATTAATGTATATCGTAAATAGCTGGGGTCCCAGCACCGAACCTTGCGGTACCCCACTGGTCACTGCCTGCCATTCCGAAAGGGACCCATTTATCCCCACTCTTTGCTTTCTGTCTGTTAACCAATTTTCTATCCATGTCAGTACCCTACCCCCAATACCATGTGCCCTAATTTTGCCCACTAATCTCCTATGTGGGACCTTGTCGAAGACTTTCTGAAAGTCGAGGTACACCACATCCACTGACTCTCCCTTGTCAATTTTCCTAGTTACATCCTCAAAAAATTCCAGTAGATTTGTCAAGCATGATTTCCCCTTCGTAAATCCATGCTGACTCGGAACGATCCCGTTACTGCTATCCAAATGCTCAGCAATTTCGTCTTTTATAATTGACTCCAGCATTTTCCCCACCACTGATGTCAGACTAACTGGTCTATAATTACCCGTTTTCTCTCTCCCTCCTTTCTTAAAAAGTGGGATAACATTTGCTATTCTCCAATCCACAGGAACTGATCCTGAATCTATAGAACATTGAAAAATGATCTCCAATGCTTCCACTATTTCTAGAGCCACCTCCTTAAGTACTCTGGGATGCAGACCATCAGGCCCTGGGGATTTATCAGCCTTCAGTCCCATCAGTCTACCCAAAACCATTTCCTGCCTAATGTGGATTTCCTTCAGTTCCTCCATCACCCTAGGTTCTCCAGCCCCTAGAACATTTGGGAGATTGTGTGTATCTTCCTCAGTGAAGACAGATCCAAAGTAACGGTTTAACTCGTCTGCCATTTCTTTGTTCCCCATAATAAATTCCCCTGCTTCTGTCTTCAAGGGACCCACATTTGCCTTGACTATTTTTTTCCTCTTCACGTACCTAAAAAAACTTTTGCTATCCTCCTTTATATTATTGGCTAGTTTACCCTCGTACCTCATCTTTTCTCCTCGTATTGCCTTTTTAGTTAACTTTTGTTGCTCTTTAAAAGAGTCCCAATCCTCTGTCTTCCCACTCTTCTTTGCTATGTTATACTTCCTCTCCTTAATTTTTATGCTGTGGCAATGAATTCCACAGATTCACCACCCTCTGACTAAAAATAAAATGGATAAATAGACAAGTAGATTAGGAAGCTCTGAGACAAAAAGATATAGTTAGGAGAAGTGAGTGTCGAGAGGTTGGTAGATGGGGTACAATATGGAAACATGTAATGTTATCCACTGGGGAAGGAATAAATTTTTAAAAACTGATTATTTAAATGAAAAGAGATTATAAAATCTTGAAGTACAAAGAGAACTAGGGGTTCTAGTACCAGAAATAAAAATGGCAGAATATAGACGTACTGTAAGTACTCAGGAAGGCCAGTCCAATAGTGGACTTTATTCTGGAAGAAAAGAGTTGAGCAGTTTTGATACTTGTTGGGAAGTTTATTGCACTGACGAGACTATGCCTGAAGTATTGTGCAGTTTAGTTGCCCAGATTTAAGGAGTGATGCATGCGCACTGGAAGCAAGGGTGACACTGTAGCGCAACGGTTGAGCTGCAGCCATACAGTGCCAGAGACCCAGGTTCCATCCTGACTATGGGTGCTGTCTGTGCATAGTTTGTACATTCTCCCTGTGACCATGTGGGTTTTCTCCAAGTGCTCTGGTGTCCTCCCACGTTCCAAAGAGGTGCAGGTTTGTAGATGATTTGGCTTCTGTAAATTGTCCCTAGTGTGTAGGACATAGAACTAGTGTATGGGTGATTGATGATTGGTGGACTGAAGAGCCTGTTTCCACACTGTATCCCTAAACCAAACTGAACTAAATAGTGCCAAGTTTGAGTTGGCGAGTTGGTGTAGGAAGAGAGGCTGATCAGGTTAGAGCTGTAATTGGTATTGGGAAGAATGAGAGATGGTTTTATTTAACCTGGTAAGATTCTGAGGGGATTGCGAAGATGATTTCCCCAAAGTGGGACAATCCAGAAATGAGAGCATAGTTTCAAAATAAGAAGTCACTGATTTAGAACATAGATTAAGAAGTATATCTTCTCTCAAAGGGTTATGATTCTGAAATTCTTGACTTTAGATTTTTTTTTTTAAATTTAGAGATACAACGCGGAAACAGGCCCTTCGGCCCACCGAGTCCGCGCCGTCCAGCGATCCCCGCACATTAACACTATCCTACACACACTAGGGACAATTTTTACATTTACCCAGTCAATTAACCTACATACCTGTACGTTTTTGGAGTGTGGGAGGAAACCGAAGATCTCGGAGAAAACCCGCGCAGGTCACGGGGAGAACGTACAAACTCCGTACAGACGGCGCCCGTAGTCAGGATCGAACCTGAGTCTCCGGCGCTGCATTCGCTGTAAGGCAGCAACTCTACCGCTGCGCCACCGTGCCGCTCTGACTTCTGAGAGCTCTGGCACAGTCGTGGAATATATTCAAGGCAGAGGCTGAGAGACTTTTACCAACGGGGAAGTCAAGGGATAGAGTAAGAGGGTGAGGAAGTGGTCAAGATCTTTTCTGGATTAGTAATGCTTCAGCAGGTTTGAGGAGCTGAATGGTATCCATGTGCTCCAGTTCTTTATATCGGCTTTATTACTTTTTCCCAGATAGAATGAGAGGCTAATGGTCTGAAAGATTATCCCTGTTTCCCTCTGCACAGATGCTGCATGATCTACTGAGAATTTTCACATTTCCATTTCTGAATGGTTTTGAAAGTTTTGTCCATTCCACCACCCATTCAGTTACTGTCAGTTTATACTCAGATTTCCATCAAATTATTTGGTATATATTCCAATGTAAAAATGGGTGTAATACAGAATATATAATTGTGCTTGAAAGTACTTGTGGATGATGCCGTTTTCTTCCCAGGGAAAACTAGTGAAAATTACAATTTCAACTCATGAATCTCTGATCCATGCACACCAAGCACAGCATGTTTAAGACCTTGTGATCTGAGGTAATTTTCACTTTGAATGTGATTTATAATGGTAAAATGCTCTCTAACAGAAAATATAAAGCGGATTTATTTCTAAATCAAAAGATTTAATAATACATCAGGAAAATGTTTTCTCGCATACAATTCTTGAAAAGCTAGTGGTAATTTCAAGGCATCTTTAGAGCAAGTATAATGTACCCATTTAGCATGGGGAAAGAATAATTTTACGGGTGAATGTAAGTTTGGGCAAAGGAGCCAATAGATAGCTGTGAAAGTTTGAAGAGATTTAGCACATTGTCACTGTTTCTACGAAATGCCACTGAATGTTAGTCCGCTTAATTGATGCACATCTCGGTTACACATGTTTCATATCATATCATATATATACAGCCGGAAACAGGCCTTTTCGGCCCACCAAGTCCGTGCCGCCCAGTGATCCCCGTACATTAACACTATCCTACACCCACTAGGGACAATTTTTACATTTACCCAGCCAATTAACCTACATACCTGTACGTCTTTGGAGTGTGGGAGGAAACCGAAGATCTCGGAGAAAACCCACGCAGGTCACGGGGAGAACGTACAAACTCCTTACAGTGCAGCACCCGTAGTCATGATCGAACCTGAGTCTCCGGCGCTGCATTCGCTGTAAAGCAGCAACTCTACCGCTGCGCTACCGTGCCGCCCTATGTTTCTGGCTACAAATATGGAAAAAGGTATGAAGAATGTTTTACTTCAGCCACTATTACACCTTCAGATTACTTATATGTATTTTATTAGTTTGGAGATACTGCATGGAAACATGCCCTTCAGTCCACCAAGTATATGCCCATCATCCATACACTAATTCTACACACTAGGGACAAGCTAGAGAAACAAATTAAGCTACAAACCTCTACGTCTTTGGAATGTGGAAGAAAACCAGAGCACCCTGAGAAAAACAACGGGGTCACAGCGAGAATGTACAGACTCCGCACAGACAACACCCAGAGTCAGGATCAAATCTGGGTCTCAGGCACTGTGAGGCAGTAGCTCTACCACTGCGCCACCATACTGCCCATATTGATCTTCTTTATTCACAGAACAGTTGTCAAAAATTGTCATATTGATCAATTTGCAACAAAAACTTATTTTAAATTTAAATTTACAGTTTAATCAATGATTAAACAATTTAAACCAAAAAAAGGAATCAAGAATCAGCAAACCTAACCATGTCAAGGAGTACAAAGTTCTTTCTTTCTTTCTTTCTTTCTTCTTTCCAAAAGTGATCCAATTAAACTGTTCAGAGGAATTCTGTATTTTCTTTGCACATTCTTGGCTTTCTGAGGAGTATTACAGTGAAATAATGTTATTTGCCAAATAAAATAAAGGTAATTGCCAAATAAGTTAATTCCATGAAAACAAAAACGCTGGGATCTTAATGCACAATTCAACTCAGTGTTAAACAATATTTGGCCTGTGCATTTGGCCTTAAAGCACAGTTCAATCCAATATTAAACAATATTTGGCCTGTTTGCTCATTTTAGGGTTACCCTTGCAACTCTGGCAACATGCCCAGAGAATAAGATATTGGACTAGAAAGAATCTCCCTGCATGTTTGTAGTGTTGCGTTTTGATGACCACAATTGACAAGTTTGTTAACAGTTCCAGAAGAATGCTTTGAAGTCAACTAGAATTCTTTGACACCCATTTGGTAAACATGCATAAGAATTTGAAGCTTCTGATTTCAGGCATAAATAATTGTTGAATTTTAATTGGATCTCATATTTCAATTGAATGTGATAATTTTGAAGAGATTATCTCCCTTCTTTCACCAATACATTTGTTGGATGAACCATCTGTTCCTTTTTTTCTTGGGTACTCTTGATTTCAACATAGCCACGATGTACCTTGCTCATTGAGACTGGCATTCGTGTTCTCAACTAGACGTTGATCTATGTATCACTAACTATATTTGAAGAGTATCTATTCCAGATGTCCAAACACTCATCTATGTCATTTAAAGATAGTTAATTTTCTGCTTATGGACTCTCATTGTGCAATTACATTCTCCATGCATGGGGATCATGGTGAAATCTGAACCTGCTGATTAATCAGGCACAGCCATTTCAACCATGTGTCATAATCGCCCTTCTTCACTATTTAGCTGAACGAAAATGAAAACTCATTGTTTCCATATATAGCAGACTTTGAAAAATGGATAAACCCTGAACATGAACTAGGAACGGTGACATTTTGAGCCATCGCTGAGATGCACCTGCCAAAGGAAATTGAGCAAAACAAATCTGAGGGTCAAAAGAGAAATAAAACGCCAACAATTATTTTGACACAAATGCAATTACTGCTAATATGAGCTAAATAATAAGCGTGGGAAATAGAAAGAGGAATAATGTGATGCACCAAAAATAGAATAAATATTTCCTTTCTGTTCTTCAGCCAAAAAATAAACTAATTAAATTTGCAATGGCTGGAGATAATTTAATCAGTACTACTATCCTTTCATATATATGTTTTTTATTAACAAGTAGAGAAAGTTAATCATTCCTAATTTACTCATGCAATAATAAGCATAGATCCATGCATCCCACACAGTTCAAAGTGAGTACTTTTAGCTTAGTTTAGTTTAGCGATACAGCATGGAAACAGGCCCTTCGGCCCACCGAGTTCACACCGACCAACGATCCCTGCACATTAACACTACCCTACACACATTATGGACAATTTTGCTCCATTTACACCAAGCCAATTAATCTACATACCTGTACGTCTTTGGAGTGGAGTGGAGTGTACTTGTCAGAGGTATTCAGATGGATACTGTGCCTTTGCATTTGGGATCTTGGTTCAAAACTATTCCCTGCTGTCTATGAAAATGGCCACAAACTCTTCGAAGCACTTCCCTCTGGAAGGCGACACCAAACTGTCAAAGCAGCCACAGCCAGACATAAAAACAGCTTTTTTACACGAGTGATAGTTCTACTCAATAACCAAAGTCTGTAGTCTCTTTTTTGCTCTGGTTTATTTTCACCCACATGTTTAGATCGTAATGTTGTATCCTTATTGTTTTGATGTGGTTATGCTTTATTCTTAATTGTTAACTGTATGTTTGTTTTGTCATTTGTGAGCGGAGCACCAAGGCACATTCCTTGTATATGCATACTTGGCCAATAAACTTATTCATTCATTCATTCATTCATTCATTCATTCATTCATTCATTCATTCATTCATTCAAATTAACTAATCTCAACCAAGATCTATATGCAAATAGGTCCACAGTACTTAAGTTGCTCCAATGATGAACAAATGATAGTTTTACTTAACCTTCATGTAAGTGTGGCTGGAGTAGAAACTAATGCAGTATAGATTAAGGTATTTCATGTGGTGAGGTTAAGGTCGTTTCTTACTTTGTATTTGTTCTGAGGTAAAGTCTGATCTTGTGAAACTAGGTGCTGACATGTGTGGATGATTTTCTTAGTTTATGATTCCAGTGGCAGCATTTATTTGGAAACTCAAAGAATTCTGTTGATGATTTTCCTTCCATAATGGACAGTAAATCAAAAGCCGAATGTGTATGATTATCCTTTAAGCAATGCCAATGGGCAAGATTGCTGGAGGAGAAAATGGAGAAACATATTTCATTTTTCACCAGAGACTCTTTTTTTGATGAGAAAAGAAAATTGACAAAATATACGAATTCTAAAATCTGATGGTTAATACTAGGATAGAATGCTAAGATTAATTAATGTAACTGGGAGTTCTACCTATTACATGTATTTAAACTAATAGCCTTTATGTAAAATGTTATAAGATTAACCAGACTTCCAACATTGTCTCTGCAGATAGTTTACCAGTTTCAAATACAATTAAAATCATGCTGTGACCTTGGTAGAAATGGAAAATCATGGGGAAAATAGAATTGAAAGGTAGCATTGGTGAGAGGCAGAAAAATAAGATGCACCTGTTAGAATATATATTTATTTATGAAATAAAGTTAATGAAGTAAAGAAGTGAGATAAAGGAAATTCTGAAACTAATTGTAAAAAAATTGGTTGATTTACCTCAGATTTCATGATATTATAACAATATATTGATATGCTTGCTGTAGGATTAGACAGAGGGATACAATGGTACAACATGTAAAGCTGCTGCTTCACTGCTTCAGCGACCCAGATTTAAGCCTGAATGGTGTGGAGTTTTCACATTCTTCCCGTGACCATTATCCTCTCACATCCCAGCGATGTATGGGATGGTAAGTTAATTGGCCACTGTAAATTGTCCCCAGTGTGCGGGTAATAGGTTGAATCTGGGGCAGTGAGTGGGACTATAGTAGAAAGCAAGATTAGTGCAAATGGATGTTTGAAGACCATTTCAGAGCTGTATGATTCAATTATGAATCTAAGTATAATACAACAAAGAAAATATACAATACAATACAATACAATATATCTTTATTGTCATTGTACAGGGGTACAACGAGATTGGGAATGCGCCTCCCATACGATGCAATAATTTAATTAATTTAAACAACAACAACCCAACGAAACAAATTGTAACAGTTTTAAGACAGAATAAAATGCAAGTAGATCTGGGCCGGATCACTGTGCGATGTGACCATCCGGCTCAGCAGGACCGGTTCATAGCAGCTATGGCCCTGGGAATGAAGCTGTTCCTGAGTCTGGAGGTGCGGGCGTAGAAGGCATTGTATCGTCTGCCCGATGGAAGGAGTTCGAACAGACTGTTGCAGGGGTGTGAAGAGTCTTTGTGGATGCTGGTGGCTTTTCTGAGGCATTGTGTGTTGTCGATGCCCTCCAAGGCTAGTAGCTGTGTTCCGATGGTCCTCTGAGCTCTATGGACTACCCGCTGAAGAGCTTTCCTTTCTGCCTCCGTGCAGCTGAGGTACCACACAGGGATGCCATGTGTTAGGATGCTCTCTATGGTGCAGCGGTAGAATGTCGTCAGCAGCTGTTGGGGTAGACCAGACTTTTGCTTCAGAAAAAAACAAAACAAAAAGATATATTGCCATGAATAGGCAGACTAGCTGGATAATCATTTCAGCCCCGCAATTTTGAAATTAAGTCCTCCAGCTAACATCTTCTCTCAATCTTGCACATCCGACATGCATTCAATAGTTGGGTGGTCCATTCTTGCTACCTCGCACCAGTGCTAGTTAAACGACTAGTGCTTTCAGATTAATTTGTTATTGGTTTCTGCTGCTTGTTCCCATGACTGAAAACATTTGTTTTTTTCTGGAGTTCTGCTAGATGTGGCATGGTAGATGCTGAAAGAAGTTATCCAATCTTCAAACCATCTGTGCGCATCAGTTGCCCACTGACATCACCGCCCTAGAGGGCATTCTGTCTGATCAGTCTCTGAATAAATCAACTGTTGGAAGGGGAAGAATGTAGATTGGAGAAGAAGTCTCACCTAGAGGCTTATTAACTCAGGGTGGTTCAGGCCACCAAGCTCCTACCCAGACCTGTTGAGGACATTGTGTGTGGTGTCTGTTGTTCTGTCAAGACTGAATTCTGTCCGCAGCTTGAGCCATAAAAACTATCTCACCATGCAGAATGTTACGTACAGTCATTACTTTATACATGTCATAGGGTGCATCAGGATGATCACATGATATTCCTCATGGTGCAAGGTGTCTTTATTTCTACACCATTTGCTATTGACGTGCCACCTATCGGCTCTGAGATGTACCCATAACCAAAAGAGATTCCAACTTCAACACACAGCTGGTTTCCCATCATAACAATGTGTAGGTCAAAGCCTGGTGACTTGCCCAAGTCATGAAGCCTTCTTTCCTTTGCGGCCGAGTGTACTGACTACATTTGGGCCGCAACGACCAACCTAATGCTGGCTCCCAAGTAGCAAGAGTTATCTTTAGTAGTGTGACTTGTGAATCTGGTGTGCGTTCCACGTCACAGCATTTGTCTTGCAAAAGCCATTTGATGGAGCAGAGAAGACAGCCACTGCTTGGTATACCTGGAGAGGTTATGCAGCAGCCTCTAAAGCTGTATCAAGAAAAGATGTACAAACAAAGAACTGCTGGTTTATACCAAAGATAGACACAAAGTGCTGGGGTTACTCAACGGGTCAGGCAGCATCCATGGCAAAAAAGGATGGGTGACGTTTCAGGTCAGGACCCTTCTTCTGAAGAAGGGTCCTGACCTGAAATGTCACCCATCCTTTTTCTCCAGAGATGCTGCCTGACCCGTTGAGTAATCCCAGGGCTTTGTGTCTATCTCAAGAAATGTTTTTTTTTCCCCATCAAGATAGAAACATAGAAACATAGAAAATAGGTGCAGGAGTAGGCCATTCGGCCCTTCGAGCCTGCACCGCCATTCAATATGATCATGGCTGATCATCCAGCTCAGTAGCCTGTACCTGCCTTCTCTCCATACCCCCTGATCCCTTTAGCAAAAAGGGCCACATTTAACGCCCTCTTAAATATAGCCAATGAACTGGCCTCAACTACCTTCTGTGGCAGAGAATTCCACAGACTCACCACTCTCTGTGTGAAGAAATGTTTTCTCATCTCGGTCCTAAAAGACTTCCCCCTTATCCTTAAGCTGTGACCCCTGGTTCTGGACTCCCCCAACATCGGGAACATTCTTCCCGCATCTAGCCTCTCCAACCCTTTAAGAATTTTATATGTTTCTATAAGATCCCCCCTCAGTCTTCTAAATTCCAGCGAGTACAAGCCCAGTCTATCCAGTCTTTCCCCATATGAAAGTCCCGCCATCCCAGGGATCAATCTGGTGAACCTTCTCTGTACTCCCTCTAAGGCAAGAACGTCTTTCCTCAGGTTAGGAGACCAAAACTGCACACAATACTCCAGGTGCGGTCTCACCAAGGCCCTGTACAACTGCAGCAGAACCTCCCTGCTCCTAAACTCAAATCCTCTTGCTATGAATGCCAACATACCATTCGCTTTCTTCACTGCCTGGTGCACCATGACACCCAGGTCACGTTGCATCTCCCCTTCTCCCAATCGGTCACCATTCAGGTAATACTCTGCTTTCCTGTTCTTGCCGCCAAAGTGGATAACCTCACATTTATCCACATTATATTGCATCTGCCATGCATTTGCCCACTCGCCTAATCTATCCAAGTCACTCTGCAGCCTCCTAGCATCCTCCTCGCAGCTAACACTGCCACCCAGCTTCGTGTCATCCGCAAACTTAGAGATGTTGCATTCAATTCCCTCGTCCAAATCATTAATATACACTGTAAATAACTGGGGTCCCAGCACTGAGCCTTGCGGTACCCCACTAGTCACTGCCTGCCATTCCGAAAAGGACCCGTTTATTCCTACTCTTTGCTTCCTGTTCGCCAAGATGATGCCAGGTTTGCTATGAACAAGAGGGGGAAGTTGTGTGTAAGAGATGGTCTAGTCGGCTGCTTTGTAATGTGAGCAGATCATCTGTAAACAGAGTCAACAATTGAACTGCCCTCAGTTGCTAACCGTCAGAGCGTTAGTTTGACTGCACTGCAAAATTAGAAAAAAACAAGAAATAAACATTCCTTATTGAATTACTAAATCAACACAAATAATATTGCATTGCGCCATTAACTAACTGACATTTCCCTATTTTTAGAACTATATCTTTTGTGGGCCTTTGCTTAACCTAGTATGATATACAGTTAAACTGGGGGCAGCACCTAGCTGATCGCTGCCTGTGGAGGAGACTCTGGATGGCCTAAGAATATGAGTTTCACAGCTTTGGGTTCTACCTCTCTCATACAGTACCATAGTTCAATGCCTCCCAAAGGCAATATGTGCCAGAATGAATTCCAGCAGCTGCCCTCTTAGACCAGAGAGTTAGCTCCACGCAGTGTCTAACCTTTCCTGAAGTGTGTGGTTACTTAAAGCAACAGTTGGTACTTAGTGCACACTAATCATGGAAATTAGCAGCCAGAATAAAGCTGCCCTACTGTTTGCACCAGAGCCAATAGATTTAAGTTAAGCAAGTAAAGCAATCGCCACGTGGTTATTCGGGCTGTCTGATTCATTCTTCAATTGTTCATTCTTCAATTGTGGTCCGAAAAAATTGGATGAGATATTGATGCTTGAAAAAACTTGGCTAAGAAATTGAATAATTTGATGAGAAACTTTACAATGCACCATGATTAAAGAAACTCTGTATTGATATGAATGTCTCTTTCAGAACACGGTGCGCAGGAGAATCAAAAGTCTTTGATTTGAATAGCTACTGCCACAAAATATATATGAAGTCATTTTATTCTCAGCAAGAGGATAACGATACTTCTTAACTGGCAAAGGCTACTCTCATTTATGAAACCTATTTTGCATGTGCAGCACTATGAAGTTTTCCATCATCAATTATTTCTGTCGCAGATCTGGCTTGCAGAGTACTGTGGAATAGGGAGAAATTTAGCAGACCCACCAATTCCGTCTCAGGATTAAGCTCCCTGGAGGACATCAATGGCTGACAGATATGCTAATATTTAGGCTACTGTCTTTAAGAATAGTGTGTTTTACTTAGTGCGGCATAACTGTAGTCAGATCTTTACCTAACTTTGGTCACGGGGAGAAAAAAAATGCAATGGCTCTTCTTAAATGCTCTTTTCATTGATGAGATTTTAAAAGGGCAAGCTTCATTCTGAAGCATGGCAAAAAGCCCCAGAAAATGTTGGAAACACTCAACGTGACAGGCAACGTCCATGGAGAGAGAAAAAGAGTTCATATTTCAGGTCACAGACCATTCATCAGAACAAAATAAAATCGTTACAAGACACCAAATACTGGAGTAGCTCAGCGGTTCTGGCAACATCTCTGGAGACATCTCTCCAGAGACGCTGCCTGACGCGCTGAGTTACTCCAACTCTTTAATTCTATTTTTGTAAACCTGCATCTGCAGTTCTTTGTGTCCTACAGGAAATTGTTACTTGCGTAAATCAAATGTGCATTTCAGAAAATAATGTAAGTGCAGGTTTATCTAAAGAATATAAATGCTTGAAAGACTTCATGTTCGAATCCTTCAGGAAAATCTTTATATATATATATATATTTCTCATTACATCCTAGAACTTTTGAGTCCATCATGTGTTTATGCTCTAAATAAATAACCAATTGATTTTCCAAAGAGTGAACTTATGTTTGTATAAATATCTTTCTTATGCCTCCCAGAATGTTTTGCAGCAAACAAAGAACTTTTTAAGTGTAGTCGCTACATTAGTGTCGGCAAATGTGGCTGCCAATTTGTTCTCAGCAAGGTTCCCAAACAGCAATTAACCAGATGACAAGATAATTGGTTTTAGTGATGTTGGTTGGGAGGTAAATAGTGGTCAGGACACCATGAGATCTCAGCTGTTCTTGTTTGAATAAATTACCTAGGAAAGCACATCCACTTGGAGGTCAGGACTTCAAGCAAAAGACAATTTCAACTAGCAAAACATTTAATGAATGAATGAATAAGTTTATTGCCAAGTATGCAGATACAAGGAATGTGCCTTGATGCTCCGCTCACAAATGAGTTAATTTCCCCGATAATGAAATATTGCTATTTTTCAAATCATTATGAAACTCTCTGTGATTATTAGTTTATTGCAACTGGTGCATAATAATGCATCACTTGTGGAGTCAACAATTTATCAAGTAATTGTCAGTAATTATCATGTCAAGTAATTATCAGTCTGAAGAAGGGTCTCAACCCGAAACGTCACCCATTCCCTCTCTCCTAGATGCTGCCTGACCTGCTGAATTACTCCAGCATTTTGTGATACCTTCGATTTGTACCAGCATCTGCAGTTATTTTCCTACAATTTATCAAGTAATGATCAGTGAAGAATTATCTACAAATAAAAGTTATATTTTTAACACCATTATGCGAAGGTGAGATAATATAGAACTAATGTGAACAGGTGATTGTTGGTTGGTGGGCCGAAGGGCCTATTTCCCTGTTTTTCTCAATCAATTCAATTAATTAAATTATCTAAAGAACATATAACTACATAAAATGGAAAGTAAAAACAGCATTTAGAACAACATAAGACTTGGCTGTAATAGATTTTCATTGTGAACTATTCTTTGGATTTCAAATACGTACGAATCAGATGACATAAGTAGTATCTGAAGTAGTCTCATCCTGAAACTTCACCTATTCCTTCTCCCCAGAAATGCTTTTATTCACAAAATGCTGGAGTAACTCAGCAGGTCAGGCAGCATCTCGGGAGAGAAGGAATGGGTGACGTTTCGGGTCGAGACCCTTCTTCAGACTGATGTCAGGGGGGCGGGACAAAGGAAGGACATAGGTGGAGACAGGAAGATAGAGGGAGATCCCCCAGAAATGCTGCCTGACCGCTGAGCTATTCCAGCCTTTTGTGTCTGTAAACGGTAATAAGTGTACTCAGATCTATGATTTACTATTTAAAATATTTTTATATGATGCTTGATACTTGAATGTTAGAAAAATAAAGAATACCATGCAAGCACATTAAGCATTGATAAACTAATGTAGCAAGTAAATTTATTTTGCTCCCTGTATGGTCTTGTGTGGGTATGGAAGGTAGAACATTCATATCCTTGTGCCTGACTGGAGTTGCAATGATAATCTAACGGTTAAAGACAGCATGTGATGCAGAGTATGGGCTGGGATTTAGAAGGATTACTCATTACTGTGTGTGACTGGCATGAGCCATTCCTTATTTAGGAATTTGTAATGTCACACAGTTAAACAGCAGGATACGAGAACAAATATTTTGATGGGTTATTTGTGAAAAATAAACCATTTAATTGTAGGCAAGAAGAGTTAAACCAATTACAATACAAGACAAAGTGGATGCAAAATGAGATATGAGGAATGTTTCAGTAAAATGATGCAGTAGCAAAGGTAAAATTAAAGATTCTGAAGGAGAGTACAATCAATCATGGATTAAGACACTTTCTTTATCAAAATCTCTGGAAGAGATGTTTAAATATGCAAGTATCTGATTCAAGTCAATCTGAATTAGAGTACATTTCTCCCTTTTGCTCCATTATTTTATTTTAGGCTTGTTCAAGCTGTGTGTTGTTGCCCCAATAGTGACAGACATCAGCTTTTGTGTGCTCTCAGTAAATGTTACAATTTTATGTATGCTCTTTTACATTACATTACTTTATCAATCAATACTGAAAACCTTAAAGTATTTATTAATATTTTGATGTATTTGATTTTTTATGTTGGCACATATGAAATGAAATGAAACCCCAACATACAGATAAGGTCCCAACCTGATTTGTAAAGAATCGGCATAATATCTTGGTGTTCCATCACTTTGATTATAGAGCCATGAATTCCATATGTTTTGAGAAGAGCTTTCTTAATTTAGTATGCCACCCTCAAAGAATTATGTGTAATAAACTCCCTGATATGTCTGTTCCTGGACTCTCATTAAATTATTAATGTATATTGTCTCTGCTCATTTATTTCAACAAAATGTATAACTTCACACTTCCTTGTTAAATTGCATCTGCCATGTATCTGAATTGTGTTACTCCGTCAATGCTTCTAATACTGAATAATAAGATATCCACGCTTCCCTCCGGTCTGTTACTATTGTCACTGCTGTTTATTTCCATTTTTGGGAAGAAGTTGGGAAAATATTGAAACCGAAGATTGAAGTTACATCCTATATGCATAAGCCTGGGATATTGACCACAATGACCAATGGTCCTATTACCTGAGACCCTCCAACTAAAAAAACAGCAATTCATCTCTACACTATGTTTTACAGTATGTCTTACCGTACAATGTTGCTGGAGTTGCCCCTTCAACAGCATGACATTTCTGTTTTCTAGCAAATCTGTTACATGGCACTTCTGTAGTTTAACCCTATTACTTTTTGCATATCTTTCATTCATTTGTTCTTTATCTCTCTGTATCACCGTGTATATCTCTCGTTTCCCTTTCCGCTGACTCTCAGTTTGAAGAAGGGTCTCAACCTGAAACGTCACCTATTCCTTTACTCCAGAGATGCGACCTGACCAGCTGAGTTACTCCAGCTTTTTATGTCTATCTTTAGTTTAAACCAGCATCTGCCGTTTCTTCCTACCCATTATTATTATCCCTGTTACTATATTCAAAGCTGGCCTTATGTTAATAAAATTTATCTGTGCTGGTTGGCAACGATTAACCCATACTGGTCCAAGAGGCAGTTAATTCTGTTTTCAATTTTTGCACAAATGAGTGCAGTTACTGTTTTTTTTTTAAATCTCCCTATTTGGTCTCCCTATTTCCGAATGGCATTTAACATTTACAAACCTTTTTTTTCTTTTGCATTATTCCTATTCAAAAGAGGATTAGAAAATGTAATATTGACTCTTACATCTCATAGCAACATAGGGCGGGCTGTCATTTTCACGGCAAGTGTCTGCTTTACTGCTGTGCTTTGTTACCTCCTCCAGTGGTAGTGTGCTAAACTATACTGAATACTTATTTTATGTCCTCTGCAGTACAAACGCTCCATATTTTGGATCATTATCAACCCCAGTTTTGCTTTTGATGGCTTGTTTACTATTTACGTTTAAAAAAATGTCTTTTGGCTTTCCTTTTCATATTTCCCACATCCACTGTCCCTTTTATTTCTTTTTTTTAATCAGTTTTGCTCCATACTTGGTCTCTGATGCATAATGAACAGTTAACCTTTTTCTGTTTGATTTTAGTTCTATACATTCAGTCATATAAATAACTCTAGCTCGGGACATCCTTCCATTCTATTTATACAATCTTTATACAAACCATCTTCTCTTTGAATATACTTGAGTTGTTCGTTTACTGTTTTCCCTGCCAATCTTTGTTCCAACAAACCTTTGAATGCTTGGTTGATCTCAACCAGTTTTGAGTGGTGGCAACACAACTAAACTCAGCATCTCCAAATGTTCCTGCTACCAATTGCTTGCATATGCCTGCTTAAACACACGGGGTTGTGTTGAATGGACTTGCAGCAAAATAAAAACCTGCAACAAGATCTTTATTTTTATATCTTGTGGTTGAGTACTTCAACAGCATTTGCTGCCTGGTTTCAAGCATGAAAAAAAAATGCAATTTTGATGAGATTTACCAACATGCGTAGAATCAAACCTCAGTATGGGTTCTTTCATGACAGGACTACAATTCTTGGGGGCAATTTGGAGGAAGTTAAAAGGAAAGAAGCCACAGCAAGAATAAATCACATTCACATAAACGTTTTTAATATTTAGTCTGGAGGTTACGTGAACTAAAACTAAACCTGGAAGAAAATGTACTGGACAGTTTATAAATTGTGCCAGTTATACCATCAAATATAGAACTGTGTGGTAAACAAATGTTCGTATTCAACATCACTGCAACTATTGGTTTTTACAGAGATCATGCTGCGGGGGATTACACTGCCCTCTACCCTGGTCACCTGAGTGACTGAATCGTTTCGTTCTGTTAAGGTGGAAGATGCAATCTGTCAATGTTTCAAACTGGAAACAGATAAAGTGAATATAATTTGTACGAATGAACACTTTATGCACTTTCAGAAAATTTTAATGTGAATTAACCAAATAACCAAACAAGTTATTTGTCTGCATTTGTCATTGAATAAGGTCAGTAGGAAAACATCATAATGATTTGTGATGCCAGTAAATGTCATAAAAACAGACAGTGTAAGACGAAAATCACCGATCACTGCTGTGACTCCGTCTCTGAACTGTCGGGACCATCTGATGATTCATATTGTGGTGAGATGATTCAAACGGACCACAATTCAAAAATAAAGTACTGTGGACGCCAGAAGTATTAATCAAACAGAAACATAACATGGCCAGCATATTTGTAGAGATAAAAGCTGAGTTAATATTTTAATTTTACATTATCACACTTCGTAAACTGTGATCTCATTCGCAGAATTTTGGAGTTGATTTTGGCTTTCTCAAATCAGGCGACGATTTAACCTCACAGAAAGCAAAATAAAACTGCAGATGCTGCAAATCTAAACTACAATTAGCATGTGCAACTTCTGGTTATTCTCTGGTGACCTCAGTTTGGAGAAGCGTCTGCACTGCATGTCAGTGGAGGTGTGGACACTGAGGCTTAATGCCTGGAGGCTCTGTGAGGGTCGAGGGCACGGGAAGGGGCAATTGAGTGGCGAGATGCAGGGAAGAGAGAACTAAACCTAAACAGAAATGTAACCAAATCAATCCATTCACCTTCCACATACACTACGGCGAGTGGCCGCTCTTCGCCAGAGTAACTATTCTGCAGTTTGTCCTGTCCTAGTTTATCTCTATTCTTCCAGCCCACCCGCTTTGTTGTTTCCACCGGTCTTTAATCTCTCTCCCTCGCTCTCTACCCTACTTCTTTCGACACACTCTGGGCTGCTTCGCTGCAAGGATCTGTTTTATGTCTCTCGATGTTGCAGTTCTTTGTGTTCACTCTCTGGAGTCACTTTTTAAAAAAAAATCCTTGCAAACTCGATGAATCTTCTTTTTTTTGTTGTCCCGGTTCTCTTACGCGGAGAGTCAGAGTTGTCTTTGATCCTAATCCTTCAGCAGTCTCGCTGTAACTGCCCTGCGTTGTCTTTAATGTCTCAGGATTTTCTTCAAACATGAAACCAACCCCCTTCTCAGTTGTTTCTCGCTACCACGCGTGTTACTGTGTGTGTGTGTGTGTGTGTGTGTGTGGAGTTCGCTCCATTGGAGATTGCATACCCCGCCCCTCTCCCACTCTGATTGGCGACAACCTTCCTCCTCCTGGGCCGGTCCCGTCCTTAAACCCTGTGAGTGAATGGGCGATGCGGCTGTCTATTTCAGACGGGACGGCGAGATTGACGCGGCGGCAGCTCGGATCTCCTCCCTCACCAAGCACCGGGCGCTATTTGAGTGTGTGTGGAATAAGCGCTGCTTGCCACAGCCTGGGACTTAAAGCACAGAGAGACGCGGCGGCGAGTTCGCTGCAAGAAGCGGCAGTTAAAAAAAAAAAAAAGCAGCAGCAACACCCTCCCAAAAACCCAAGCCCACGGCTTTACCCACCATGGGCTCCAAGCTCAGCCACGCTCTTTGGATTATCTGCTGCTGCATTTCTGTACTCAGCACCATTCTCACGCATCTGACGCAGGCTGCAAGAGAAGGTAAGAAGCAAGAAAAGTCTTCCCCCTCCTTCAATTCCCTTCTTCCTTGAAGCTGCCGCTTGCTTGACCGGGTCGCTACTTCTAAACGGGACGGCAGGGAAGCACCCGCCGCCTTGACCCCCCCCCCCCCCCCCCCCCCCGTCCAAGTCCCGACCTCATCTCCTACTAGGGGGGGAGACAGTGGGGCATCGTCCACCGAGGGTGCAGCTGAAACTGAACGCACCGAGTTAGGAGGACACTGCACACTTTAGACATGCATGCTGATTTTGCTGCCACGATTTGGGTGAATTGCACAAGGGGGGGGGGATGCATTGGAATGAATGCATCCCAATTCGAGCATGCAAAGCGATGTAACATTTCGGCCCTTGGAATTATTCATTCATTTCCCTTTTAATCCGCGTGCCTTAAAACCGTTGCAGTGAACGATTTGGAAATCCCCGATCGGACCGAAACATCACATTCCGAGCACTTCCAGACGAGTCACTGATGGGTCGCAGGGGCAGTTTATGTAGCTTGTTAAGTCGCACCGCCGAGCCGCCGGGGTGCCCGGTAGGGTTGCAAATATTCAACTGCACCCGGCGGTTGTGAACGTGCATGTTTACATCTGCCGGATAAATGTGACACGGTGATTGCTGGAAACAATTGCTGGCGGCAGACTTTGAGAGCAGTGGAGCCTTCGAGTTTTCCAGACGCTGGGAAGGCGGGTGAAAAGTTTAATTTTCGAGGAGCAGGGTCACATTTTGGGCCGCTCTGCTTGTGCAAGATATGCCCATCCACAAATCGGCCGCACCGTCCAAAGGGAGGGGGGATCTAACCGCGCTGTGCAACGAGAGGGAGCACAAAGTTAGTTGGAGCAATGTAGAGAAAGGATGGGTTGGCCGAGGTGAGAGAGGATTTTGCAAAGTGGCCACTTTGGTCCGCGCCTTATCCTGAAACTTGCACCCACGATACCTTTACATTTAACTTTCTCCAGTCCCCCCGTTACGAATGCAGCTGTCGCAGTGATACAGTAACAGAATGGTCAGTGGTAGATATCGAATAATGTCAGGGTTTAAAGGTGGCTAGTTTGTAAACTTGCGTGAAGTTCGTGCATTTGCCCGAACGGCATCACGGAAAAAAATAATAACTGCTGCTTCCAACGGGTCGGCACAAATAAACATTTAAAAGTAGTGTGAAACACCAAGCGCTAATTTGGATTTAACACGCACCAACCAGTAAACAGCGCTTGTTGTTTATTGATCTTTAAAATTATTTGCTACTAAATTTACCATCAACATGAATAGTCGCCTCTGCTAGAGATGGTGGTGTGTATTTTTGCATCAGGAGGCAAAAAATCATTCAAGACTAAATAAACGTGTGAAATAAACGCGACTCCTATTTCTGACATTTAAAAGAAAAATCATAGCAATTGCATGAAGCGGTGGCGAGGCTGGCATTTTCAGGCAGCGCTGTCTCTGCGAGTTACCTGTCGCTTGGAGGCGGGCTGCTGTTTCTGTGGCCACATTCCGGCACCTGGAGAGAAGTGCTGATCTCCCTGCCATTCTCGGCGACAAGGCGGCCTGACTTCAACTTTCGGCCGACAGAGCGGCTGTCAAACATTTCTCTGAGAACGAACACTGTCCCGGTCACTTGTACGCCATCCTCTCAGCACCATCTCAGGTCGCCCGGCTGCATCGACCACGCACAAAGCGGTTCCATGCTAACTTGAGTCAATGTGATATATACTCTTAGCGCGGGACAGCATCGGACGATCGAGGCTAATCCCGGTTCGTAACGATGCCGGGATGAAGCAGAACACGGCTTTAAGGGAAAGCATAAAACTAACTTGACCATCGATGTCTCTCTCACACCTCTTGGGTCTTTTATTAATTTAAATGCTCCGTCTTCTGGCTTTTAACGGTGCCAATGTTAGCAAGGAAACGAAAGGGGGGGGCGAGTTATTGTCCAGGTCGGTTCAGAGACTCTTTTAAACTCCCGCTCCTTGCAGCGCGTTAAACAAATTTCAGTGTCTGTGATGGACCCACAGCTCGAATGGTTGGTTGGTTGGTTGCTGGCAGACGCCACAATCCGATTTTCGACTTCGATCGGCAGTGAAAAACCGCGTCTAACTGTCCGCTCTCAGCCCTTGTTCCCAGAAGAAGAATTGACAGTGAATTCTCGTCAGCGAGACCAAAGTTAAGTGAGCGAGCAGACTTGCCCGAAACCAATGGCTGTGACATCTGCCATTTCCTGCAAATGCATCCCAATGGCTAACCACACACACACACACTCGCACTGCAAACGGTGCTGATATTTATTCTCCGGGTCAGACAACTAGGCACCACACTAACGGATATTTTGCAGTGAAGAAACACATGAATGTATATACCCGGTTCACTTGAAAAGTCATTTTAAAATAAATTAAGGGGCTAGCGAGAAAGCTAGGCGATTCTTTACAGCATTAAACAAAATAGTTTTCAAAGGATGCACAGGAAGGGAAATCTATCTGAAATCGACAACATTGGAAATGTTACTTTTAATCAGCCCCGTTCGCTTTAAATACAGCCCGCAGTTTGGATATTTGACGTGAGGTTTGGGGGTAAATGTCCAACTGGATTTTGTAGATTGGTCCCATAATAAAACTGTTTTATATTTATGTAAATGTGACTGCAGTTTCACTCTTTTCGTTTGATTTTTCTCTCTTTCTCCGCTAGTTATTTTGCTGGATTCCAAAGCGCAGCAGACGGAGTTGGAGTGGATCTCTTTTCCTGTTGATGGGGTAAGTCTTGAGGGTCGTTTCCCCCCCAATACTCAGCCCTCGCCGCCGCCTTCGGAGTCACGTCCCTGCCATTGGTTCTACTTTTTGATTTCATTCACTCCAGCGGTTCCTTAGTGACCGCATTGCCGTCTCAATTAGCGAGAAGATCCACCGTTCAAAGTGATTAGCGCTAATCTAAAAGGAAATGTTATATCACCGATCGATCACACACCTTCCAACGTTTAGGTAGCTGAGACCTGGGGCAAATGAAAATATAATAAATAACAGTCAATTGATTTCCAATACACACGCAGAAACAATAAAACTAACATCGTTCTTACCCCTGGAGTGTTGATTTCTCCTTTCTCTTAACTATTTTTTCATTTCGTCAGAAATAAATGTGCAATTTTAATAGCCTCTGGGAAATTTCCTTGTAAGTAACTTTGCTGGACCTGCACTTTATTCAGGGCAATTAATTTTAAAATTTACCCCACACTTTTAAAACAAAGCACCTAATTTTAATTGGGCATACACAGGGTTCATGAATGGCTAATTATACAAACAAATAAATATGAAAATAGATAAAGTTTTGAAGTACATTTGAGATGATGGGAAGATGGACATTTTGTAACAAGAAGAGCACAATAAACCATCGTGAGATCGCAGTAGGCTGATTAGACCTTAGTCCAAAATACTTTCCCCGGATGGAGTTTTGTCCTGCTTGCTGTGCTTCAGTCAGTACATCAGAGAGAATTTTATAGTCATCTTGGAGCTAAACCCAGACACTGGCAGGCTGGATTCAGCGTGTGCCACACGGTATCTGTGGTATTTACAGGATAGTTCAGGAATTAGATAGCACCTGCAATGAAGAATGTTATGCTTAGCCAATTCTCGTATAAAGGATCCATTAAATAATGAAAACTGTGGCTATTTACACTAGACACCAATACGGATTATATTCTTCCTGCAATTATGTGTTTATCTTTCCGATGCAAGGTCATGTAATGACTGCTTTGCTTTCATACATATTGTGAGATATTCTTCTGATGTTAGATATATATTTCATCTCCCTTTGTATTTCTTTTTAAAAAAAATCCCATTCCATTTGAAGTTACTTTGCACAGTGCCGTAATGTTCCTCTTGCTTTGTTGGGGTCAATGTGTGAACAGATATTTCCATGTAATCTACAGAAGATAATTTCCTGAGCAAAATGTTTGAGAATAATTGTTTTGATTATTCCTGGCCACAAACTCTTCGAAGCACTTCCTTCTGGAAGGCGACTCCAGACTGTCAAAGTAGCCACAGCCAAACATAAAAACAGCTTTATTCCACGAATGATAGTTCTACTCAATAACCAAAGTCTGTAGTCTCTTTTTTGATCTGGTTTATTTTCACCCACATGTTTAGACCGTAATGGTGTATCCTTATTGTTTTGATGTGTTTATGATTTATTCTTAATTGTTAACTGTACGTCTGTGTTGTCATTTGCGAGCGGAGCACCAAGGCACATTCCTTGTATCTGCATACTTGGCCAATAAACTTATTCATTCATTCATTCATTCATTCATTCATTATATCAGATCAGGAATCATACAGTTACCACAGAAATAGTTATCTGGATTTTTAAATCAGAGTACTGTTGAAAAATAAAGGAATTATTCCAGAGAAGTATATGATGCTAATAAGTGTAAGCATTTAAGAGAAAAAAATGGCAAGAGTGAATGTCAGAAGAATGCTGTGAAATATAGCAGCATGGGCTATTTTGTGATGCAGTAGCATCTCAACAATTCACCAACAAGGTCTTTAAAACAAGGACTGTGCAGTGCCATGAGAAACTGAAAGCTCAAATCTCTGTTTATATTTTTAGTTGCTTCTGAAGAAGTTATTTTTTGTGCTCATTCAGATGAGATATTAGTGCTGGGATTGGAACATTCAGTATCATTTACAACGAGTCTAAAGACAGGGGAATAAAATGCAAAATAACTCAGTTGAGCAATGTGCTTTCACCTATTCAGCAATTTGAATTTCAACACTTTCCATCTTTTTTTATCTTCTCAAAGCCAAACCTCTGATCTCGCAATTTTTAGCCGCTGGGCCTCGCGTTCCTTCAGAATTTGCCCAATCTCAGCATTTGGAATACTCACAATCGCCAAAAGGCAGGCATTATAATCTCATCGGATTGGAATATATTTAAGGTCTTTTTGATAAAAAGGCACACTTCATCATTGAATCCATTTGTATAACTTTTGAATCTAAACAAATGCTATTCTCAAGCCATACAGATTTCAACATCTTTCAATGAAGCAATCGTATTTCAAACTTCTGATGTGTGGATAAGATCCATGACTATTTGTAGCGTGTAAGGAGTTAAGTTACCTGCACTACAACATAACAAAGGCACAACTTTCCCTTGACTGGAGTGCCCTGCAGTCAGTTATCCAGCAGAGGGTTTTGTGTGAGCCTTGCAAATCTTGTGATATGGAAACTGCAGCAGGACCTCAGTAACAGGGTGTTTGTCTGAAGTAAATGAATATCAATGCTTTGCACATTCCAGTAGTTGTCTGCACCATTACACGGGGGCTTTTCATAAATGGGATTTAGAAAGGATTGTTACTCAGCTCTTGAGAAAGGTTTCAGTTTATCTTTGAAGCAATCAGATAAAAGATATGCAATTTTGTCAAAAGGTGGCTATACTGAGTGGCTTTGTTGTCTGAGCTTGTCTTTTTAGAGCGTTTGAGACAGAACATTCCTCTTTACTTGCTCTGGTTTACATGAAGGCCCTTAATATTGCTGCTTTTCTTAGTACCAAAACGCATCACTTGGTGCGATCATTGTCCTCAAATTGTCTGCCTTCTTTTAGTTTGAGCCTATCTCATTAAAATAACCCTGGACTATAACAGCAAAGGGCGACCCAAATAAGCCTTTGCATTTTTTAGGGTGCAATGAAAGAGAAAGTCACATTGCAGTTGTATCCTGCACAAAATAATTGAAGATAAAATATAGATCACGTTTCTGTGCAAAAGACCGCAGGGTGTAATATTGTGACAACTTAAGAAAATGAATTTGTATAACTAACAACTCTGATGCTGAATGTAAAATGTCAACTAATATTTACAAAGCAAAAGCCACTCAAGTTTCCATAATTAGTTTCTCCAAGTACTTTTTTTCCCCCTGAATAATGATGCAACTTATATTTTAAAGTAACAGGTCGAGTACCTATCATACCACTTTATATCCACACAAGTCATTAGGTGTTTGGAAGTGGAATTATAACTTGATTTGAGGAAACTAGCAGTTGAATCATTGTGGAGAAGGATTTTGTCTTTTGCCTTTACATTTCATTGGGCAAACTGTGGTCTGGGTTCACTTTTAAAGCAAACAGTAACAGAAGTAACAATTTGGATCTGAAATCAAGCAAATTAAATTAGTAAATCTTTTTATCACAATGTAGGGAGAGTTAAAGGCATCAGGCAAATGCATATCCATAGTAGAAATTTGATCTATACTGATACATACAATACATGTGTCCTGGCATAGAGACAAGCTGTGAGAACAAATGTTCCATGTCTTTTCATTTTGTAAGACTTTATTTTATTCTGCCAATGCGCAATGTGGTTTGTACATTTACCACACTTTTTGTGTGGTTGATAGGGACTAATGAAGAGCTATATGTAAAGACGCCAACCATGCACTTATCAAGATCTTAATCAGGAAGCGATTGGAAATGTAATTGTTCAGTCCACGATGAAAAATATAAAATGTGACTTAGATTTTGTTTCCCACTGATGTCTGGAAAATAAATTATGAAACTTTTTTTCAAGGCTGCAGTTGGAGGGAAACTATTGAACCCTGAGCCTGTTTCACTTGATAAATTCATCCAGCCAGGTTTCAATCCACATTGACATAATGTAAAATCAGAAATAAAAGGCACTTTATTTGTTCTCTAGTTTTGAGGATAAAACGTTTAGAATTTTGCTTTAAAAGACACGGAAAATCTTTTAAACGTTCCATTTCATTTCCGGTTGTAATCTCTTGCTAAATTGTTCTTCCATTTTATTTTCTACTCCCTCAGGAAACATTGCTGTAGATTTGCCCTTTGCTGAGCCTGCACTGCAGGTGAAGTTAAGAGATAAACGGGATAATGTGGAGATTGTCTCACGAGGAGATTAAGTGGTTTAGGCCCAAATTCAAGTGTTTCAAGGAATGGGAGATGATCTGATGGAAGTATTTGAAAAATATAAGCATCTTGACATAGTCGATGCCGAGCAATTGTAATGTCTGATTAGGAAGTCTAAGACAAGAGATGACATCTTTGGAATAAAGGCCTGATAATCCAGCCTTGAGATGAGCAATAATTACTGCAGTCAATGTGTGAGGAATCTCACTGTACAAGATGGCCTGAGTATGTTTGAGGCTGAGGATGACACAATTTATAATTCAAATTAATCAAAGGTTGTGGGGATAGTGCAGTATTATGAGACTGCAGTAAAAGATTAACTATAAATGTATAGAATGGCAAAGAAGGTTCTAAGAGTCGAATGGCCTAGTCTTAATCTTATGTCCCGATTGCACATTTCCAGAAACTCTTTGGGGATTGATATCAGTGGGATCTCTGATTATGCGGTAGCCCGCTAAAATGTAATAAGCTCTGAGCACAGATACGACCCCATCTCACTTTCTGCATTTCATGTTGATTGTGAATTTCACTGAGGAAGCCTATTGTGATACCAACGGACCTCAGATTTTTCTGGTGCCTAGTTGGCAACCCAAAAATCCAAGGACTCAGGCAAGTTAAGTAATGGGCTTCAACCTTTCTGAGTCTCTCATGGTTACAGCTGCACTCCAATTTCTTTCCTCATTTCTCAGTGCAATGTTAAGTGAGCAACTGCCTTGCTGGGAGTACATTCTTGCTGTGCAAGAAATCTGTTCGGGAGAAAAAAATAATCTGATCCTGTTTTCTGACAGCTGCATTGGATTCTACGGTATCCCATAACCCTCAAATACCCAGCGCATGCCAGGGCTCACCATTGGACTTACTTAGGCACCAATTGTTCTTAGTACTCTGCTTAAGTGGCCATGTGTCAGGTTTGACAATGTAAGTTGACAGGGGCTTCGATTATGTGGCATGGAACAGTTTAACTCGGTCACCTGACCTTCCCAAGAGCATTTCCAGTGGAGAGCTTTACATAAGCTCCATAAAATCCGAGTTACTTGGGTCAATTGTAGCCACTGCCATAACGATAAGTTAGCTGAGTGAGCTCAGACTAGTGATCCAAGCATGGTTCCCAACAGCACATGGGATAAGTTCAACTAGTCATTGAATGAGCCAGTTACTCAATTGTAAGCAGCATTGACATACAGGTTCCAGAATTTAGAAATATGAAATATTGAGCAATTTCTGGACAAATTGAATACATGGTAGAAATCAATTGAGCGTTCTTTATTGACCTGCTTGTTGTCGAGAGATGAGGATGAGTTGGTTAGGTGGAGTGAGGATGATTGCTATAATGGGAAGGAATTGTTTTCTTCTGTCTTGGGTGAGCAAATATATCTGAATGTTCGGGTTGGAGTTTCATTAAGAATGTGCACATCTGCTGTATATTATGCACAAGAAACCCAGGCAGGGAATTTGACATATCGATCCATGGGCCCTGAAGAATATTCCATTCATTACAGTTAACACTAATAAATATTATGGGCAGATTAAGTTCTGGAATAGAAACCAATGTTAGGAGCACACCAGCTTGCAACAACAGCTGGTCTGTAGTATCAACGTGGTGGTTGTAAACCATCATGATATAAACTTAAGATAGATACAAAATGCTGGAGTAACTCAGCAGGTCAGGCAGCATCTCTGGAGAAAAAGAATATGTGATGTTTCGGGTTGAGACCCTTCTGCAGACCTGAAACGTCACCTGTTCCTTTTCTCCAGAGATGCTGCCTGGCCCGCTGTTACAACAGTATTTTGTGTCTATCTTCGGTGGAAACCAGCGGCTGCAGTTCCATCCTACACAAGATATAAGCTTATCATTTTATTTTCCAATCGTACCTGGATGCCTTAGAAAGGTGTTAAAGTAACTGCAAGTCCCTATTACCTGGTTGCGTCTCAAGTGGAGTTGAATGAATAACATCAACTCATTGGCTATGAATCTTTTGTTGAAGGACATGGATTGGGTAGGATAGTCTGATTTAGCTGACATTCTGTTTGAAAGCTTTTCTGTAATAACCTCTCTTCCAAATTCATACACAATGATTGCATCCCCTATACTCCAAAGCTGCCCAATCTAAAATATTCCCTGGTATGTCAAGGATAAAAATATAATTCATGGTGTTACATGATAGAACAGAAATGGTTGACGTTTATTTTATTTTGTCCGTCACTCTTGAGTGAATACCTGTTTTTAAAAATAAACCCTCTAATTGAAATCTTTACATATGTCAAAGGGTGTTTTCAATATTTTAGGTGTCTGTTTATTTTATTCTTTGGGAGAGTTATATCTTGCTCTTTTGCGTTTCAGTGGGAGGAGATCAGTGGTGTAGACGAGAACTACATTCCCATCCGCACGTACCAGGTGTGTAGAGTAATGGAACCAAATCAGAACAATTGGCTGCGGACTAACTGGATTGCGAGAAGCAATGCCAAGAGGATATTTGTGGAGATGAAGTTTACCCTGAGGGATTGTAACAGCATTCCAGGAGTCTTGGGGACATGCAAGGAGACATTTAACCTGTATTACTTTGAGAGTGACTCAGAGGCCAGCAGGAACATCAAGGAGGTTCAGTACATCAAAATAGACACCATTGCGGCAGATGAAAGTTTTACCCAGGGAGATCTCGGAGAGCGTGTGATGAAGCTCAACACAGAAGTGCGGGAAATCGGGCCCCTGTCGAGAAGGGGATTCTACTTGGCTTTTCAGGATGTGGGAGCCTGCATTGCCCTGGTGTCCGTGCGCGTTTACTATAAGAAGTGTTGGTCCATTGTGGAAAACCTAGCAATTTTCCCGGACACGGTGACGGGGTCTGAATTCTCGTCCCTGGTGGAGGTGCACGGCACCTGTGTCAGCAACGCCGAAGAGGAAGCAGAAAACCCTCCGAAGATGCATTGCAGTGCAGAGGGTGAGTGGTTGGTGCCCATCGGCAAATGCATCTGCAAAGCAGGTTATCAGCAGAAGGGGGATGATTGTGAAGGTAAGTGCTCCAATTTAGATGCAAATGCTCCACCTATAATTTATCACATCTATTTATAAGTACCTAATTCCAGGGGTGAAATGATTCAATTATCAAAATTGACGATGAAGTGTTGTTTTATTTAGATATAACCATAAACTTTTGGATTGATAGGCGTGGATTTCAAGCCGGCTCTTAATTAGTTGGTGCCCTTGATTTTTGCCATGCAATTATTAATGGGTATTAACTTCAGGCCTGCAAGCCACATGAATGCCTCTGCTTCAGTTATATTATTTTTATTGGTTTCTGATTAGTCTGTGCAAGGATTCACGTTGTTGGATCAGAGAGAGCATGATGCGGTGGTAATTATAGGAGCATCTCGCTCATTTCAAGCTTCCTTAGATTGTGTTTTCTGCCTCTATTCTTGAGCATGGAAATTTGGATGACAATGCCAATCTCTTAAATCTTCTGTGCAGATTTTAAAAAAAGAAGAAAAACAATGTATGGAAAAAAGCCTCATTTTAAATGTCAGCAGAAATACCTTCCCAGCTGAAGTATTTCACTTAACTGTAACCTTTGTTAATTATCCTTTTCCTCAAGCCACTCTTTAGTTTGTAATTTCCAGAGCTTCGTCATCTCATTTTCAGGATCAAGTGCTGAGTTGAAGCCTATCGCAAAAATGATTTTGCAATCATGTTCTGTATTAAAGATATTTAAACATTTACACTGTCATCAAATGCATGGCTGACATTTGCTGATCTTTGGCCCCTGACAGTAACAAAGTAGCACCCAAAGGAGATGAGTAGAGGGCCCTGCTACATGCATGCACACAAATGTGTGCTTCCCGATATTGAACCTGCATAGCAAACTACAAACTAATTTTCCAAACAGATCAAGGTTGAGCAGAACACCGACTCTTTGCAAAGATAAGCTTCTTTAGCTCACACCTAAAAATGTCACTTTGAAGCACTGCAGATTTAATGTTGCTTGGAAATTTCCAATGATTTTAAATCAAAGTCGATATAAACAGCACTGATAGTAGGAACATAATCACCATCTGTATTTATTGCAAAGCATTGCATCTGTGGATTAAGCACATGCCACTTGAGAGAAGCATTTTGTTTTCTCTCAAAAGGAATTATGTATGGAGGAGCAAGTATTTCTGAAACCTTTATTCCCTTATTCATGAATTGTCAGAGCTGGCAGTCTTTGTTTCGTGGCCATTCAGTATATTGATATTGTTGCATTTAATTGTTTGGTGCTCTGCCCATTTTCATTAGAGATTTGGTCAACTTCACAGTCTACGCACAATTTTGGATTGAAAAAGAAGTTCAAACCTTATCCTCACTGTGTACAATCATTGCAAAAATAGTCACAGAAATCTTACAGAAATAAGGTGCTAGGTATTTGGGTAATAATATCTGTATAGGAAGGAACTGCAGATGCTGGTTTAAACTGAACATAGGCACCAGATGCGAGAGTACTTCAGCGGGACAGGCAGCATCTCTGGCGAGAAGGAATGAAGAAGGGTCTCAACCCGAAACGTCACCCTTTCCCTCTCACCAGAAATGCTGCCTGTCCCGCTGAGCTACTCCAACATTTTGTGCCTATCTTCAGGGTAATCATATCTACCAGAAATCAGTTCCAACCAACGTCCTATTTGTTCAGTTATATATTGTATGTTCACTTTTTGGAAACCAGACATGGGTTCAAGGTGAAGGGGAAAAGATTTAGTAGGAATCTGAGGGGTAACTTTTTCACACAAAGGGTGATGGGTGTATGGAACAAGCTGCCGGGGGACCTAGTTGAGGCTGGGACTATCCCATCGTTTAAAAAACAGTTAGACAGGTACATGGATAGGACAGGTTTGGAGGGATATGGACCAAGTGCTGGCAGGTGCAACTAGTGTAGCTGGGACATGTTGGGCTGTGTGGGCAAGTTGGGCCGAAGGGCCTGTTTCCACACTGTATCACTTTATGACTCGATGACTAGGTATTCACCACCCTCTGCCTAACAAAAAACTAGCTCTGCACATCTCCTTTAAACTTTGCCTCTCTCAGCTTAAAGCTATGCTCTCTAGTAATTCAATATTTCAATCCTGGGTCAAAGGTTCTTACCACCCTATTAATGCCCCTCATAATGTTATATACTGTCAGATCTCCCCCAACGTCTGGCGTTCCAAAGAAAACAATCTCAAATCCAACCAACTTCTAAAGTCTTAATCAGCTTTAAAATTAGCCAGAGAGTAAATGGTGCCAAACAGGCGCCCTTTCTCCATTGGCTAGCTATTTCATAAGGCTTCCATTGGATTGGAACTACCAGTGGGTTGGGCGTCTTGGGTTGATAAAGGGGAGATTGAATGTGTAAAGTTAATCGTAGATGGGGATCAAACAGAGATGGGGAGGGGAGAGAGTGTTGGGCTAGTAGCTACCCAGTTGATTTGTGTTGTCCTGCTTACATGAAAAAACTCATCCTCTAGAAAAAGAAAAATCTTACATCTTCCGAAGCAAATATCTAAAGTGCTGGAGGAACTCAGTGGGTCAAGGGGCATTTATGGAGGGAAATGGACAGATCACATTGTGGGTCAAGGCCTTTCTTCAGACTGACCATATTCCTCCACTATCCTGCCTGCTTCTCTGAGTTTCTCCAGCACTTATTTTGCTTAAATCTTGTGTTACCCTTTCCTAAATAGTCTTCAGTGGTTGATTAAAGGAGCAACTCATTATGCAGATCAAACAGGAATGAGATAATGTACAGACAATCTGCACAGGTGATGATAGGCAAGACCGATGTTAAAGATCCCATAAGATGTTTTGAGGTTAGGGGGAGAAGGCAGGAGATTGGGGTTGAGAGGGAAAAATAGATAATGCATGATTGAATGGCGGAGAAGATTCGATGGACCGAATGTCCTACTTCTACTCCTATGTCTTGTGATCTTTGAATGTATATGAACATGAATTTTTCCGTGATTTTCATCAACATCACTAAAACCAGGTTAACTTGCCATGGATAAGAAAGTTGGAGAGGTATAATAGATAATAATAGACAATAGACAATAGGTGCAGGAGTAAGCCATTCGGCCCTTCGAGCCAGCACCACCATTCAATGTGATCATGGCTGATCATTCTCAATCAGTGCCCCGTTCCTGCCTTCTCATACACCCTGACTCCGCTATCCTTAAGAGCTCTATCTAGCTCTCTTTTGAAAGCATTCAGAGAATTGGCCTCCACTGCCTTCTGAGGCAGAGAATTCCACAGATTTACAACTCTGACTGAAAAAGTTTTTCCTCATCTCCGTTCTAAATGGCCTACCCATTATTCTTAAACTGTGGCCCCTGGTTCTGGACTCCCCCAACATTGGGAACATGTTTCCTGCCTCTAACGTGCCCAACCCCTTAATAATCTTATATGTTTCAATAAGATCCCCTCTCATCCTTCTAAATTCCAGTGCCATTCGCTCCAGTCTTTCAACATACGACAGTCTCGCCATTCTGGGAATTAACCTAGTAAACCTACGCTGCATGCCCTCAATAGCAAGAATATCCTTCCTCAAATTTGGAGGCCAAAACTGCACACAGAACTCCAGGTGCGGTCTCACTAGGGCCCTGTACAACTGCAGAAGGACCTCTTTGCTCCTATACTCAACTCCTCTTGTTATGAAGGCCAACATTCCATTGGCTTTCTTCACTGCCTGCTGTACCTGCATGCTTCCTTTAAGTGACTGATGCACTAGGACACCCAGATCTCGTTGTATGTCCCCTTTTCCTAACTTGACCCCATTCAGATAATAATCTGCCTTCCTATTCTTACCACCAAAGTGGATAACCTCACACATCCACATTAAACTGCATCTGCCATGCATCCGCCCACTCACACAACCTGTCCAAGTCACCCTGCAACCTCATAGCATCTTCCTCACAGTTCACACTGCCACCCAGCTTTGTATCATCTGCAAATTTGCTAATGGATATGGACCAATCAAGGGTAAACGGACTAGCTTATACGGGGCATCTTGGTTGGCATGGTGAGTTGGGCCGAAGGGCCTGTTTCTGTGCTGTATGTCTAACTCATTTGATGTTTATAAGATTTATATGCAAATCGACCGCTGCATTTGTCTGCATACTGAATGCAAAATGCAGGAATAATTCATTATTGGTGCAGTGCTTGATTCAATCTGATGTTAACAAGGTACTTTTTAAATGCAAGTCTTGGTGATTAGGAAATGGAGTTTTTTCAAACTGAATCAAATTGTTTATGTCGAAATCCTTTTAGTGTTGGACCCTGGTTTGATCTCAGTAAGTTTCTGGCCTGAAGTATTTTTCCAGCATTTTCTGCTTGTCCTTTGTATTTCTAAATTTGCCTTATTTTGCCTTTGCATTAGAGATTTCCCACTGGCAATCAGTTCACAGCACAAAACACTCCTCACTAGCAAATTAGCACATCATTGATTGCGTGAACAGCTGTTCGGAAAATATCAACTAAAAAGATTCCTTGTCTCAATCTCAGGGTGGCACCTCTATCACAGCAATGTAGGACCTTACCGGCACCTTTTGTTACAATGTGACAGGTGAAATTGCCAAGTCTGTGCTCATTTGCTAGTTAGCTTCCAAGTAAATGAGTGACCTTTTGCGAATCAAGGTGAACGATTCATGAGTGGAATAGTAACAATTTTAAGCATTAAGTGGCAGCATCAATTACTTGCAAATCAAGTAAATCGAAAGTCATTCCTACTTATTTGTAACTGTCTGAAATTTCATTAGAGTTGCTCTTTCTGTACTGTATTATCATGTTTTCATGATTTATTATTTTTTGTGGGGGAATGATTTGGCATGACATTGGTTGGGATTGGGACTGAAATATAAGCTGGTATAATGTGGGACTGATATATGTTCACAAATTGAGGCACCTTGTTTCATTACACCCTTCCTAATATGCAGTATTCCATGGCCTGCCTTTGCCACTCTTGTTACTGCTGTGTGTGTGTTCAGGACCACCTTATGAATTGTCGAGGATATTGGGCTTGTCACAGAGTAGATGGACATTTGCACTTACATAATGGTCTTCACATTTGGTGAGGCCACATTTCCCCTGCCCATCCATCCACCTGCCGTGAAGAATGTTTGTGAACATACTGGGCAATTGGGAGCATTCAAAATCATTATGTGACAAGAAAATATTAAGTTCAATGGATAGAAAGGGTTTGGATGGGTGTGGCCAGGCATCGGCAAGCCAGACGAGCTTGGTTAGGTATCTTGGTTGACATGGATGAGTTGGTATGGATTTGTTTCCGTGCTTTATAACTCTATAACTGTATAATGTTGAAAAAAATCAAAAGCATTAAAATGTGTGCACACACACACACACACACACACACACACACACACACACACACACACACACACACACACACACACACACACACACACACATACTGAGAGTAAAGAGGGACCTGGTGGGGGGTCACCAAGAACTAAGTGGGTCCCAGTGGGCTGCCTGTGCCCATGTGCAGCGACAGGCCTGGTTCTCCGCTGCGTGAGGATAAGAGTGTACTAAGAACTTAGTCGGCGCCAGAAACATAGTGACTCCTTGTGTACTGCCTAGGTGGAGTCTGTTGTATGATTTTACTGGATATTATGCAAAAATAAAGAATTTCACTGTAACTAGGTACATGTGACAATAAAGTATCATTGAATTGAATACACATGCATGTGCACCCAAAACAGTTATAGACATAGCGGCCGTGATCCTTCTTCCAGCAGCGGATTTCTCCCATTCATGTCAATAGAACCGCTGCAGCTATTCTTCCCAGTCTGAGTACTGGAAAGATTCAAGCAGTTCATGCTTTTCCCTTGGATCATGAAGAATCCACCAAGCTGTGTCAAGGCAGCTGGAAACATGAGTGCCTGGTTGAAGATGCTGGCTGGGTTACCTGCCAGTGCTGGAACTGTGACTGATTTCCTGTGTTACCTCTGGTGCGGAATTGGCAAATGCAACCGATTATTACATTGAATCTATGGAAGTTAAATTTAGGAACTTTTTTTTCTCTGCTCAATGCAAAGGATTCAAAGCCAAATAATAAAAATATTCTACGTTGTGAAAAATGAAATAACTTCTTAAAGGGATTTCAGGGCAAAATTGCAAGAAGTCATTAGAAATACTGAGGCTTTCAACTCATCCTTGTTATCTGCAGTTATGCTCATCGAACAGGTTCAGAGCTGAGTTTGGCTGCAGTACTTTCAATGGCTGAAATTGCCAAGAAAATGTAAAATGGGTGGTAGTTTATCAGTCGTTTGTGTTACAGTTGCCAGTTAACCAGATAAAGATTTGGGAATGTAATTTGAACGGCTCAAATGATTGTGGCAATTTACAGGAGGTGATGATATTATCACATACAACCCATGCAAGTCAGTTACATGCAGATTTTCTTGAAAAAAGAACTGTACCCTTACTCTGTAGTTATATTACCGTTTCCCGTGAAAATTCCTGGGCGTTAAACTGTCTTAGTTTAGTTTAGTTTAGAGATACGGAGTGTAAACAGGCCCTTCGGCCCACCGAGGCAGTGTTGACCAGCCATCACCCCGTACATGCGTTTTATCCTGCACACTGGGGACAATTTACAGAAGCTAATGAAGCCACAAACCTGAATGCCTTTGAAATGTGGGAGGAAACCGGACCACCCGTAGAAAACCCACCTGGTCACAGAGAGAACATACAAACTCCGCAGTCAGAATCGGACCCGGGTCTCTGGCGCTGTAAGGCAGCAACTCTACCGCTGCACCACTGTGCCTGCCGCTCCATGAAGAAGCCAGACAAATCTGAAAATATGCACATTGAAAATAACAAATGGCACATGAGGAGTTAACAAAATAGCATACCTCACTTAGTTTGGTCAGATGTCTCTGTGGGGTACAGTGCCTGGAATGGGGATCATTTATTTTGAGTACTTGATATCTTTAAAAATAAACACATAATTACAGATGTTGACCTTGGTTTAAAGAGATGTAAAATGCTTTCATTGCACTGCTTCGCTGGGTACACAGGTGTGTCTACTACTGAGATGGTTTTTATCTTTTAGACCATTCTAGAAATAAATTTCTTTAAAATAATGATAATAACAGCAGCCACCATAAACCTTGCAGCTATAATGTCATGTTCCTGGAATTACTGTTCCAGCTGCCCGATAGTAAGTTTCTATTTGAGTAGAATTGTGCTCAGTGGACCTCAATGAATGAGTCATGTTGTGGCATCTTGTGGTTCAATAAATTAATCTACCAAGATTTTGACATTAAACAATGTTACACTTTCTGAGTTTAACAAATAATTTGGCAGTGTTTCATTGTGCTCTTTTAATATATAATTATTGGTACTTTCTCATGCTGCTTCAGCAGGATCTTCTGGATTTACTGATGCTGATTAGAGTCATATCAAGTCAAGTCAAGTTTATTTGTCACATACACATACAAGATGTGCAGTGAAATGAAAGTGGCAATGCCTGCAGATTGTGCGAAAAATTACAATTACAGCATAAAAATTAAAATTAATACAGAAAAAAAATTAGTCCCTGGAGATACTGCTGCCTCTTGACTTCCTGATGGTTTATTAAAAGGAGAGAAAAGTGAGCTTTATATTGGATGAGCAGGGTTTGTTGGTTCTATTGGTATATCTTACTCTTGGTCTTTTACTAAGCCACACATGTTTGGGAAGTCCCCTTTGGATGGTGCCCCATTTTTTCAGAAAAAAGGGTGGCACGGTGGCGTAGCGGTAGACCTACTGCCGTACAGCACCAGATACCCGGGTTCGATCCTGAATAAGGGTACTTGTCTGTACGGAGTTTGTACTCTCACTGTGACATGCGTGGATTTTCTACGAGATCCTCGGTTTCCTCCCACAACCCAAAGACGTACAGGTTTGTAGGTTAATTGGCTTGGTATGAATGTAAAGTTGTCCTTAGAGTGTGTAGGTTGGTGTTAATGTGCGGGGATCGCTGGTCGGTGCAGACTCGGTAGGCCGAAAAGCCTTTTTCCGCTCTGCATCTCCAAACTAAACTAAACTAAACCAACAGAGTGAGTGTTGTCTGTGGTGAGTTAGGGCAACACTGGGAACAGGAATTGCCATTCAACCTATTATCCTAATCGGAAGATGCACAGATACACCCCTCACACCAGCACAGAACTGATTGGGGGGGGGGGGGGGGGGAAGACAATGGGGACCCAGCGTGGGGGGACCACTGTGAGGGACGGTGGGAGAACAAAGGGGGACCTGGTGTGGGGGGGGCTCACTCTAGTTTAGAATCCTCTGCCCAGAGGATAAACCTGCATTCCAGTTCGTTCCAGTGGAGGTGCCGTGAACATTGCTGCCAGAAGACAGTCGCTTGTCTTTTTCTTTTTTTCACTTTTAATTGGATTTTAATTTCAAGTTTATGTATACCTTTTTGTGTGTTATGAGTGCTGGCAGATCAATTTCCCTCCGGGACTGAATAAAGTTATATCGTATTGTATCGTATCGTAGGTAAATTGCGACACTTTCCGTGGCTGAAATGACTATGCATTTACTGGCTAAGTTCGCACATGGTGGTTAGTTGCTCACAAAAGGAAGGAAGGGATCCCGGTGCTTATAGATGGTAATCACACTTGAGTCAACACCTCAGGACTGGAGGGGAGGAATGAATGAAAATAAATATGCTGAGCTCACTAATTTGATTTTTGTGTAAATTATTTTAATAACCCACGCTGTTAATTTAAAACTACAGTTTTGTTGACATTGGTGTTATTGTAGAGGAATGTTGTCTTTGCACTTGAGTAAAGCAGTGTGCAAGTGCACTTTCCATCCTTGGCGTTGATCCAAGATAATCATTTGTAGAATACGCTATTCTGGAAGCAAGCCAATACGTTGTTTACAGCAATTCCTCCTTTCTGTAATCCTGTTAACATTTGGAAATGGATAAAAACACTGACTGGGAAATGACAAAACGTTTTTGGAGTTCGGACTGGATAAATACACATAAAGCAATTGGATACACACCTTGCAAAGGCAGAGGGGGAACGAATAGGTTATATTACTTGATACATTCAGAAGTTGCTTTGATCCATTTAATCTCCCTTGTGAAACGAATGTTTTTACCTTGTGGAGGGTTCTTCAAGATCTCTTTGAATTGTATGATCAGAACCATGAGCTCCCATTTTGTTAGTCCCAGGTTGACAAAGTACTGTCATCTTTAAAAATAATTCCTGCAGTACTGTAGATAAACAGTGCCCTCCAGAATGTTTGGGACAAAGACCCATCATTTATTTATTTGTCTCTGTATTCCACAATTTGACATTTGTAATAGAAAAAATCACATGTGGTTAAAGTGCACATCGTCAGATTTTAATAAAGGCCATTTTTATACATTTTGGTTTCACCATGTAGAAATTACAGCAGTGTTTATACATAGTCCCCCCATTTCAGGGCACCATAATGTTCGGAACACAGCAATGTCATGTAAATGAAAGTAGTCTTGGTCGTGACTGCTTGAAGTCTGCGATTCATGGACATCACCAATTATGGACAATAGGAGCAGGAGTAGGCCATTTGGCCCTTCGAGCAACGCCATTCAATGTGATCATGGATGATCATCCACAATCAGTACCCCGTTCCTGCCCTCTCTCCATACCTCCTGCTTCTGCTATCATTAAGAGCTCTATCTAACTCTCTCTTGAAAGCATCCAGAGAATTGGCCCCCATTGCCTTTTGAGGCAGAGAATTCCACAGATTTACAACTCTCTGAGTGAATTATATTCTCTGACACTTATAATAAGACACTCTCTGAGTGTCTTATTATAGTTGCTGGGTGTCTTCTCTGGTGATGCTCTGCCATGCCTGTATTGCAGCCATCTTTAGCTTACGCTTGTTTTGGGGGATAGTCCCTTTTAGTTTTCACTTCAGCAGATAAAAGGCATGCTCAATTGGGTTCAGATCGGGTGATTGACTTGGCCACTCATGAATTGACTGTTTTTTAGCTTTGAAAAACTCCTTTGTTGCATTAGCAGTATGTTTGGGATCATTGTCTTCCTGTCGAATGAACCGCTGGCCAATGAATTTTGAGGCATTTGTTTGAACTTGAGCAGATAGGATGTGTCTATACACTTCAGAATTCATTATGCTACTACCATCAGCAGTTGTATCATCAATGAAGATAGGTAAGCCAGTCCTTCAGCAGCCATACATGCCCAGGCCATAACACCCCCATCACTGTGTTTTGCAGATGAAATGGTATACTTTGGATTTAGGACAGTTCCTTCTCTTCTCCATAGTTTGCTCTTGCCATCACTCTGATATAAGTTAATTTTCATCTCATCTGTCCACAAGACCATTTCCAGAACTGTGGTTGCTCTTTTAAGTACTTCTTGGCAAACTGTAACCCTGCCATTCTATTTTTGCGGCTAACCAGTGGTTTGCATCTTGCAGTGTAGCCTCTGTATTTCTGTTCATGAAGTCTTCTGCGGACAGTGGTCATTGACAAATCCACACCTGACCCCTGAAAAGTGTTTCCGATCTGTCGGACAGGTGTTTGTTGCCAGTCCCTTTGCGATTAGTAAGCTCACCAGTGCACTCTTTCTTCTTAATGATGTTCCAAACAGTTGATTTTGGTAAGCCTAAGGTTTGGCTGATGTCTCTAACAGTTGTATTCTGGTTTCTCAGTCTCAAGATAGCTTCTTTGATTTTCATCGGCACAACTTTGGTCCTCGTGTTGATAAACAGCAATAAAAGTTTCCAAAGATGATGGAAAGACTGGACAAAAGACTAGGTGCTGAGAGCTCTCTTATACCTGCATTAAGGAGGCAATTAAACACACCCGAGCAATTACAAACACCTGTGAAGCCATGTGTCCCAAACATTATGGTGCCCTGAGATGGGGAACTATGTATAAACACAGCTGTAATTTCTTCATGGTGAAGCCAAAATGTATAAAAATGGCCTTTAATAAAATCTGACAATGTGTACTTTAACCACCTGTGTTTTTTTCTATTACAAATGTCAAATTGTAAAGTACAGAGACAAATAAATAAATGATGGGTCTTTGTCCCAAACATTATGGAGGGCACTGTAACTCTTAGTGCTTTATGCCGAGGTGAAGGTTTAACTGAGCAGTCTGACTCAGTTTTTGACTGAAAATTCCACAGCATGCACCGCACCTGAAGCTTGCCCGGGTAAATGAGGCATTTCCTTGATTTTTAGACACTGCTTTACGATGTGTTCACCTTTGTGAGGAATAGAAATAGGCACCAGAGTGCAATCTGACTCCAGGCTTGGGACTGTTCAACCTAAAGCTTGGCATGCATTCTTTACGATGAAAAATGGGAGTAAACTAGCAAGACGCTTTAAACATTTTTATTAGAAGGACCTGTTTGAAAGCAAGTGAACGTTAGCATATTTATTTTTCCATAAATGTACTCTGAAATTTTTCTATTTTATCTTGGTGGGAGGATCATAGATCCGTCTGTTGTCTTGCTGATGACCGCAGGAGTTTTGTGTTCCCAATTCTTTTTCTATGCCTGATGTCCTGATGTTTTCTGTGTATACACAGCTTCAGACTGCCTTTGTAGATTGCTATCAGTGAGACTTCAGTGTTGTACTTTGATTTTTTTTTCTTCCTGCAGTATGTAACATTGACATACTGCCTGTTCCCACCTCTCCTTATTGAAGGTTTAATAGAATAAGCTAAATCCTGAATCATTCCATCCCAGCAGCAGGGGTGAAGAGTACGCTGTTATGAAGTAAAGAGCCCTTTGAAAGTTATATTTCAAGGAAACGTTTTAGCTGAGGTTAAAGAAAGTTATAAACCCACTATGAAAACATCAAGTCGTTCCAAACTGAAAAGTTGCAGGACGCTTTTCCTGAACTTTTATCATCATGTACAGGGGTATTTGGGACGGCACGGTGGCGCAGCGGTAGAGTTGCTGCCTTACAGCGAATGCAGCGCCGGAGACTCAGGTTCGATCCTGACTATGGGCACTGCCTGTACGGAGTTTGTACATTCTCCCCGTGACCTGCGTGGGTTTTCTCCGAGATCTTCGGTTTCTTCCCACACTCCAAAGATGTACAGGTTTGTAGGTTAATTGGCTGGGCAAATGTAAAAATTGTCCCTAGTGGGTGTAGGATAGTGTTAGTGTGCGGGGATCGCTGGGCGGCGCGGACCCGGTGGGCCGAAGGGCCTGTTTCTGCACTGTATCTCTAAATTTACTCTAAATATCTCTAAATTTACTCTGCAAATGGAAAGGCAGAAGGGAAAATCAGAAGTGTCGGTATTACAGTATAGCAAAGGGGATTACAGAGGCATGAGGCAGGAGCTGGCCAAAATTGATTGGAAGGAGGCCCTAGCAGGGAAGACGGTAGAACAGCAATGGCAGGTATTCCTGGGAATAATGCAGAGGTTGCAGGATCAATTTATTCCAAAGAGGTGGAAAGACTCTAAGGGGAGTAAGAGACACCTGTGGCTGACAAGGGAAGTCAGGGACAGCATAAAAATTAAGGAGAGGAAGTATAACATAGCAAAGAAGAGTGGGAAGACAGAGGATTGGGACTCTTTTAAAGAGCAACAAAAGTTAACTAAAAAGGCAATACGGGGAGAAAAGATGAGGTACGAGGGTAAACTAGCCAATAATATAAATAAAGTTTAGCCAATAAAGTTTTTTTAGGTACGTGAAGAGGAAAAAAATAGTCAAGGCAAATGTGGGTCCCTTGAAGACAGAAGCAGGGGAATTTATTATGGGGAACAAAGAAATGGCAGACGAGTTAAACCGTTACTTTGGATCTGTCTTCACTGAGGAAGATACACACAATCTCCCAAATGTTCTAGGGGCCGGAGAACCTAGGGTGATGGAGGAACTGAAGGAAATCCACATTAGGAAGGAAATGGTTTTGGGTAGACTGATGGGACTGAAGGCTGATAAATCCCCAGGGCCTGATGGTCTGCATCCCAGAGTACTTAAGGAGGTGGCTCTAGAAATAGTGGAAGCATTGGAGATCATTTTTCAATGTTCTATAGATTCAGGATCAGTTCCTGTGGATTGGAGGATAGCAAATGTTATCCCACTTTTTAAGAAAGGAGGGAGAGAGAAAACGGGTAATTATAGACCAGTTAGTCTGACATCAGTGGTGGGGAAGATGCTGGAGTCAATTATAAAAGACGAAATTGCTGAGCATTTGCATAGCAGTAACGGGATCATTCCGAGTCAGCATGGATTTACGAAGGGGAAATCATGCTTGACAAATCTACTGGAATTTTTTGAGGATGTAACTAGGAAAATTGACAAGGGAGAGTCAGTGGATGTGGTGTACCTCGACTTTCAGAAAGCCTTCGACAAGGTCCCACATAGGAGATTAGTGGGCAAAATTAGGGCACATGGTATTGGGGGTAGGGTACTGACATGGATAGAAAATTGGTTGACAGACAGAAAGCAAAGAGTGGGGATAAATGGGTCCCTTTCGGAATGGCAGGCAGTGACCAGTGGGGTACCGCAAGGTTCGGTGCTGGGACCCCAGCTATTTACGATATACATTAATGACTTAGACGAAGGGATTAAAAGTACCATTAGCAAATTTGCAGATGATACTAAGTTGGGGGGTAGTGTGAATTGTGAGGAAGATGCAATAAGGCTGCAGGGTGACTTGGACAGGTTGTGTGAGTGGGCGGATACATGGCAGATGCAGTTTAATGTAGATAAGTGTGAGGTTATTCACTTTGGAAGTAAGAATAGAAAGGCAGATTATTATCTGAATGGTGTCAAGTTAGGAGGAGGGGGAGTTCAACGAGATCTGGGTGTCCTAGTGCATCAGTCAATGAAAGGAAGCATGCAGGTTCAGCAGGCAGTGAAGAAAGCCAATGGAATGTTGGCCTTCGTAACAAGAGGAGTTGAGTATAGGAGCAAAGAGGTCCTTCTACAGTTGTACCGGGCCCTGGTGAGACCGAACCTGGAGTACTGTGTGCAGTTTTGGTCTCCAAATTTGAGGAAGGATATTCTTGCTATGGAGGGCGTGCAGCGTAGGTTCACTAGGTTAATTCCCGGAATGGCGGGACTGTCGTATGTTGAAAGGCTGGAGCGATTGGGCTTGTATACACTGGAATTTAGAAGGATGAGGGGGGATCTTATTGAAACATATAAAATAATTAGGGGATTGGACACATTAGAGGCAGATAACATGTTCCCAATGTTGGGGGAGTCCAGAACAAGGGGCCACAGTTTGAAAATAAGGGGTAGGCCATTTAGAACGGAGATGAGGAAGAACTTTTTCAGTCAGAGGGTGGTGAAGGTGTGGAATTCTCTGCCTCAGAAGGCAGTGGAGGCCAGTTCGTTGGATGCTTTCAAGAGAGAGCTGGATAGAGCTCTTAAGGATAGCGGAGTGAGGGGGTATGGGGAGAAGGCAGGAACGGGGTACTGATTGAGAGTGATCAGCCATGATCGCATTGAATGGCGGTGCTGGCTCGAAGGGCTGAATGGCCTACTCCTGCACCTATTGTCTATTGTCTATTGTCTAAATCTAAAATCTATTTTAGATTAGATTTCAGACTCGTCAACTGCATGTGTTATGAGGCATAAACTGTTCATTTTCTTAAATTCCTCGTAGTTTGAATCCAATCATAAATTTGATTCTGGATCTTTCTTTAATACCAGTACAATCAACTAAAGCAAATCACATAATTCTGTTAAGGTCTTTATTGGAATTCTTCAATTATTTTGCTTAAATATGGTATTGTGGTAGCATTCTTACCCCACCTTCACTCGGGCGTTTTTGGATAGAATTGCAAGCCTGTCAATTGCAAGGATGGTGCAAGGCAGGCAGAGCTGCTGCCTCACAATGCTAGAGACCCAGGTTTGATTCTGACCTTGCATGTTGTCTGTGTGGAGTTTGCACGTTCTCCCTGTGACCTCCGGGTTTCCTCCAGGGGCTCCCATTTCCTCTCACATCCCAAAGACGTGCGGGCTTGTAGGTTAATTGACCTCTATTTATTGTCCCTAATGCGCGTAGGGAGTGGATGCAAATATTGGATAACGTAAATGACATAGAACTAGTGATCGATGGTCAACATGGACTGAGTGGGTCAAAGGGCATGTTTCCATGCTTACCAACTAAATTTATCAGCTACTGTTTATTTGAAATGTCTCAAGTTCCTATGTTCCCTAGATCTGATGCCCCCTTTCTTTACTTTGGACTTTAGAGATACAGGGTGGAAATAAGCCCGACCAGCGATCACCCCGTACATTAGCATAGTTTCAAATAAATTTCAAGTATTCCAGTTCCTTGAGGCCTAGCCACTGATGGGAGTCTGGTCCATCATGAGCAGGTACAGAGGGTCAGATTGGGCTGCTCCTCAGAGCCAATGCGTATAATACAGATTGGTGGGCAGACATTCTGCTGGTAAGATGAATCCAAGCCAATCCGTATATTGCCGTTCAGGTTGTTGATCGCATAACATTCGTAACCTTATCTCCATAAACCCACGAGGCTGGTTGTTTCAAGCTCCAGAACAAGTTGTGATCTTGCAGATCGGAGTGTGTCATTGACAGAGATTGCTAGAGAGAGGTTTCTCTGCATCAAACCATGCACTCTCTGGTTTAGCAATGTTTGATGCTCACATTACACCGGTACACCGGGCGGCACGGTAGCGCAGCGGTAGAGTTGCCGCTTTACAGCGAATGCAGCGCCGGAGACTCGGGTTCGATCCTGACTACGGGTGCTGCACTGTAAGGAGTTTGTACGTTCTCCCCGTGACCTGCGTGAGTTTTCTCCGAGATCTTCGGTTTCCTCCCACACTCCAAAGATGTACAGGTATGTAGGTTAATTGGCTGGGTAAATGTAAAAATTGTCCCTAGTGGGTATAGGATGGTGTTAATGTACGGGGATCGCTGGGCGGCACGGACTTGGAGGGCCGAAAAGGCCTGTTTCCGGCTGTATATATATGATATGATATGATTACACCTCTTGGGGGGTTATGAAAATGCTTGACAGGTCGGTGTGGAGATTGTGCCATGGCACAATCGGCCGTGGCTAATTGTCAAGAGAATGACCAATTTAGACAAAACTAGGAGGCAGAGGTTCACCGTAAATTATGTTGCACGGTTTATTTCAAAACTTCGGGTGAACTGCCAACTGGCTGATTTCCAAAAGATCATCTTTTGACTGCGAGCCTTGCTGGTATTGCTTTGGGTAAATTCCAGGTTATGGAGCATAAAATGGGAGAATTGGGGCTAGGGGAACATCATAGGGTGCGAATAAATTATGAAATGGAAGGTTGATTTCAGGAAGTGCTCATCATATATTTTTTTCTCTTTTATAGTACCTGATGTATTTGCATATGCTCGGGTAGCATGCAAAACAAATGTTTTCAATGTATGGGGCTGCACAATGATGCAGCGGCAGAGTTACTGCCTTACGATGCCAGAGACCCGGGTTCGATCCTGACCACGGGTGCTGTCTGTATGGTTTATATGTTCTCCCTGTATCTGCATGGAATTTCTCCGGGTCCTCCGGTTTCCTCCCTCACTCCAAAGACGTGCAGGTCTATAGGTTGATTGAATTCGGTAAAAAAAATTATTGTCGCTAGTGTGTAGAATAGTGCTCGTGTGATCGCTCGGTGGGCCGTAGGGCCAGTTTCCACACTGTATCTCTAAAGTCTAAAAGTCTAAAGTAAATTGGTACAGATGACAATAGTAATAACAAACCAAACCAAACCTGTTATTTTATAGCCAGTTTTCCCACCCAGTAACAACACGAGGATTATTTTCTAAAAATATGAGAATCTAAGGATTTGGAGCAAAAGCAGACCATCTGGTTCTTTGAACATGCTCCTTCGTACAGTAGGGTCATGAATCATGACATTTATTCTTTTGACCCTTGAATGTATTTTCTAAGTTTCGATCACTTCCAACTTTTAAAATGATAAAGAATAAAGGTCTAAGGTATCACAAAATGCTGGAGTAACTCAGCGGGTCAGGCAGCATCTCAGGAGAGAAGGAATGGGTGACGTTTCAGGTCGAGACCCTTCTTCAGACTGATGTCAGGGCCTCCCCTGACATCCTCTGAAGATGGGTCTCGACCGAAACGTCACCCATTCCTTCTCTCCTGAGATGCTGCCTGACCCGCTGAGTTACTCCAGCATTTTGTGATACCTTCGATTTGTACTAGCATCTGCAGTTATTTTCCTAAGAATAAAGGTCTATTCAGTCTCTCCTCATCAGGCAAATTCACCATTCCAGGAACTAGTCTGGTGGACTTCCTTCCCATTGCTCTCTAGTTGGTGAATCCCAAACAAGAAGTCTGCAGTCATAATTAATGCCTTTCAAGATGGTGGTGGATGCAGGGAAACAACGGTGCTAGTAAGCAGACTGTGGTCTTCCACGTCCTTGGAGACGCTATGGGTTTCCCAAGGTCATCTGCAGGAGGTGCCTCAGAGCACAGAGGCTGAGCGGTGACCGTGTGAGGCAAGGGATGGCATGTTCGCAAGTCGAAATATCCGGATCGAGGTGCCACTGGAATGGGCCGCAAGAGGCCCTGCAGGAGCCTGAGGGTAGATTGGATCAGTGTATTGCCGAGTGTGTTAATCAGATAGGCCTGCAGCAATAGACAATAGACAATAGGTGCAGGAGTAGGCCATTCAGCCCTTCGAGCCAGCACCGCCATTCAATGCGATCATGGCTGATCACTCTCAATCAGTACCCCGTTCCTGCCTTCTCCCCATACCCCCTCACTCCGCTATCCTTAAGAGCTCTATCCAGCTCTCTCTTGAAAGCATCCAACGAACTGGCCTCCACTGCCTTCTGAGGCAGAGAATTCCACACCTTCACCACCCTCTGACTGAAAAAGTTCTTCCTCATCTCGGTTCTAAATGGCCTACCCCTTATTCTTAAACTGTGGCCCCTTGTTCTGGACTCCCCCAACATTGGGAACATGTTATCTGCCTCTAATGTGTCCAATCCCCTAATTATCTTATATGTTTCAATAAGATCCCCCCTCATCCTTCTAAATTCCAGTGTATACAAGCCCAATCGCTCCAGTCTTTCAACATACGACAGTCCCGCCATTCCGGGAATTAACCTAGTGAACCTACGCTGCACGCCCTCCATAGCAAGAATATCCTTCCTCAAATTTGGAGACCAAAACTGCACACAGTACTCCAGGTGCGGTCTCACCAGGGCCCGGTACAACTGTAGAAGGACCTCTTTGCTCCTATACTCAACTCCTCTTGTTACGAAGGCCAACATTCCATTGGCTTTCTTCACTGCCTGCTGAACCTGCATGCTTCCTTTCATTGACTGATGCACTAGGACACCCAGATCTCGTTGAACTCCCCCTCCTCCTAACTTGACACCATTCAGATAATAATCTGCCTTTCTATTCTTACTTCCAAAGTGAATAACCTCACACTTATCTACATTAAACTGCATCTGCCATGTATCCGCCCACTCACACAACCTGTCCAAGTCACCCTGCAGCCTTATTGCATCTTCCTCACAATTCACACTACCCCCCAACTTAGTATCATCTGCAAATTTGCTAATGGTAATTTTAATCCCTTCATCTAAGTCATTAATGTATATCGTAAATAGCTGGGGTCCCAGCACCGAACCTTGCGGTACCCCACTGGTCACTGCCTGCCATTCCGAAAGGGACCCATTTATCCCCACTCTTTGCTTTCTGTCTGTCAACCAATTTTCTATCCATGTCAGTACCCTACCCCCAATACCATGTGCCCTAATTTTGCCCACTAATCTCCTACGTGGGACCTTGTCGAAGGCTTTCTGATAGTCGAGGTACACCACATCCACTGAGTCTCCCTTGTCAATTTTCCTAGTTACATCCTCAAAAAATTCCAGTAGATTTGTCAAGCATGATTTCCCCTTCGTAAATCCATGCTGACTCGGAATGATCCCGTTACTGCTATCCAAATGCTCAGCAATTTCGTCTTTTATAATTGACTCCAGCATCTTCCCCACCACTGATGTCAGACTAACTGGTCTATAATTACCCGTTTTCTCTCTCCCTCCTTTCTTAAAAAGTGGGATAACATTTGCTATCCTCCAATCCACAGGAACTGATCCTGAATCTATAGAACATTGAAAAATGATCTCCAATGCTTCCACTATTTCTAGAGCCACCTCCTTAAGTACCCTGGGATGCAGACCATCAGGCCCTGGGGATTTATCAGCCTTCAGTCCCATCAGTCTACCCAAAACCATTTCCTGCCTAATGTCGATTTCCTTCAGTTCCTCCATCACCCTAGGTTCTCCGGCCCCTAGAACATTTGGGAGATTGTGTGTATCTTCCTCAGTGAAGACAGATCCAAAGTAACGGTTTAACTCGTCTGCCATTTTTTTGTTCCCCATAATAAATTCCCCTGCTTCTGTCTTCAAGGGACCCACATTTGCCTTGACTATTTTATTCCTCTTCACGTACCTAAAAAAACTTTTGCTATCCTCCTTTATATTATTGGCTAGTTTACCCTCGTACCTCATCTTTTCTCCCCGTATTGCCTTTTTAGTTAACTTTTGTTGCTCTTTAAAAGAGTCCCAATCCTCTGTCTTCCCACTCTTCTTTGCTATGTTATACTTCCTCTCCTTAATTTTTATGCTGTCCCTGACTTCCCTTGTCAGCCACAGGTGTCTCTTACTCCCCTTAGAGTCTTTCCACCTCTTTGGAATAAATTGATCCTGCAACCTCTGCATTATTCCCAGGAATACCTGCCATTGCTGTTCTACCGTCTTCCCTGCTAGGGCCTCCTTCCAGTCAATTTTGGCCAGCTCCTGCCTCATGCCTCTGTAATCCCCTTTGCTATACTGTAATACCGACACTTCCGATTTTCCCTTCTGCCTTTCCATTTGCAGAGTAAAACTTATCATGTTGTGATCACTGCCTCCTAATGGCTCTTTTACCACGGAGCAGTGGTGCAGGATGGAGGGCATCGACAACATCGCCCGACCAAGCCAATCCCTGCAACAATGATCCAGTGCTGCCGCCATGACCTTTATGGCCGAGATAAGACTCTACTCCTCTTAATAACTTTGGACTTGAATCATACAAAATGGTGCATGAAATGTGGCGATTCTTGTGTACAGCCTCAGTGTATTCTACTATTCTTGTAGCATAATTGTTACGGAACTCTTGTGCAAAAAAGGAATTTCACCGTACTTAGGTATACGTGACAATTAAGAACCATTGTATCATTAAACCAATGATCCTTTATCATTATAGCAAGTATCAATTATCCTGGTGAAGTTCTCCCATGGCAATTATTGATTATAATTGTGCCAGCAAATAGAGATTAATAACCGTGTTTTAATATTTTTCAGTAATTGTTTGAATTACCCAACATAATTATTGGATGTGTCAGTACTCAAATGGTTTAACATGTCATTGAGTTAAGAGTCTAATTCCAACTTTAGGTCTGCATGTGACTTTTTTGAGAAAACAATTTCTTCTCAATCGTCTTTTGGGACATGTCATAAGAATAGGAGTAAAATTGCATTGCCGTATACAATTAGCAATAAATCAGCAGCCCATTGTACAATTTTTCCGAGTTCTTTGAATAAAAGAAACACTTAATAGTCAGAAACAAAAGAGACATTAAACATTTAAAATGTGTTCGCAGTTGCCATTTTGTAGATTTTATTACCATTTACCGTCAGTAGAATTTCATCCCTTGAAAGCTCACAACTGAGTGACCCGTCAAACACATTTCAGCCTCTTTCTTTCATTCAGTTTTTCCCCCCCTAGCTCCCTGAAGGTAGTAAGTTACATCAGGCTGCAGAGAAACAACAAGTTGCGGATGTGTTATGCCTTAGCAGCATTGAAAGGTCTTCAGTGAAATGTGACATTGCAATGGAGCCTTGTTCTGTGCTTACCTGTGGTAATAGTGATCTCTTCAAGTTTCCAGTGGGAGATTGCTTACCAATCTGCAGTTAGGAATCTTTGCTTTACTACTCCCTGGGTATGACCTTTGAATACAATTCTAGCCTCTTAACAGAGTTTAGTTTAGTTTAGTTTAGAGATACAGCGCGGAAACAGGCCCTTGGGGCCACTGGGTACGCGCCGACCAGCGATCCCCACATAACACTATCCAACACACACTAGGGACAGTTTTTTACATTTACCAAACTCAATTACCAGCATACCTGCACGTCTTTAGAGTGTGGGAGGAATCTGAAGATCTTGGAGAAAACCCACTCAAGCCATAGGGGGAATGTACAAACTCGGTACAGACAACACCCGTTGTAGTGATCGAACCCGTTCAGAGACATAACATGAAACCTACCTCACCTCTGTGCCTCATTGTCACACTCGTTGTTGCTTGAACAAATACAGGAGCCATTTTGTACTTCCTATGTTGCCTTGTCGAGGTGCTGTTTATCAGAAGGCATGCAATTACTGGAAATGAGAATTACCAGAAAAAAAGCCACACTTGCTTGAACTAAAACACACAATATTGGAAAAAAACCCTCTCCCGTCAGACTCCATCAGTGGAAAGAGAAACAGTTTTAATGAATTCTGGTGAAGGGGCTCAGATCGGAAATATTAACTGTTTCTCCTTCCGCAGATGTTGGAGATTGAACCAGAGCTCCTATTTCATTAGCCTTTGAGTGTGGCACTGCATCGGTTGCTCACCTTGTGTTTGAAGCAAGTTCAGGTTTTGGAATAATAAAAGTATTTTCTTCCTCCACGTGGCCAGATCTTCTGTCCTTGGTCTTGCAGGGATCTAGTGTGGAATTGAAGGCTGATTTAGTAACTATATAAAAGGTGTACTAACTTCCAAATAGATGGAAGTGAATAATCCCAAGATTGGTGTCTTCCTGGAATTATATCCTGGAATTAAATATGAGCAAGAAAGGGCATGGTTTACAGGTCCATTTGGCATAAGAATTACCGGGGACACTGACTTATTCGGGTCTGCCGGTAGTGACTGACTTTGTGAATTCTGTGCGTTCTGAGTATTGTGAATTTTGAGCAGTTCTATTATAACCAGTTGATTCTCACAGTGTAGTTTTGGCCAGGAGATGTTTAAAGAATAGGGAGCCTGTAGTAACATTAATCTTCTTGAGTTAAAACCGATTGATGGGAATTCATTTGCCCTTTTAAAAAGTAATTTAACAAAGAACCATAGCAAAATTTTAAAAATACTGGATTTCAGCATAAAATTTCTAACATCTAACACATAACCAAATGATTCCTGAGTTGCTCTGCTGAACAGATGAACAAATACATAGACATAGAACAAATTAACAAGCTCATCAGGAAGGCTGGCTCTGTCCTGGGGTGGAGGTGGATTCATGGGAGGTGGATTTGCAGGGGAGGATGCTCCTCAAACTGCAGGGCATCTTGGACAATACAGTTCACCCCCTCCATGACACACTGGTCAACCTGAGGAGTACCTTCAGCAACAGACTGGTTCCACCAAGATGCAGAACGCCACAGGAGATCCTTCTTCCCTGTGGCTATCAAACTCCTCCCCCTTCTGTCACGGGGTAGACTGACTTCCCTCCACCCCCCCCCCCCCCCCCCAATCTTTGCACATCCTCAATCCTTTCCACCTGTCACTTTAATTTCATGTTTCATGTATCCTGTGTTTTATGACTGTTGGCAGGTCAATTTCTCTCCTGGGATAAATAAAGTTCTATTGTATCGTAAATAGATAGGCATGGATGAGTACGGCCGAAGGGCCGGTTTCTGTGCTGCCTCCCGTATCCAAATACATATACTTTACAAGAATGCTTATTAGAGTCACATGGACCAATAATGTGCAGAGAATCAGTGTAATAGAAACTGGGATCAATAGCTTTTAATGTTTTACAGAGACCAATAGTATATGTTTCCTTCCTGGAATAAGCAGTGCATTCTTAAGCATGAATCCTATTAAAACATTGAGCGGAAGATGACTTGAGCTCTGTTCATTGAACGCATCGCAGAATCTTCTCAAAATGGTCCGGACACAGGAAATAAGAAGCAATGTCAGTCGATTCGTTTCACCTTTGAAATAGATGCAATGGGGAATAATAATAATGGAGGGGGTGACCAGTGGCGAGAGTTGTGTTCTTCCACAGTTTCTCAATTGTGATTTTACTGTCAGGGAGAAGGGAGGAGAGTTGCCATTTCCTCCAGTGCAGATGGGACAATTGGAGAGTCAGGCAAGTGAGATTGTTGGCCCCATCATAATGGGCAGCGACAGAATCATGTAAGCAGGCAGCCTGCCTGAGGAATTGTCGGGAGATTGGAACAGAGAGAAGAGAGAGCGTCCATTTAAGAACAGATACATAAATGAGACAAACAAGTGAAATTTGACTCCAATATAATCTAGGTGAGCATGGGCTTACATTAAGATCATATAGCACAATGGTGATTGAAAAACTGAAATAAGAAAGGTAACTTTCTTGTCACTTACGTATTATGAGATCGAAATATTGCTGCTATTTTGACATCAATATGTTTATAGACAATAGACAATAGGTGCAGGAGGAGGCCATTCGGCCCTTCGAGCCAGCACCGCCATTCAATGTGACCATGGCTGATCATTCTCAATCAGTACCCCGTTCCTGCCTTCTCCCCATACCCCCTGACTCCGCTATCCTTAAGAGCTCTATCCAGCTCTCTCTTGAATACATTCAGAGAATTGGCCTCCACTGCCTTTTGAGGCAGAGAATTCCACAGATTCGCAACTCTCTGACTGAAAAAGTTTTTCCTCATCTCAGTTCTAAATGGCCTACCCCTTATTCTTAAACTGTGGCCCCTTGTTCTGGACTCCCCCAACTTTGGGAACATGTTTCCTGCCTCTAACGTGTCCAACCCCTTAATAATCTTATACGTTTCGATAAGATCTCATCCTTCTAAATTCCAGTGTATACAAGCCTAGTCGCTCCAATCTTTCAACATATAATAGTCCCGCCATTCTGGGAATTAACCTAGTAAACCTACGCTGCACGCCCTCAATAGCAAATGTTTCTAACAAACTGGCAGATTGTAATACAAAATCCATAATTTAAGTAGGAAAGAACTGCAGTTGCTTGTTTACACCTAAGATAGACAATAGACAATAGACAATAGGTGCAGGAGTAGGCCATTCAGCCCTTCGAGCCAGCACCGCCATTCAATGCGATCATGGCTGATCACTCTCAATCAGTACCCCGTTCCTGCCTTCTCCCCATACCCGCTCACTCCGCTATCCTTAAGAGCTCTATCCAACTCTCTCTTGAAAGCATCCAACGAACTGGCCTCCACTGCCTTCTGAGGCAGAGAATTCCACACCTTCACCACCCTCTGACTGAAAAAGTTCTTCCTCATCTCCGTTCTAAATGGCCTACCCCTTATTCTTAAACTGTGGCCCCTTGTTCTGGACTCCCCCAACATTGGGAACATGTTATCTGCCTCTAATGTGTCCAATCCCCTAATTATCTTATATGTTTCAATAAGATCCCCCCTCATCCTTCTAAATTCCAGTGTATACAAGCCCAATCGCTCCAGCCTTTCAACATACGACAGTCCCGCCATTCCGGGAATTAACCTAGTGAACCTACGCTGCACGCCCTCCATAGCAAGAATATCCTTCCTCAAATTTGGAGACCAAAACTGCACACAGTACTCCAGGTGCGGTCTCACCAAGGCCCGGTACAACTGTAGAAGGACCTCTTTGCTCCTATACTCAACTCCTCTTGTTACGAAGGCCAACATTCCATTGGCTTTCTTCACTGCCTGCTGTACCTGCATGCTTCCTTTCATTGACTGATGCACTAGGACACCCAGATCTCGTTGAACTCCCCCTCCTCCTAACTTGACACCATTCAGATAATAATCTGCCTTTCTATTCTTACTTCCAAAGTGAATAAGACACAAAATGCTGGGAGTATCTCTGGATAGAAATGAAGGGGTGACATTTTGGGTTGAGTCTGAAGAAGGGTGTCGACCCGAAACATCACCCAGTCCTTCTATCTGGAGATGCTGCCTGTCCCGCTGAGTTACTCCAATACTTTGTGTCTCTCTACAATTTTGAGTATCTGATCCATATAATTTTTTAAAGTCTGGTCCAGTGGCCGTCATCAGCTTGAATTAAAATAAATGTTTAATGATCATTCCAGCTGATTGTTGCAATAAATTGGAGATGTGTAAAACCTGTGTGGAATGGCTCACTGTAGTGGAAAAAAATATCTTAAACGAAGCCGCAGTAAATTTAAAGAATCAGCATTTTAGTCAGAAAATTTTACAGAAGTTCTGTATCGAGCAACTGCCTGAAAACCAAAAGCAGCAAAGTGGAGTTGAGCACAGAATTAATACAGCTTTAAACATGCTGCCTAAAATATTAAACGGAAATGAGCAGTGAGTAAATGAGATGGGCTGTCAGTCATGTCATTCGACCAGTCTCCTCTGAGCTTGGCTTCAGCTTTCACCAAAACGTGTTGTGATCAGCTCATTCATCACAGTCCGTGGAAAGGGGCCAGCTCATCTTTCACTGCTTCCTGTCTTCTGTCAACCTCTTTTGCACAGAACCACTCTTTGTACTCAAAAAAAAACTTTCCAAAGTGTAACTCCACATCCCCCCCCCCCCCCCCGCCCCCCTCTTACTTCCCTACCCCCCTCCCTGCATGGGGGAAACAGGGATGTGGTAACAATTTGCACCAACTCAAGTTGTAACCAGCAGCAGGGGTACTTATTTAGCATGGCAGCTGCTGTGAGCCATTAAATAATATAACGCTTGGAAGAGTTTAAATGCTTTGGCTAGTGCTCGGATTTTCTTTGACATTTTGAAAAGAGCCTTGAAGATTTGTATTTCATTACTTTTGTTAAAAATTGCCCAGTGGGTGGAATTCCATTTTATTGGATATTGCTGAGTAGGCAGAACAAGAGTGCGTTCCGTTGTTCCTAAATGGGTGGAAATTCACTGTCATGTTAAGTATTATCAGTTGCGTGACGTTTCAATGCCACGTCGGATATCTCAGTATGACTGAACTTCTCAGATTAGATGTTCACAACTTGGCTGAAAACTACCATTTAATAAAATGTTATGTCACATTTCTGTACCGTGGTCGATGAAAAGGTTTCCCCGCCCCGCCCTCAATGTTCAGCCAGTTACATATTTCCACACACCAAGTGTAGCTGCCAAAGGAAGTGAACATGAATATGTACATTAACATTTCTTTTTCCTCTTCTGATCTTTTCCTTCTACCTCATTCATACGCTGTTCTTTGCCTGAAAACACGGGTTTGTACTTTAAGTCAACCAAGGTGCTTATGCTGCTGAGTTAACTTCAGCAAAAACTGATGGTCATTTGGAAACATGAAAAATCACCGTTATCCCATTTAAAGCACAAGTTTGAAGGAACTGAGATGCCATGGATTTTCTAATAATACAAGAAATATGAGCATGTACACAAGAAACTGCAGATGCTGGTTTACAAAAATGAACACAGAGTACCGGAGTAACTCAGCGGGTTAGGCAGCACCTCTGGAGAACATGGATAGGTGACTTTTTGGATTGGGATGGTCTCTAGAAGGGTTCATTTCTCATGAAATATAAACCATTATGTTAAACCTCAATCCACCGTCTGATTCTGTAAGTGTTACTAACTTTTATTTCAGCAATTGTTTTTCTGTGGAGAAGTGATTTCTTTATTTCCGTTAGGGTATATGAATTGCCTCTTAATATCGTCCCTGAAACACAGGGCTTGAATTTGAAGATATTGCACTTTGTCCTGGTATTTCCCCCCTGGGAAGAATAGTTTATTTCCATCTATCACATCTATTCCAACAAACAGCTTTATGGAGCTCAGTAAATCAAGTCTTAATCTTACATACTTGAGAATATACAAGCTTACTCTCTATATCTTATTTTGATAACAATGCCTTTAGCCCTCTATTCCGGTATTATCTTAGTGATTGAGTGGCGGGCAAGGATGTGCGCAGTGTGGTGTTAACTACTCCTGTTAAGTAGGGGATAATGCAGAGTCTCCGTTTGTGGTTAGTTCTGCTTCTACTGTCCGGGCAAGACTTTGGTACATTTTGGAAAGTTTAACCAGGGCAGGACTTGCATGGTAAATGGCAAGGTCTCTGGGAGTGTTGTAGAACAGAGAGATCTAAGCCTACAAATATATAGTTGTATGAAAGTGGTGTCAACAGGGAGAAAATACGTGATTTTATTGGTCCTGGCATTGAGTACAAGAGTTATGAAGTCATGCTGCAGCTGTATATATGACATTGTTGAGACTGCACCAGGCATATACTGTGCAGTTCTCATCATCTTATAGGGAGGATGGCACTGAACGAGAAAGGGTGCAGAAAAGATTCATAAGGATGTTGCTGGGAATGGGAGGGGGGGGTTGAGCTATGAGAAGGGATTGGGTTGGCTGAGACTGTTTTTCCTGGAATGAAGGAGGCTGAGGGGGAACCTTTATAGATGTTTATACAATCATGAGGGGCATAGAAAAGGTATATAATCACAGTCTATTCCCAGGGTAATGAAGTCCAATACCAGAAGGCCAGAAGGTTTAAATGGGACCTGAGGGGCAGGTTCTTCACATAAAGAGTGGTGGGTATATTGTGATAGAGCAGGTACATTAAAGCAGCATTAAAACAGCATTTGAACAGGTTCATGAATATGAAGGGTTTGGAGTGATACGACCCAAATGAAGGCAAGAGACTAGCTGATGAGGGCAATTTGGTCGGCTTGGACAAGTTACCTCTTGGCCGTAGGACCACTTTCCCAATTGTGACTTCATGGTAATTTTATAAAATATGAACGTTATCCTGAGATCGCCTTAGTTTGTTCCGGGGAAATATACTGTGAAGGCTCTAAACTTGTTCAAGCAGTAAAGCAGGATGATCTATAAGAAAGAATAAATAGCTAATTTAAAAACAGGATGTGGACACAAAGTGTTGGAGTAACTCAGCGAGTTAGGCAGCATCTCTGGAGAACATGGATAGGTGATGTTTTAGGTCGGGACCCTTCTTCAGACTTCTAAAGAACAGGATGCTTTGTTAAGTTTAGTATATTATCATGTGTATAGAAGTACAGTGAAAATCTTTTTTGCTGCTTGCTATCCAGTCAGCGTAAAGACTATGCATGATTGTACATGACAATACATGATTACAATCAATAATAAATAAAGATATTCCTTATTGGAGCGGCTATTCTGCATAGACTGAAATGGTATATATTTATAACAGATTATCTTTGCTTGTATATTTGTAAATTACAAATAACACTCGATATAGGGCAGATATCCAATCGATCATTTGAACACAGAACCTGAATTGACCACGCATATCATTAAATTGCCTATGGAAGTATTTATCAGGTTTTATTTGAAAACCTAACATTGTGTGAAATATCGCAAGATTGTAAAGGGTTAACATGCTGGATCTTTAAATGAAGGCTAGTAAGTCTGTTTAATATATATAAATAAAATTCTGTCTATTTTCTAGGGAACGGTTTCACATGCAGAAAGGCTCTTTCAAATGAGAATTTGATTTACTATTTAGGTTTGATTTACTACTTGATCTTCTCTTCCTGGTTGATTTACTACTAGGTCTTCTCTTCCTCGTTATCAGTTGGTACTAAACTATTTCTGCCGGAACAGTATCAGTAATGTTATTACTAAGCCCTATATAAATGGCCTGTGTTCTCTCATCTGTAACCTGTCTTTCTTTTGTGTTTGCAGCTGGTGCAGTCAAAATAGTAGTGGCGACATTTATTATTTGCAGATGAACACTGACTATTTTAGCAATCAACAGAAAGCATCAAAAAGGCTTTTTTGAATATTTCTAGACCTCTGAAATAATCCTGTTACGGATGATTTTTTGAACGTTTGCAGAGTGTATGAAATTCCCCAGTGAAAAGGATCGAGCACTAATTGTCATTTATCACTGAGTGTGGCCTTTGATGGGATAAGCCAGTGAAGTGACAGAACACCATTCTCGGTGACATTGCGTTCAGCTGCCTTGCCACAACCTGGGCAGGAGACGGTGGTAAGCAAATTAGAACAAAAAAATGAAAGGACTTTGTGGGATTTAGTTATTTGAAGCTTGCAGATTTAAAAAGGGTGGGGCTTAGGGTCATGAAGACGTCTGGACCAGTTAGTGGCAATAATGATGAAGGGAACTGAGAAAGTTGGAGAGTTCTTTTGTTGTGTAGGGAGAGCGGCTGTGATGGTGATGTACGCAGGGCCAAGGTCAGGCGGCATCATCATCCATCTTCTTCAGTGGCAGCTTTCTGTCAAGCCCCAGCTAACTTCCCCCTCAGCCAAGGCAGTAGGGCTCCTATTGTTGACACCAGCCAATTCCCAGCCAAGTGTAAATGAAGTTAATATCCACTGACCTAATGCAAAGCCAATGACAGCCCCTAGTGTAGCCTTGGAAATAATGGAATTCAACACTTTCAATAGCAAATCTAAGTGGTTTGACTAATTTTACTAAGGAACAATTGAAGTTATTTTCAAACACTCTTCGAGACCATATATCCTATCTTCTGTTACCTTCATCAACTGAAAAAAATAGTACAGTTGAAGTAACATGATCTCTACTTGATTTTGTTTCCATACAAATTTTACTGGAAAGGGTATATAAAATTATTATATAAAGGAATTTTGATCTGTTTTGCTTTCTCTAATTAATTATATCGTAAAGTGTTCCTTGTAAAGATTTTAACAAAACTCTTTGGTACGAGACATGTCACAGAACGCAAAGAAATATCTTCAACTGACTGACCTCTTGTACAATACATTTCTCATCTCATTGAACCTTCATTTTGATGCATTGGGAAAAGACTAATTCATAAAAGACTAATTGAAAAAGCTACTGAGTGGGTGAGGGTAAAATTCAAAGCTCTCAATGCTCCATAACACTATTATTTATCAATGTGCAATTGCTCAGAGACTGCTTTTGTTCTACGTTGAGGGACTGTTTGTAGAAGCAGAAACAAGTGCAAAAAGAGATAAAACGGAAAATAGAAGTTGTTGTCTTTTTCCAGTGAGCTTGTGAGGATAGAGATTGTAGAACTGTTTTTATTTTGGCGTTGATGGTAAATTAGGTTACTTTAGACATACAGCATGGAAACAGGCCTTTTGGCCCACCATGTTCATGCCGACCATCAATCAAATTTTCACACTAGTTCTATGTGAATCCATCTTCACATCCACTCTCTACACACTGGGGGTAATTTACGGTGGGCCAATTAACCTACAAATTTCCCCGACTTTGGGATGTGGGAGGAAACAGAAGTACCCGGAGGAAACCCAAAGGGTCACAAGAAGAATGTGTAAACTCCACATGGACAGCACCTGAGATGGGGATCGAACCTGGGTCTCTGGCACTGTAAGGCAATGGGTCTATCAGCAGCACCACCCTTGCTTCAATAAATAATATTTTCATACTCAAAAACCAAAGAGAGAAAAAAGGGTTTTAATAGTAATTCAGATTCTGATTTGAAAGATACTTTCTGCATGACAACTAACCTCTGGAAGGTGGAAATAGAGAAATAATTTGTGTGTTCATGTGAGAGCATCAAAATGGAAAGTTATTTCCTTGGGACTACACCAGCTTTACCAGTGAAAGTTCACTGGTCATTCTTTGCACACATACGCAGTGCTTCTGCCAAACATCCAGTGAAATAGCAGTGGAGGAATGGAAGAACTCCACGATAATGCAATACGTTTTGTTTTAAATTAATGTTCTTTGCATCTTAAAATCTCGCAGAGTATGAAGTGAATTGCAGCTGGTTATGAGGGTGGGAGTCCTATGCACTGAGCATTAGGTTAACACAAAATGAATTTAACACTGGCTGTGCAGCTGGCAAGGAGAGAGGAGGCATTATATGATTGTAGTCCAGGCTGAATTTAAACTCTGGCCTCAGAGGTGAAAGGGCAACATGGTAACTCATTGCACCACCCAATCCCTCAAGCCCTTATAGTTTAAAAAACATAAGCAACAATTGCAATTTGAAACTGTACTTGCTGCCAGCTTTCCAGGGTTAAGCAGAGTACAAAATTCAATTGATCCAGAGTTTAGTGTTAATACAGATTTTTTTTTTTGTAAATTGAACCTCCCAACCTCTAGTCCTTGGTGCCATGAGTCAACCTTGTTTACCACAGCAACAGGTGGCATAACAGGCGGCACGGTGTCGCAGCGCTAGAGCTACTGCCTTACAGCAATGTCAGCTCCAAAGATTTGAGTTTGATATGGGTGCTGTCTGTACGGAGTTTGTACGTTCTCCCTGTGACCGCGTGGTTTTTCTCTGAGATCTTTGGTTTCCTCCTACACTCCAAGGTTTGTAGGTCAATTGGCTTTGTATAAATGTAAATTGTCCCTAGTGTGTGTGGGATTGTGTTAATGTGCGGGGATCACTGGTTTGTGCGGTCTTGGTGGGCCGAAGAGCCTGTTTCCACATTGTATTTCTAAACTAAACTAAACTGTTGCAGTTGTAGCCTGCTACTGCTTCCTACTCAGCAGACCAGAGGGAAGAGGCATAGTCCATCACTGGATATAGTTTAAAGACAACAAACATAAAACAAAATAATACTTTATTTTAACTTGAGATTTATCTTCAGTGGTTGGAGCAAGAGGTTCACTTTCCACTTCCTGTGTCCGTGAGTCATCAACAGGTTTAGAGTCAGCCATAACAAATTCTATTCCAAAAAAAACTTGTTATAATTTCACATGTGAACTACATCAAAATTAATTCACGTCAAAATTATATTCAACTTCCCTGTAAACAACTTCAAAATTACTTCTATAGAAAACACATATTGATTTTCTTCGCCTCATTGAGCATGTTTACTGGTACAAATTGAGGAAATTATGCTTTTCTTCCAGCTCAATATTAATTTGAAAGAAACCATCTGTCGAAATAATTCAAATTAATATTGTTTGAGTTCTACGGATATTTTCCAATGAAAGGAAGAATTTTATTGCATTACAGAGAGAACTTTTAATTCCTTCAGGGAAGGGTGGCTCAGGGATGGGTATAAAGTAAGATCTATTTCAAATCTCTACTTCCTTCACCAATCCAGCCAATTCCAGTTTTAACAGGTAAACTGATGTGCACTTGGCCAACCCCCCATCGCCCCCCCCCCCAGCAACATCTGCAGTTCTTTATGTCTTCATCATTTCCCTTCTCATTTCCTCTGTCCCCTGTGATCTCCCCACCACAGATCTGCATCTTAAGATCTTTTCTACTTTCTTCTTAGCCCATTCCCCACAAACCTCGCCTTCCCTTTGTTAATACTTCCTATTTGCAAATGAAAATTGAAAAAAAGCTGTAGATGGTAGAAATCTAAAGAAAAGAACGAAAATGCTGGTAAATACTCAGCAGGTCAGGCTGCATCAATGGGAAGTTGACATTTCATCTTTGACCTTAAAAGGGCCATCCTCAATAGTGGGTCATTCTGCACTCTACCATGGCTCTGGCCTGAAATAAAGCCTAAATATTGTCTCCATCTTGCGAGTGAACTCTGGATCATAAGATCATAAGTGATAGGAGCAGAATTAGGCCATTCGGCCCATCAAGTCTACTCCACCATTCAATCATGGCTGATCTACCTTTCCCTCTTAACCCCATTCTCCTGCCTTCTCCCCATAACCCCTTACACCAGTACAAAGTGCTAGTGAACTGTCTTCCTGAATGTCTACAATCTGCCCGCAATAACATTTAGACAGTTGGAAACTACTCCCACAATGAATTTAGACAAGATATTCCAGTGCTTAAAACCCAGTGATAATGATGATGATTGATTTATTTCCAACTAAGCTGTTGTAAATGCGGAGAAAAATTGGGAGGTGGTGGTGCTTTCAGTAACCTTCTGCCCTTGTTTTTCTTGATCACAGGTTTGAGAGGTGTCGATCGAATGAACAATGAAATAAGAGTGTATTGCTGGAGGGAATGCATATTTAGGGTGGTGAATAAGGTGCCAATCCAGCAGGTTGCTTTGTCCTGGATGGTGTTAAGCTTCTTGAGTGTAACTGGACTAGTCCCAACCAGGCACATAATTGGTTCATAAGTCCATAAGTGATACTAGCAGAATTAGGCCATTCGGCCCGTCAAATCTACTCCGCCATTCAATCATGGATGATCTACCTTTCCCTCTTAACCCCATTCTCGTGCCTTCTCCCCACAACCCCTTACACCTGTACAAATCAAGAATCTATCTGTCTCTGCCTTAAAAGTATTCATTGACTTGGCCTCCACAGCCTTCTGTAGCAATGAATTCCACAGATTCACCACCCTAAAGAAATTCCTCCTCATCTCCTTCCTAAAAGAACGCCCTTTAATTCTGAGGCTGTGAGGTCTAGTCCTAGAAACATCCTTTTCCCATCCACTCAATCCAAGCCGTTCTCTATTCTGTATGTTTCAATGAGGTCCAATTGGGACACTGTACATTGACTTAAGAGGTAAGACTGGCGTCAGCGAGCCATGTCTGAACCACATATGAAGCTGGGTATCAAACTACAAGGCAAAGAAAGATGGAGAAGTGGGGAGTGCGTAATGCCTAAGGTGGTACGAGGGAGGTATCAGTGAAGAAGAAAATATCAGCAAAGGTAATTGAAACCAAATAATGCAAAGAAAGAGGGGTCAATTTGTGAAATCTAAAATAGAAGAAAGCAACTGAAAAGAATGGAACGGAAAAATGCAGGAATTGTAAAATGATCAGTGATTCTCATTGAATTGCCTTACACATCCACTGAGAGTCAAGGTGCACTTTGAGTGTGTGCCAGGAAGTTTATGTAGTGAACTGGATAATTGGACCCTGATGTGTATTTTAATGGCTGATACGTATGTGTAGATGAGCCGTGAGAAGATGTGATATTGTTCACAAGTGATAGGAGCAGAATAAGGCCATTTGGCCCATCAAGTCTACTATGCCATTCAACCATGGCTGATCTATCTTTTCCTCTCAACCCCATTCTCCTGCCTTCTCCCCATAACCCTTGACATCCTTTAAACCATTAAACTCAAAAATCTGGAAGCTACTATTTTATCCAGGACGGCAAGAAATTGCAGAGAATTGTGGTCATTGTCCAGACCATCACGCAAACCAACCTCCCTTCTATTGACCATTCACATTGTCTTGGCAATAAGAACCAGTCTCACTCCAGTCATTCCCTACTTTCTCCTCTCCCATCAGGCAAGAGGTATAGAAGTTTGAAAAGGCATACCTCCAGATTCAGGGACAGTATTTTCCCAGCTGTTATCAGGCAATTAAACTGTTCCCTCACCAGCTCGAGTGTGGTCCTGACCTCCCATACCTCATTGGAGACCTTTGAACCATCTTTAATTGGACTTACACCAAATGTTGCACCCTCGATCCATACACCATGGACAGCTTGATTGTAATCATGCATTGTCTTTTCTTTAACTGGTTAGCACAAAATAAAAAAGCTTTGCATTGCACCTTGGTACACGTGACAATAACTAATTATACCACAGCTCACCATTTAATTAAAGGCACTGACTTCTCTTTGTCCGGCTCACCATTGTATTCCATGAAATATTTCAGGGTGGAAAACTGTTTCTATTTAATATTTCCAAGAACAAGAAGGGATTTCAATCTGAAATATTAACTGTTTCTCTTTGGACATTTGCTGTCTGAACTGCTGAGTTTTTCTAGCTTTTTCTGTATTTAGTTCAATTTGATTTTTTGTGGTGGTATATAGTTGTTTAGTCAGGTCTCAGATGCCCCGAGTTATCAGCTGACAGTTTCAGTCAGTCGGCATGCAAAAAAAAATCTAAGTACCTAAAGCTGCAAGGTCAAGCCTGAGTAGCCAGAAGCCCGGCTTCAGTAGAATCTGGCTCCTTTGTCAATGACAGGGGTTTAAAAATGTCTGTTGAGCTATTTTCCTAAGGGGAATCAAACTTTCCCTTGGCTGTCAAAAATGTATTCTTTTTCTGGTTTAAAAAAAAATTAAAGTTTCAAAAGCAGCCAACAGCTGGTCTGCCATCGTCACTTAGGCCAGCTGTTCCTGCCAGGAAGAGGGGAAGGAAGAGTGTGTGGTGAATATATAGATCGTACCCTGCATACGCGATAGGCCCCTTCTCCTGGTGATTAGTCACAGAGCCAGTGCAAAGAGGGCTCAGCGGAAAACTATAATCCGTTCCCTTTCATTCTGGAATAAGAGCTCATCGCTGTTTCTGTCCCGGTTCTCAATTGTTGTAAATAGTGCAGTTCATTGCTCATCACACTGTCAGCAGAACTGAGATAACAGCCCAAATCACACTTTCCTTCTGCCAATAGTTCTGAAGGGAACTGCTGCCGACCTTGTAGGTCTGCTCGTCTCTGACTTGCACGCTTGGCACAACGCAATGCATGCAGAGGTCAGAAGACAAGCCCGAGACAGATATCGGCATATTTGACCCCCTGCGCCCCGCACCCTCCCCCTCCCGTCCACCCCATCCACAATTAGACTAACCACAGATGCAGTGCAGTGATGGAGCACTGCTATCCTCAGTTGAGAGGATGGATGTAATTTGCATGTAGCTTCTCAGCTACAAGCCAGGGAGAGGTGAAGAAGTGGTGTGACACCATTCAGCAGATGGAGTCACCAACAGTGATTGAAATTGTAAATCTAAGTGGCTTTTTTGTCTTTCATTTTATCTTCAAGCATTTAATTAACTTCTCGTACTTGAAATTAGTTTCAAGTAAATTTATTATCATTTAAGCTTTTTTTATATAATGCACGCACTTTAAAATGTTTTTATAGTTTTAGAGATACAGCACGGAAACAGACCCTATGGCCCACCAGGTCCGCGCCATCCAGTGATCTCCGCACACTAACACTACCCTTCACACACTAGGGACAATTTACAATATTACTGAAGCTAATTAACCTACAACCATGTGGTCTTTAGAGTGTGGGAGGAAACCGGAGCACCCGGAGAAAACCCACGCAGGTCACAGTGTGAACGTACAAACTCCATACAGATAGTACCGCTAGTCGGGATGGAACCCGGGTCTCTTGCACTGTTAGGGAGCAACTCTAGCACTGTACAACCATGCCTCCTCATTGGAACTGTTTTTCAATGCCTATGGTTATAGGCTTGAAATATGTGTGCACATTTTAACAGTTAATGGAGTGAAATTATTTCAGAGTAAACATATAAGTAGTTGAATGAATCACAAGACGAAAAGCACAAATAATAACATAAAAGTGCAAAATACAGTGAGTTCTAGTAAGCTAAAATAAAAAGCATATATTGCTGGGATTACTCAGCAAACCAGGCAACACTAGTGGATAGAAATACCACGTTTTGTGGTAATTTTTTATGCCCTGCAGGACAGCCATAGACTGAGGCTGTAGTTTTGGAACTACAGGAAAAGTAAAGGTAGTTGGGGGAAAATCACAGGTAACTTTCAAAGTGATTTATATTGAAGAAAATCTTTTGATTGGAGGGAAGACATTAAGAATGAACATTACAGTAACCAAATAGACCGCAAAAGAAAGAGAAAAAATAAATAAATGATTTTAACAGGCAAGGAATATTTGGACCACTTTGCTAGTCCAACCAGGCTTGGCTTGAAATATGTGTATACATTTTAACAGTTAATGGAGTGAAATTATTTTGGCGTAAACTATGTCAGTAGTTGAATGAGTCACCAGAAGAAAAGTGCAAATAATAAAATTAAAGTGCAAAATACAGTGAGTTCTAGTAAGCTAAAATTAAAACATAAATTGCTGGGAATACTCAGCAAACCAGGCAGCACCAGTGGAGAGAATGACCACGTTTTTTGGTAATGTTTTATAAGAAATGGGAGGGATAGAGGAAAACAGATTTTCTGTATTTTAAACGATTGAATTTGTTGCTTAGGTTACAGCTCTCCTGATCGTTGAATGAGAAACTTCCACATTGCATCTCTGGAAGTCAACCAGAGTAATAAAGTAGATTTTTTTAACCCATGAGAAAGCTGTGCACCTTGACTTTTTCCATAAATATCTCTGAACATAAATTGATTTTTTGCCTTTGCTTTTCTTTCCAAAAACCTGCGTCTTAACAGAGCCCAGGAGAGTGTACAGTGAGATCGGGAGAGTGCATAGTTCCTTGTTTGTGAAGGTGTCAGCTGGATAGTGTGGTGAAGGAGGCGTATGGCTTGCTTGCCTTTATTGGGAAAGATAGTGAGTACAAAGTGGGGACATCACGATGAGAGTTCCACGTTCTCACCTATGTAATTATCCATTAATATCTTGTTTAAACTGCAAGGGAATCTTTTAAATCCCTAAAATTCAGACAAATCTGACGAGTCATACAACACAAAAACAGGCCTTTGTCCCAACTTGCCCATGTTGACCAAGATGCCCATTGAGGCAAGTCCCACCTGCCCACATGTGGTCCACATGCCTCTCAACCATTTTGTTTCAAATATCTTTTAAATGTTGTTATAATACCTGCCTCAACTATCTCATCCGGCAGTTTGTTCCATATACTGCCCACCCTCTGTGTGAAAAAGTTACCCCTCAGATTCCTATTTAAAGTCTCCCCCCCCCCCCCCCCCCCCACCTCACCTTAAACCTATATCCGCTGGTTCTTGATTTACTCTGGGTAAAAGATTCCCGTGCATTCACCCCATCTACTTCCATCATAATTTAACAAACTTTATTAATCGTCTTTGGTAATTTGATGAAGTATCTGCGATAATTTATTTTATATTTCACTATTACCTTCCTGCAGTGATGTGAGGAAAATATTATTCTTTGGTGCTAATTCTTTCCTTGCATCAGAGTCAGCAGAATTTGAGGTGCTGCTTTTGCTAAAATTCATCCCACTTGCCCTGACTATCATTGGCACAGCTCAGTTGAACACAGAGCAGCACAAGGAGGTGAATCATTGTGTCTTTTAGACAATAGACAATAGACAATAGACAATAGGTGCAGGAGTAGGCCATTCAGCCCTTCGAGCCAGCACCGCCATTCAATGCGATCATGGCTGATCACTCTCAATCAGTACCCCGTTCCTGCCTTCTCCCCATACCCCCTCACTCCGCTATCCTTAAGAGCTCTATCCAGCTCTCTCTTGAAAGCATCCAACGAACTGGCCTCCACTGCCCTCTGAGGCAGAGAATTCCACACCTTCACCACTCTCTGACTGAAAAAGTTCTTCCTCATCTCCGTTCTAAATGGCCTACCCCTTATTCTCAAACTGTGGCCCCTTGTTCTGGACTCCCCCAACATTGGGAACATGTTATCTGCCTCTAATGTGTCCAATCCCCTAATTATCTTATATGTTTCAATAAGATCCCCCCTCATCCTTCTAAATTCCAGTGTATACAAGCCCAATCGCTCCAGCCTTTCAACATACGACAGTCCCGCCATTCCGGGAATTAACCTAGTGAACCTACGCTGCACGCCCTCCATAGCAAGAACATCCTTCCTCAAATTTGGAGACCAAAACTGCACACAGTACTCCAGGTGCGGTCTCACCAGGGCCCGGTACAACTGTAGAAGGACCTCTTTGCTCCTATACTCAACCCCTCTTGTTACGAAGGCCAACATTCCATTGGCTTTCTTCACTGCCTGCTGAACCTGCATGCTTCCTTTCATTGACTGATGCACTAGGACACCCAGATCTCGTTGAACTCCCCCTCCTCCTAACTTGACACCATTCAGATAATAATCTGCCTTTCTATTCTTACTTCCAAAGTGAATAACCTCACACTTATCTACATTAAACTGCATCTGCCATGTATCCGCCCACTCACACAACCTGTCCAAGTCACCCTGCAGCCTTATTGCATCTTCCTCACAATTCACACTACCCCCCAACTTAGTATCATCTGCACATTTACCAGGAGACTTTGGCAGAGGCTATCCCAGTGACACTATAACTAGTGCATTATGAGGGCAGCACAGTGGCGTAGAGGTAGAGTTGCTGCCTCGCAGCACCAGCGATTTGGGTTCGATCCTGACTACGGGCGCTGTCTGAAATAAATCAACAATCTTCATTATCACTGGGTTTTAAGTACTAGAATATCTTGTCTAAACGCATTATGGAATTACTTTCTAAATGTCTTAATGTTATCGTGAGCTGACGGTTGGCAGTTCACTAGCAACATTTCAAAGGCAGCAAGGGATAAGCAATAAATGTTGCCCTTGCCAATGATGTCCTCCTTGCAACAAAATAATATAAAGTGATCAAACTTTGTTTTCATATGGGGGAAGGTGCCAAGAGAAAAGACACCGTCATTCAAGAAGAGAGGCAATTTTAAAGTGAAAATTACTGTTTTGCACTCACTTTCATTGTGTTCTTGGCAGTTACAGAGGGAAGTAAGAATTTATGGTGCCCACTATAGGGTGGGGCAATGACGCGACAGTAGGGTTGCTGTCTTTCAGCGCCAGAGACCCAGGTACGACCCTGACTATGGGTTCTATCTGTATGGAATTTGAACGTTCTCCCTGTGACCGCGTGGGCAATTTCCTGCTGCTCCGATTTCCTCCCACATTCCAAAGATGTGCAGATTTGTAGAGTAATTGGTTTTTGTAAATGATCCCGAGTGTCTAGGTTAGAATTAGTGCATGGGTGATCGTGGTTGGCGCAGACTCGGTAGGCAGAGTTTCCTCATCGTATCTCTGAACTAAACCAAACGATTAGATGAATGAAGTGCAGTTGTTACTGTAGAATGAGGACTCTGATTGGAAGGCTGCCTTAAACTCAACAGTGATTAGAACATTAATGGTTTTAGCAAAGTAACTTGGACAGTGCCACATTTTTTTGGCAATAGTTTTCTGAACGTCTGTAGCAGCATGCACTGGTCAACAGTGGGATTCTCAGATTGTCGGGTGATTATACACACTTATCTGAGATTGGAAATGGTTTGCAGGATGAAAGTGCACGTAAATGCATGTTTTGAGTAATTCTTCTGCCCTCATTAATGCTCTAGATTCTTCTCCACACCGCACACGAGAGTAGACACTATTGAAGCAAAGGCAGTTTTGCAATGTAAATGGAAGTTAGATTGGCTTATTAACACCACTCATATCATTATTCAGCAAGTCCCTGACTGCAACCTACTGTGAGCATATTTACTCAGTAAAGATGATTAACTATGGCAACATAAGGCTCAGTTGTTTGCCAAAAGGCCCAGAGCACTGGTGATGAAAATATGGGACCATTCACTGGCATTCTGTAATAGCTGCTAATCTTTACAAAGCCATGGTAGTTCACTGAATGAAGCAGTTGTCTGTGGCAGATTGTGATCTGTGCAAATGCACCGTTAATTAAATTGGAGTAGTTTGTAGATTTAGTTTTGATGGGATAGATTTCCTTCCTTCTCCCCAGAACCTTATTCTCTGCTACTGTTATTACTGCTATTTGTTTCTGCTATGGTATCATTTGCTTTCGTTGTCTTTGTTCCCGTCTCAATACTGTTTCTGATCAGCATTAAGAGAAATCTAGTACTCAATTGATTACATGAAATGTTTAAGGTATGTTAGTGGGGATACCGTCTAGTCATGCGGCAAAAATAGTATTGATTATTCCACTCTGACTTCCATTTGTGTTTAAGAATTTTGTAAAAAACATATTTTTAAAAAGTAGGAAATGTAAATGCGATGTGAAGAACAGTTGTAACCCAGCACTATTTTGGGTTTAATATGAATTGCAGAAGGGTATGTAAAAATGAGTACCTATAATAGTATTTTTTTATTTGTCATATGTAGGTTGGCACAGGGTCAACGGTACAATGAAATGTATTTGACAAGACAACAGGTCACCTCAGCAGTAATATTCCAAGGGTAAATAACATTTTTTAAATGACATTAGTAAGGTAAAAAGACAATATTAAAAATAGGTAAAAAGACAATATTAAAAATAATCAACATATATGATTTGAAATGTGTTTATGAGTTCGGAAGCCTGATGGCCTGATGGTAGAAACTGTTCTAACCTGTGAGTGCTGCAAAAAAGTAAAAACTACCATGAATGGACAGCACTAAGTGATTGCACTGCTGACCAGAAACGCAATTGGACCAGCAACATAAACACCAAGAGCACATGAAGAGTTCAATGATATGAACCACACACTTCCTGATACCCCATCTAAAAATCTTAAGCACAGAGTGTGATGGAATGCAGCACCCTTAGGATGTTTCCACTAGTGGGAGAGTCTAGGACCAAAGGTCATAGCCTTCGAATTAAAGGACGTTCATTTAGGAAGGAGATGAGGAGGAATTTCTTTAGTGAGAGGGTGGTGAATCTGTGGAATTCATTGATACAGAAGGCTGTGAAGGCCAGGTCAATGGAAACTTTTAAGGTACAGATAGATAAATTCTTAATTTGTATGGGTGTAAGGGGTTATGGGGAGAAGGCAGGAGAATGGAGTTAAGAGGGAAAGGTAGATTAACCATGATTGAATGATGGAGTAGACTTTACGGGCCAAATGGCCTAATTCTGCTAGTATCACTTATGAACCAATGATGTGCCTGGTTGGGACTAGTCCAGTTACACTCAAGAAGCTTAACACCATCCAGGACAAAGCATCCTGCTGGATTGGTACCTTATTCACCACCCTAAATATTCCTTCCTATACACTCTTATCTCATTGTTCATTCTATCTGCAGCTCTCAAACCTGTGATCAAGAAAAACAAGGGCAGAAGGTTACTGAAAGCACCACCACCTCCCAATTCTCTGCATTTACAACAGCCTAGTGGAAATAAATGAACAATTTTCATTATCATTGGATTTTAAGCACTGGAATATCTTGTCTAAATGCATTGTGGGAGTACTTTCTAAATGTCTAAATGTTATTGCGGGCAGATGGTAGACATTTAGGAAGATAGTTCACTCGCACTTTTTCGAAGGCAGTAAGGGATAAACAATAAATGTTTGCATTGCCAGTGATGTCTGCCTCGTGACAAAATAATAAATTTTATAAAGCAACCAAACTTTGTCTTGCTAAGGTGGAAAGTGCCAAGAAAACAGACACTGTCATTCAAGCAGAGATGCAATTAACTTATAAGGGAAAATTACTGTTTTGCTCTCTATCATTGTGTTCCTGGCAGTTACGGAAGGGAGTGAGAATTTAGGAGGCCTACTATCTCAGATAAGGTTGATATTTGGCATAGTAACATTAAAATGGTGAAGGTAAAAGAGGTATGCTTTATGAGCCATCTTTTCAAAGACCTACATAAACTACATGTTGAGATAAAAATCTAGTTTGTCCATTTCCCTTTTGGTTTTACAATATCTATATACTAAAACTTTCATTTGTTTGTTCCTGAACTACAGCCAAAACGGTACTCGATAGCACGACAATTTTAGGCCCACCTTACTCACCGTCGTCTCTTTGGTGCTAATGGAAGAAGTTTCATTGAAATCGGTGTTATATTCTTAAAGTTATTCACATTTTAAAGTTTAAATCTATCTCCTAGGGAGGGAGGGAGGATAAGGGGGGTTGAGGGGGATGGAGTGGGGGAGGGGAGGGGAAGGGAAGGGAAGGGGGGGGAGGGGGAGGAGCGTAGGGAGAGGGCGTGGAGGGGAGGGGGAGGAGGGGGAGGGGAGGAGGAGTAGGGAGGTGGGGGAGGAGTGGGGAGGGGGTGGAGGAGAGGGTGCTGCACCAATGCAGGAGAAGTTTGGGCCCAACGGGTCCACTTGGTCTGGTTGCAACTAGAACTTTGGCATACTGTGCGTGGGGATAGCCAGAGCAGTGATTGTTAACCTGCCATTGTTCAGAGAACAATAGTTCTAGTATACCAGATCACCTGGATGTGCTTGAATTGAATTTATTTCACAAGTAGGATACCAATTCTCCACCCTCAACCTCATCTACCTGACGTAACAGTTTGATTCAAACATAATGGCCTCAAAATCCATTCACCTTCAGTTGTGCTAAATGCGCTTGTGCTAAGTAATAAAAGTACTCTGCCTCGACAATTGGATCTATTGAGGTTGACGGGATAAAATTTGGAGAGAGAATATTAATACAATACACTACCACACTGTATTGATTCAATGTAATAAACATTTTTTTAAACTGCTTGGTAAAAGGTTCTCAATTCAATTCAAAACATGAAAGGGGGGGACATTTTAAGTACCCTTTTCCCGTACAGAAAATTATTTAAATCGCTATTGTTCACAGAACCATTATGAACAAAAATAGTTTTTTTTTAAATGCTCACACCAACAAAACTGTTTAGTGAGCAATTGTAGTTATCTGAAAAGATTTATTAACCTAACAATTGCACTAACTAGTGATCACTTGGATTTAATGATCCTGCTAATTGGTTAATATATGATTTCACTAATTAACGATGACATGAACCAGATGGTTTCGAAGCCATCGATCAGACGAAGCTCGCGACTCTGCTGATTTGTGGTCAGACTGTTCAAATAAAGCTCTCTTTCACCCTGAAAAATGCCACCTAGAAATGCTGGAAACTGATGGTGTAAAATACCACAAGAAGGGGGAAAAAACTAGGGATTAGAGAATGTTAGGAGGAGGGGGAGTTCAACGAGATCTGGGTGTCCTAGTGCATCAGTCAATGAAAGGAAGCATGCAGGTTCAGCAGGCAGTGAAGAAAGCCAATGGAATGTTGGCCTTCGTAACAAGAGGAGTTGAGTATAGGAGCAAAGAGGTCCTTCTACAGTTGTACCGGGCCCTGGTGAGACCGCACCTGGAGTACTGTGTGCAGTTTTGGTCTCCAAATTTGAGGAAGGATATTCTTGCTATGGAGGGCGTGCAGCGTAGGTTCACTAGGTTAATTCCCGGAATGGCGGGACTGTCGTATGTTGAAAGGCTGGAGCGATTGGGCTTGTATACACTGGAATTTAGAAGGATGAGGGGGGATCTTATTGAAACATATAAGATAATTAGGGGATTGGACACATTAGAGGCAGATAACATGTTCCCAATGTTGGGGGAGTCCAGAACAAGGGGCCACAGTTTGAGAATAAGGGGTAGGCCATTTAGAACGGAGATGAGGAAGAACTTTTTCAGTCAGAGGGTGGTGAAGGTGTGGAATTCTCTGCCTCAGAAGGCAGTGGAGGCCAGTTCGTTGGATGCTTTCAAGAGAGAGCTGGATAGAGCTCTTAAGGATAGCGGAGTGAGGGGGTATGGGGAGAAGGCAGGAACGGGGTACTGATTGAGAGTGATCAGCCATGATCGCATTGAATGGCGGTGCTGGCTCGAAGGGCTGAATGGCCTACTCCTGCACCTATTGTCTATTGTCTATTGTCTATTGTTATTGAACTGAAGTGCCTGAAGCCCGAAAAAGAATATCCTGCCAAATCGGGTTTTTTTTGGTGTGTGTTTTATTTGCTTTTGAAAGTGACACTTCTTGCATTGGTTGAAGACTGAGCTCTGAACTACTTTATAGTCTGTCTCCCCACAGACTTCTGCATGCAACTTTAGAAGAATATGGAAGGACAGAATCAGAAGATACAGCTTTCTATTATAGTGTGGGAGGCAGCTCAGCCAAGGTGTCCTTAAACAGAACAATACATAACCTTGCGGCTCAGAAATGTATTTAATAATAATGAGCGTCGATGAGTTTTCTGGAAAGGGTTTTTTTTCCCTCAGCTCATTGTTTGCAACATTATCATCTTCCCAGACTGGTTCTGCATATAAATGTAGTGGGCATCTTGCTGCTTAGAAAGCATGTCACGGATGGTAGAAAATTAACAAAAAAGGAGTCTGCTGGCAACTGGCTTAATGGAAGGAGCTAAAAAAGATGTGTTACAAAATTTTCCAATTTGTTGCTGCTACTTTTGCAGCATGAGCTTGAGCTTGGATCATTCTGAAGTTGGCCTGACGTCAGTGAAACTGAATTTCAGGATTGGAGTTTCTCACCATTTTAGTTTGGTTTAGAGATGCAGCGCAGAAACAGGTCCTTCGGCCCACCGAGTCCACACCAGCCGGCAATCCCCGCACACTAGTGCTATCTTACACACAAGGTACCATTTTACAAATTTTACCAAAGCCAATTAACCTACAACCCTGTACGTCTTTGAAATGTGGGAGGAAACCGGAGAAAACCCACGTGGTCAAAGGAGAACGTTGAAACTCCTTAAAGACAGCACCCGCAGTCAGGATCAAATCTGGGTCACTGGTGCTGTAACACAGCAACTCTACCGCTGTGCTACCGCGCCACTCGTGCTGTTTTGTCTTTTCTCTTCACGATTTTAAATCCCTCTATTAGATCCCTTTGCCACTTCCTCTGTTCCAAGGGAAAACAAAACAGCTCCTCCAGTCCATCCATGAAAGGAAGATCCCTTCTACCTGTAATCATTTCAGTGTATTTTCTGTACCATCATTCAAGCCTTCAAATTTCTCTGAAGGCGCGACGTTCAGATCTTTCTTGCTCATCTGATCGCTATAAAATCCAAGATTCCGTACGCGATTTGAAGCATTTTCATAATCTGCTCTACTACTTCCAAGATCTCTTGGTTCTGGTACCTCACTTGGAATTTTGCTCTTGGTGCATCTTCGGAGAACACTAAAAGATTAATCAAACATAATTTCTCTTTCATAAGCTTGTTGATTCTGAATCAAGTCTGTTGGTTCTGCTTTGTCACATAATTATTTTCCAAATACATTGATATCACATTATTATAGATTGCAACATTCTCTCAACCATCAGGCTAACAGATCAGTGGTCTACTACATACATTCTCTCTCTCTCTCTCTTTCTCTTTTTCTCTTCCACTTTAAATTGTGGGGTCACATTTGCTATCCTCTAATCCCTTGCCGCTATTTCAAGAAAAGCAGGGAGTTAAACAATGTACTAGGTAAAGTTCTTCCTCAGCCATGACCCCCCCAAAAAAGTTTTGTTTAGTTTTGTTTAATATTGTCAAGTGTACCGAGATACAGTGAAAAGCTTTTTTGCTGTATCAGCGGAAAGACTACATAATTACAATCAGCCATCAACAATGTACAGATACAGGATAAAGGGAATAACGTTTAGTGCAAGATAAAGTCCAGTAAAGTCCGACTAAAGATAGTCCATGGGTCTCCAATGAGGTAGATAGTAGGTCAAGACTGCTTTCTGGTTGCGATAGCATGGTTCAGTTGCCTGATAACAGCTGGGAATAAACTGGCCCTGAATCTGGAATTATGAATGATTATTTGATAATTCATTTGATGTGTAGGAAAGAACTGCAGATGCTGGTTTAAATTGAAGGTAGACACAAAATGCTGGAGTAACTCAGCAGGACAGGCAGCATCTCTGGAGAGAATGGATGGGTGACGTTTGGGTTGAGACCCTTCTTCTGACATTCATTTGATGTGTTTGTTGGACAGCTTTGTCCAATCCCTTGCCATTTACCTAACAGTAAAGAGCTTTGTCACTTTTTGTGAATGTGACAAGGTGTAATAGAAATTTAGTTTCTGTGCATTTTTTTGTCTCCATCCTATTCCGAATAAAATATATTGTTTTGATATTCATCACAGATTTCAATGAAATTGAGCATGGTATTGGATAATGAGAGTTAGCTGGTAAAGGTTGGGGAACTCCAATGCTATCAAAAAATTGGTCTTCTCCAAGATTTAAACTCTATTCCCTCCCAAAAGTTAATATTTCTTCCCTAAAGTTAAATTACAAAGTCACCAAATTATTCAATAATGATTCATGGTATCAGCTAATTTCAGTCACATATCTAGATATCTCAAAATGTGCTGGAAGTTATGATGACAGTACATGTTTTTCCTAAATTTAATGTTCTAAACTAAATTCTGGAATTGATTCTGTTGTTACAAAACCAGCACTTGAGTTTGAAATCAATTTAATAATCCACAAGTATCTTTGCACATTTGATAAGCCCTTTGCTCTCTTCCCTACTGATTTAATGCAGATTCCCAGCAAATCAATTTGCTGTAGAGAATAGGTACAAAACATTTCAATCCAGTGGGAATGCTGTATTTAAATTCCGTGCCATTTCTTTTACATAGTGCTAGATAGTTTGCAAATTCCAATCTGCATCCTGTAGCTATCAAGGTAGTGTGTGATTTGCTGCTTATAAAAAATATAAGTGTATGCAATAGGAAATGCACGTCTAATGATATTTTGGAGCATTTTCCTCTGACTAATTATGAAAACCTTGTGATTTTTTTTCTCTCTTCTGCATTTCCCTGCGGGAGATGAATGTTAGCAAGGAAGATTAAAGAGGGCTGCCGCGGTGCCAGCTCAAGGAAAATTATCTGCAGGATTTTTGTTTTGATAATGCCAGGTAAAACAAAAAAAGAGGAAGAAAAAAGCAAAGTCCTTGCTAAAAGCACTGAGTGATGTTCCGTGAAAGTGGTCTGCCAGGTAATGAAGCTGTAAGTGCTTCTCTGAATAGTTCCACGAGTGTCAATCAGCCTGTATCAGGATGCTCTCAGAAGTAACCTTGTTTATACATATCATTCACCATGGAGGCAAACTGCATTAATAGCAGTTATATGGTAGCTTCTCGGAACGAGCTGCCTCACGGAGATTTTTCCAGGGGTTTCAGTAAGGATGTAATGTTACCTCCGGAGCGAAGATATTAAAGTTTGGAAATTACTGGAATATAGAAATGTCTGTAAAAGAGCTTGTGAATCAATTGTAATTTGAGATAAGCTTCCAGGTAATTCAATACTGTTTTCATTTTACACATATGGCCACTCGACCAGTTTCCTTAAATGCAACTTAGATCTTTACTGAGAGGATGCTGTGTTCGTTTAGTCTGGACACATGTTTGGCAAAGTACTGCATAATGTAACTGATGCCATTACTAACTTATGTTCCTGATTAAGACTTCTTTCCAGTAAAGAATGTGGAGGGCTTCATTTATTTTTCGATTTTAACTGATTTAAAAAGCAACCATTTGGAAAAAGACATGTTGATTGTTTTCACGGATAAAACTTCACACCCATATGAATTGACAACCATGCAGATGTAAGTTTGTTTTTCAAAATGTTGCATGCAGCATTCATAGCTGGATTTCAAACTATTGACTCTTGTTCATGGTGGGTGCAGTGGCAAGATGGAGATGAATAATATCTAAACATAAAAGCATAGTTCAAAGCAAATGAAAATTGGTGGCAGTTTTAGAGGGATATGGGCCAAATGCAGGCAGGTTGGACAAGTGTAGAAGGGATATGTTGGTGGGTGGGGGCAGATTGGGCTGAAGGGCCTGTTTAGAAACAGAGAAACATTGAAAAATAGGTGCAGGGGTAGGCCATTCGACCCTTTGAGCTGTATGACACTGACTATGGCAGTTGTTCAGGGTGAAGGGTTTCATTCCAAATGCTGGGACGCTGAACAGTCTCCCACGCTCAACCAATCAACCAATAATCTCAGTAAAAGTATAGGAGTTTGAGCTTAGTTTATTATCACATCTATCGAGGTACAGTGAAAATCTTTTGTTGCATGCTAACCAGACCGCGGAAAGACAATACATGATTACAATCAAGCCATCCACAATGTACAGATACAGATAAAGGGAATAACATGATGAAGCCAGTGAAGATCGATCAAAGATTGTCTAAAGGTCTCCAGTGAGGTAAATAGTAGTTCTGGACTGCTCTCTAGTTGTTCAAAACATTGACATTGGAGAGTTTAGAACCAGAGGTCACAGCCTCAGAATAAAAGGACATACCTTTCGAAAGGGGATGAGGAGGAATTTCTTTAGTCAGAGGGTGGTAAATCTGTGGAATTCATTGCCACAGATGGCCGTGGAGGCCGTCAATGGATGTTTTTAAGTTGGAGATTGACAGATTCTTGACTAGTAAGGATGCCAGGGGTTATGGGGAGAGGGCAGAAGAATGGGGTTGAGAGGCAAAGATAGTAACGAATGATTGAATGGCAGAGTAGACTTGATGGGCCGAATGGCCTAATTCTGTTCCTATAAATTATGAGCTCGTGATGATGGGAATACCTTTGGTTCTGTTCTTTTCCTGCCAGCTTGAATAATGGAATCCAATATCTTCTTTGGGGGCACATAATTAACGTCAGCCTTTATCACAGTTTCTAACAGATGTATCAGACCTGGTAGCTGCTCTCAGTTTGGAGAAGAGCTACATTGTGTAACTATGAGAATCAGTCTGTTCAATATGTCATGTCAGCCCATAACTTTGTTGTTATCGGGACTTAGTTGCGCAGAAACTGAAGGCTAGTTTTATTTAATTATCAAAATTAACCAATTGTGCTCAATGCAAATAAAAACTAACAAAAATACACACACTCTCAAGCTGAAGCAAAAATAGAGACCCAAAAAAGTCAAGTTCGCACAGCATTTCAGCACGCATGGACAATCTCATCAAATAAGAAAGTTTGACAGAGTAGCATCATACCTTGCACTGATTTCCATGAAATACTTTGGGGTGGTAAGGGTATGTGGAGTGGAGTTGCACAGTCATGCAGAATGGTGCTTCCTCATTTCTGCATTTCAGGTAATGGCCATCTCGTCAGAAAGTGCGTGTGAGAGTGCGTGAGCTTATGCGAGTGTGGGTGAGAGTGAGTGTGTGCGTGTGAGAGCAAGTGTGAGAGTGTGTGTGCGTGTGAGTGTGTGCGCATGCGCATGCGCGTGTGTGTTATGTGGCAGAAAATCTGCTGCATTGTGTTTGCCCCAGGAGGGAAAAGGGAACATTTTTTTTATAAGTGTAAGCGGAGCAAAGCTCTCTTTTTAAGATCATCATCAACGTGCATCATTCCTTAAAGGGGAAAGATGAGCCTAAAACAAAGTCACTGCCTGCCAGCTTCAACAATCGTCCTTGTTCACGTCTCCTTTGCAATGCTGCTATAATCCCACTGGAATAGGGGACACAATCTCCCTCTCATCCTTCTCAAGGTGTGCCTGATTTTTCAAACCTTTGTACACTAGCCTTCTTGGCCTTTTTTTACACACCAAAAAGAATGCCTCGAGCATTTCTTTCTTTTCATCCCCTAAACTGGGCTGTATGAACTCTACCAGAGTTGACTAATAGTTGTGCAAATGACACCCTTTATCACATTAAGTGGCTGTTGCTTATTTTTCCAGCGACATCTCACATAAGCACTTTGCACAGACGCTACAGTCAATTGTATTGTCACTAAAAGAAAACTGTTGACATAAATGTAAAGGTACAAAAGGTAATCAATGCCCATCCAGTACCAGGAATATATACAGCAGGCAATTTACTTAAACTGAGACGGAAACCAAAAATATCATGGGCTGAAGTTTTTCAGCTTCAACAATCGTCCTTGTCCACGTCTCCTTTGCAATTTTTAATTTTAGATTTAGATTTAGAGTTACAGCGCGAAAACAGGCTCTTCGGCCCACCGAGTCCGCGCCGCCCAGCGATCCCCGCACATTAACACTACCCTATACACACTAGGGACAATTTTTATTATTTTTTTAACATTTACCCAGTCAATTAACCTACAAACCTGTACGTCTTTGGAGTGTGGGAGGAAACCGAAGATCTCGGAGAAAACCCACGCAGGTCACGGGGATAACGTACAAACTCCGTACAGACAGCACCCTTAGTCAGGATCGAACCTGAGTCTCCGGCGCTGCATTCGCTGTAAGGCAGCAACTCTACCGCTGCGCCACCATGCCGCCCATTTAACATACAAAATGTTTTTACCTTGTTGGGCAATTTTTGAATTAACAGCTCTGCATTTTTCTGCTCCAAGCAGCCATCCTGAGCTGTCTGTGTCAGACCACAAATTCTTCATGAAAGTGAACAGAATACTGTTGCTTTTGGTATCATCTTGCAGTGGGAATAAAGCTCAGTGGCAAGCATGCCGGCAGACCTGAATGACTCCAGTATTGATTGTACATCTGCCAAAATATCAAAGTGTGGCTGATTTTCCTGGGATATTGGTGAGTGCACAGTAAGTAATCTGTTTGAATGTTCCTGAGCTGGTGAGGAGAAAATGAATCTGCAGAGAATGTGTCCAAACAGACAGTGAAAAACCATCCTGAATTAAAATGGGATTAGTGTAGGATTAATGTAAGTAGCTTCCTGATGGTTGCCATGGACTTGATGGGACGAAAGGCTGTTTCTGTGTTTTATGGCCATCTGAGTATTTTGGACTAATGTGGTGAAAGAGCGGCTGTTCCAGTGATGGGTTGTTGAAAGTAGGTTGACAGTAGGAATGACCATCACATTTTCCTTTCCACCTTTTAACCTTGGGGAATGCTTGTTTGGTTCTATTTTCTGCAAACACCGGGCAAGAGTTGAGAGTGAGCACGTGAGTGACAAGTATGCGGTTTCATTCATTCCCTCATCTTTATTAAGAGTGAAGCGGCAGTAAGTAAACAATAAGCGAGTTCAGTATTCCGACTGAGCATGTGCAGGTCATAGGTCGTGGGGACATAGAATTGTCGCCAGCTCATCCGCTGCATGTAAACAAACCGTTTCATCCGTTTTTTAGACAATAGACAATAGGTGCAGGAGTAGGCCATTCAGCCCTTCGAGCCAGCACCGCCATTCAATGTGATCATGGCTGATCATTCTCAATCAGTACCCCGTTCCTGCTTTCTCCCCATACCCCCTGACTCCGCCATCTTTAAGAGCTCTATCTAGTTCTCTCTTGAAAGCATCCAGAGAATTGGCCTCCACTGCCTTCTGACGCCGAGAATTCCACAGATTTACAACTCTCTGACTGAAAAAAATGTTTCCTCATCTCTGTTCTAAATGGCCTACCCCTTATTCTTAAACTGTGGCCCCTGGTTCTGGACTCCCCCAACATTGGGAACATGTTTCCTGCCTCTAATGTGTCCAATCTCTTAATAATCTTATATGTTTCAATAAGATTCCCTTTCATCCTTCTAAATTCCAGCGTGTACAAGCCTAGTCGCTCCAGTCTTTCAACATACGACAGTCCCGCCATTCTGGGAATTAACGTAGTGAACCTACGCTGCACGCCCTCAATAGCAAGAATATCCTTCCTCAAATTTGGAGACCAAAACTGCAGCGAGCGGCGAGTTCCCCTCAAGTCTCCCCGACTCATTAACTTGGCCCGGAGCCGTGGAACCACGGCGGTGGGGACTGGAGGCAGAAGCTGCCAGTGAAGGTTCACTGGAGAGTGGATCGCCACCGACCCAGAGTCGGGACAAGGCGAGAGATTGCAGCACCCCTCGCAAACAACAAACTCAAGGAAACCTCCCTCCTCCCGGGGATGCGGGGCTTCTGAACAACAACTTGTGTTTGTTCTTATTTCACCCCTCTCACAACAAACCCAAGGAACCCTCCCTCCTCGACGCTGCCATCACCGCGGGGATGCTGGGCTTCTGAAGAACACTTGTGCCGGGGAAGAGAGTGGAGGAGCAGCGCAGATCTCGCTGGCGCTGGGAGAGAGAGGGGGAAGAGAGTCTGGGTAGAGGGAGCAGCGGGTGAGAGCGGGAGCGCGGGGGAGGGGGAAGGTGTCAGAGGGTCCGGTGAAGGAGCGCCGCCACTTGCGGGGGCTGCTCCCTCCCTCTCTCTCCCCTTTCTCCCTCCCTCTCTCTCTCTCTCTCCTTCCCAGCACCAGCGAAATCTGCGCTGCTCCTCCACTCTCTTCCCCGGCCCTGTCTTCCTCTAATGCAGCGAAATAAGAACAAACACATGTGTTGGAGTGGTTGTTCAGAAGCCCTGTATCCCCACGGTGAGTGGCGATGGCGGCGGTGAGGAGGGAGGTTTCCTTGGGTTTGTTGTGCGAAGGGTGCTGCGATCTCTCGCCTTGTCCCGGCTCTGCGTCGGTGGCGATCCGCTCTCCCGTGAACCTTCGCTGGCAGCGTCTGCCTCCAGTCCCCACCGCCGCCGTGGTTCCACGGCTCTGGGACAAGTTAAAGAGTCGGGGAGAGTTGAGGGGAACTCGCCGCATAAAGCAAAGAAAACCTACAAAATCATCATAGTTTTTACTAATTAACCATATATACACCAAAGTAACAGTTTTGAAAAGTATTTTCTTACCTATACAGAGAAAAACTGGAAAAAACAGATGAAAGGAAGGTTTGTTTACATGCAGCAGATGAGCTGACGACAATTCTATGCCCCCGTGACCTATGAGCTGCCCATGCTCAGTCGGAATACCGAACTCACGTATACTAGTGGTTCATGTTCAGTGCATTTGTCAAGTAACCAAATTGTCAAATGATAGTTTAATGGGCATGGTGGCACCATTGTTCCAGTGGAAATACAAGGAGTCAGAATTAGTGGTTTAGTAAAGTTACAATTGTGCTTTTACTAAAAAGAACAGGGTTCCATGAAAGTGATTCACTGAAGCCTCCTTGGTTGCACTACAAGTCTCATCTCAACAAATGTTCATAAGTTCATAAGTTTGGGTTCAATTGTTCAATGGATATTTGTTGTCACATATGCATTTAATCATATTACATAGTAAAATTCATTTTACATTTAATGCTGACAACGTCATGTTTGGTGCCATTTCATCAAGTTCTAGGATCAGAATAAGGCCATTCTGACCATCAAGTCTACTACGATATTCTGTCATGGCTGATCTATCTATCCCTTTCAACCACATTGTCATGCCTTCTTCCCATAACCCAGACACCCTTATTAATCAAGAATCTGTCAATCTCCGCCTTAAAGAATGCACCTAATAATATTGGCTTTATGAGTTAATAATTGCTGCATCATTTCAGTATGGATGGCAAGCATTTCAGTGAACTCGGTCATGTAAACCTTACCTTCACGGGCAACCCGGTTTTCCTACCTGTAGTGACATTTGCATGGATTATTAAGTGTACTTCGGAATCTTTACACGAATGTTTATGGGGGAGGAGATAGGTTGGGTAAATAATTATTTTGATTTTCAAGACATGTGAAGAAATGATCATACTTTATACCCAACATATCTTTCTGCCCTTCTCCCTACTTTATTATTATTCTGTGGCTGTGGATGACGACGGGCCTACAACTCCCATGATCCTTTGTAATCAGCCAATCCTTGTTTAAAGAAGGGCCTCAACCCAAAATGCTACTTATCGTTGTTCTCCAGAGATGTTTCCTGACCCGCTGAGTTACTCCAGCACTTTGTGGGGGTTTTTTCTCTCTATTTAAAACAGTTGCTCCCAGGATATCTCAGTACTTGGAAGCTGATTAGTTCATTAAATCTGAGACTGCAGGCACATGTGGAGATTCTACGTATGGTTGGAGGCATTTTCAATGTACAATGCTGCATTCTGAGTTGGATTAATTCACTAATTTGTTTTGCTCAGTGGGTGTAGAATTCATAACAATTTATTTTAATGTTTAATGTTTAATAGCACCCTTTTAAAAAATGATTTTAGTATTTTACAAAATGCTCTGCCTTCCTACCCTGAGTATTTAGTCAAAATCAGCTTTTCCCCCAAAGTAAGGGTCTCAAAAACAAGAGGGTTTAGTTAAGGTGAGAGAAAATTGTTTGAAAGAAGATCTGAGGGGTAAGTTTTTATCCAGGTGAGTGTTTGATATCTGGAATGCACTGCCAGAAAAGAAAGGGGAATCAGATTCAATTAGTATGTTTAAGAGGCATTTAAGACATATACTCCTTAATAGGGAAGGCATAGAAGACCACTGTCCTAATGTGGAAAACCTGTGATGAGTGTAGATGGCCCAAAAGGTTGGTGTGGTGTGGTGATGTGCCTGTTTCTGTGCTGTATGATTCTATGATTGGTTAAATATGAATTTCTGCAGAGGTGGAGAGATACCAAATATCACTGAAAATCCTTCACATTGAAAGAGAAAAAAAAAATTGCTATTGTTATAGATATTAAATTACTTCAAACTATATGTTTCCGGCTGTATATATATGATATGATATGATATATCACACTTTTTCAAACCTAGTGAATAAAAGAGAAAGTTTGTCAATGGAGAAACAGTTTTCAGTCAGAAAGAAGCTCACTAATGGGTAAATAAGAGTGGTTTATTATGTTCCCTCAGAATGATCCAGGTGAGCACTCGGGAACTCGAGTCATTATCTGAGGTCATACCCCATCATCCCATTCTTAATTCTTACAAGTTCTTGAAAGCTGTGCTGTAGTTATGACTTTCGTGGCAGTGGTAGAGTTGCTGCTTTACAGCCCCGGGGACCTGGGTTTGATCCTGACTACGGGTACTCCCTGTATGGAGTTTGTACGTTCTCCCTGTGACCGTGTGGGCTTTCTCCGGGTGCTCCGGTTTCTTCCCACATTCCAAAGACGTGCAGGTTTGTAGGTCAATTGGCTTCTGTACATTGTCCGTAGTGTGTAGGATAGAATTAGTGTACGGTGATTGCTGGTCGGCGAAGGGCCTGATCCTTGTATCTCTAAACTAAACTTCACCCTGAGTTGGATGTGAGTTTACTCTTTGTCGAAAATACGGTTCCTATCAGGTCAACGCACAACCTGCTACATGTGGACATTTAACACACGCGACTGACCCACTGAGTTACTCCAGAATTTGGTGTCATTTTTTTATAAACCTGCATCTGCAGTTCCTTGTTACTTTATAATTTCAGGGCAGGTCTATTGCACTTAAGTCATAAGGGGGATAAATATTGGGCTTGACATCAGGGATAACTTTCCTACTGTGCTTTGAAACCGTGACAAGAGATCCTCTACTCACTTCTGTCCTGTGGTTGATTGTCTCACCAAAATTGACTGCACAGCACTATCTAGTTCTAAATCAACCCGAGAAGGGAAACTGGCTCAGTTTCCACTGGAATGGCAGCACCCCTAATGGTGCACCATTCTTTTAGCACTGGTAATCAAACCTACCACATGGGCTTGACCCTACAGTCTACTGACAGATTTATTAATGGTTTATTTATTGTCACGTGTACCAGGTACAGCAAAATGCATTTTTTGCATACAGCTCAGCAAGACCATCCCCATACATAAGCACAATTACCCCAGTTAGTGCAGTATGTACAGAGCAGCCCACCGATTCCATATGCAAGAGGTGCCATTTTGGTGCCACAAAGGCCCATTGTAGCCTTTGCCTCCATTCCGGTTGTCTCGCGAACCGGTCCCTCTACATGTCTGGCCCTCTTCAGCCCTTGTTCCCTGATCTGAGAGTGCGATTTTCCTCTCCTGTAAAAATAATAAATACCATGAGTATTCCTTCTACCACAATGTCAGCTTTCTTTTTTACGGTATTTATTATTTTTACAGGTGAGTAATATGAAAGTACTGCTCAGTAATAATGGGGAAAAGATATTTTCACGATCACTTCCTTTTCCCGTTCTCTGTCGCTCCACTACGTATTGTCGTGTGATGGAGCCAGAAGCTGCTCTAACTCCATGCAATCCAAACCAATTCCTGATGCCATTTTGGAGACAGCCGCGAGTGGAAGCTCAACGTTGGCTTGTCCAAGCCATGTAATTGGGTCGATAGTATATCTGAAGTGATGTAGACGTGACAAGACCACTAAGTGGACTTTCAAAGACCTCCACGTTTCAGTCTATTATGTTTTCTCCTGAAACAGTGAACCTTAGAGCCATGAAAACATTTCCCAAGTAAGAATGTCAATAAACCAAGGGAGTATGTGATACCCCTCATGCTTTACAATACAGTGACATTCATACCACTGTATTAGTTATCACAGTGACATACAGTTAGAATACTTTGGAGTTATACAACAGTAAAATGTATAATGCATTTCTAAGTATATTTCAATATGATTTATACAGTAATATCTTACATAGTACTGTAATAGTACTATACTGTAATATTTATATTTCAGTAATATTAATGCTGCAGGAAAAGTAATACCACAGTGGTATTAATGCTAAAGTAAGATGTGTACCATAATATGTCTCAGTAATATTTATAATTCAGAAAATATTATACTGTAATATGTATTATGTGATTGTAGTGGAATGAGAATATATTGCAGTAATATTTTATGTTGCAGTAAGATTTTTACCATAAATACATCTCTCAGTAATATCTATGCTACCATAAATTTGTATTGCAGTAACATTTGTATTTGGGTAAGATTCATTCTATTGCAAATACATATATTACAGTAACAAGGACTGCAGTCATATTTAAAATTCAGTAATATTTATCTCACACCGATCTTTATATTCCAGCAATATTTGTACTGCAGTTACTTTTATTGCATTAATGTTGGCATCATGGTAATTCTTATGCAAACTAACATTTATACTAATGTTATAATTGTGCTGTGATGATATTTATATTGGTACGATAGTAATACTTATCTCAATAATATGCATATTACAGTGAGATTTGCTGACATGATACAAAGCACAATAATGCGACAACTGGGCTAACTTCCATTTGTGAGCAGGAACACTGAATAAAGAAGACTTGAAGTTTGCTTCCAGCCTGCTTTCCTGTGTTGTTTGATCATGTTATTTTAATCAGAAAGGAATGTGAAAAATGGAGGTTGTTGCATTCCGACTTCAGATGGGGCTAAATAATATCATTTAATCATTGACACAAACATTATTATACCGTGCTGAGATAGCAGCACAATTATTTGAATTGTTGTTTCTAAACCCTTAACAGCACACTCTTTGTACCATTGCTGAAAGAAGAGGCAGAACATGCCAGTGAGTTTTGTTTTTGAAAGCCATCTGTGGTTGATCTGTTGAGATTTTTGAGAACTGCAATAAGAAATTGGGGGTTGGGGGAGAGTTGTGCAGCTAACGTTACAGCAGAGACATGGGATATGCTTTCCAGTTCCCTTCTGAGCCAGCAATATTTCCTGACTGGAAATCATGCAAGAAAGAATTGGGACAATGGCATAGTCTCTCCTCTGTGTATTGGAGGTGGCTTCTATCATCAAGCAGCCCCATCATCCTGGACATGTCCTCTTCTCTTTGCTAGCATCGAGCAGGAGGTACAAAAGCCTGAAATCCCTTACCACCCGGCTCAGGAAAAGCTATTTTCCTACAACCATCAGTTTCTGGGGCCGACCTACACAATCTTAATTCTAATTTTCTAATTGTGTTTTGCACTAATGTCTGCTTTTTGTGCAGTCCCTTTATTTGTCACTGTTTTGTACAATTTACGTTTAATTTATGTTGTGTGTTGCCTGGATCTGTGTGTCTGTGATACTGTTGCAAGCAGGCAATATTTTCAATGTACCGTATTTGTGCAAATGACTATAAATTTGACTTAAACTCAAGTTAAAATCAACAAAAAGAAAAATGCAAGATAGATAAGAGTTTTTGATCAAATTATGTTGGGTTTGGGTTTATTGTTGTCATGTGTTTTCTGTTCTTATAAAGGTAAGGCAGATTTTAAAATCAATTGAAAGTTACATGTAGTGGGTTTGTAAAATATAAAGGATGGAGATTTGTTCGAGGGTAGAATTGTAAAATTATCCTGGAAATTGCTGACACGTGTTCTGATTGCCACAAAGTGGATTGCAGCATACAGAGATGTCCTTTGATCCAGAAGGACAGCATTTAATTTTGGTGAATTTCTGCAACTTCAAGTCAGTTTTCTCTTTTGTGGCAGTGTAAATAATATAGTTAACCACTGTGATTTTTCCATTTGTCTCACATATGAACTGTTATTTCCTGATAAATCCAGAATGTCATCATAAAGATACATCCTGACACCATGCAAGCTAAAGAGGTTCAATTGTTCATCTAATTTCTTCAGTTTTTCCTTCTTTCGCTGTTCCTGTGCCTCAATCTCATGCTTGTCTTCAATGATGGCAACCTGTTCTGCGAGAACGGCCAGGTCTGCCTTCGCCTTCATACGAGCAGAGAGCGTCCAAGATGCACGAGATGAAGAACGAGTTTTGTAGCTGAATTTAGAGTTTGAGACATTTGAAGCACTGCCTTCAGGTCCAATGATATCTAGGTCTCGACACGAAACGTCGCCCATTCCTTCTCTCCCGAGATGCTGCCTGACCTCCTGAGTTACTCCAGCATTTTGTGAATAAATACCTTCGATTTGTACCAGCATCTGCAGTTATTTTCTTTTACTCTAGGTTTACACGACTCTGTTGTGTAACACTCTCAGCAATGGAGTGTGTAGTTTGATCACCATCCTTAGAACCTTGTGTAAACCCGTTAAAATTTCCACTGATCTTGCTTTTCGAGCTCATCTTCAGGCAGTGGTTACTTTACCCAGTGCTTCCTTGAATAATTGAATCAGGTTAGATTGTACGCCATTTACATTTTCAGTCGATTCCATGTTCTCTTTCATCATTTATCTTGAGTTTTTCTGTTTTTCTTCAATCTCACGTTGGCCTTTCAGGGAGGCAACCCACTCCAAGACGTAAGAGAACTTTGAAGATTCACTTATTGAAGAAAAATCATTTTCCCCTTGGGAATCCATTGCGATGGTGCCACCTGCTGGCCGAACATCAGATTTACGTACAAGCATACTTGTACATCAATATCCCTTTAAGACATATTGACGCAAACTCATATCTTTGGAATTCAAAACCAGCTGATAACTTGCGTTACTCAATTTCATTTCTTTGTTCTCAGCATTTTTCAGTCGCATTTTTCTTATACAACTTCTGAAAAACAGCTTTCCAATAAGGCTTACTGCAATAACGGCTTTCAAATTTTTCCTTTCTCCTAAATCAATTAGCACAGACAGTGACTCTGTGGCTGTTTCTGGCTTCAAAGCTTTTGCGACAGAACAATCCTAGTTACTGTCTTCCGCTACACAAGCTTGAGCCCTACTCCTCGAGCCAGTTCCTTTTAAATGACTCTTTAGAGACAGGTTATCTTTATCTTCTCTCACTGAGGATAGCTCTTGATCTATTCTCCGGCTGAGCAAGCACTTCCAGCTTATCGCACACGAAGATAATTTCTTATAATGCACTGGCAAAGATCAGTTTTTACCCTTGTAGCGGCCAGCTTTATGCTTCCTTATAAAGCCCCAAAGCTTACAGTTTGACGAAGGAATGGGAGCGGTGGTTGTTGACTCAAATAACAACAAGAAAGAGATCTTCACGACGTGGACATTTAGTTAGTCGTTTATTGAAGCAAAATACAAAACAGATTAGTATATCTCCCGTCGTTAATTTGTTTGTTTGTAGTAAGAACTTAGTTTCTCACCGACACTCCTTTGTATCCTGTTGCTGACAAAAACCTTATGTTTTAGTAGGCTTGACTTGCGTGGCTTGTTAACCTTATATCAACAGGCTCCTCATTGTCACACTGAAGCATTACGTCAGTGCTGGAAGAATTTATCCATGGCTCCTCCCATGGATCCTCCCAGTCCATATACGTAAGCATAGTATTAACCTCTTGGTGTCCAAAAATAATACAGCAGCATACCAAGTAATAATAACATGCAAAAATAACTAATAAACCCAAAATGGCTCCTACAAATGGGATAGACATTCCTAGCATTTTTTGGCACTTTTGAAAAGTAGCGGTACTGTTTGCATGCCATCCATCATAATGCCCACCATTTCCTGTTTCATTTTTCTTTTACAGTGTAACGTGGTGATATTTGTCTTACTAACATTATATACAGGCAAGAGTGGGGCCCGTATTTACTCGTCTTCTAAATGAATAAGTAGCAACATCTGTTGGAATATTCTGCCGTTTGCAATGTGACAAAGTGCTGCCTTGAAGTTCCAGTTGGATTTTGAAAGCATGCAGTAAATAGCTCGGATGATTTGCCTCCACCCTCAGTATCTGGGACGTGAGCACCACAACAGTAAACTGGTGGGTCAAAACCCTGTGGGCCAAATAGGCACCTAGAATTATGAAACTGCCATTGTATTGCATGTTGATGGAGAACCAATGTTTTGTGAATTAAATTGATTTTCATTCACAGAAATCATTGGTTAGGCTGGTCTTGAAATATTGCGAGCAGTTCTGGTCACCTCGCCTTAGGAAGGATGTGATTAAGCTAGCCAGAGTGCTGTAACCATTCACAGCAATGTTACCCTTACACTTGTGTTATAAGGCGAGATGGGATATAGTCAGAGGCAGTGACTATTTTATTTTCTAGACGTAGGAGGTATCAAACGACGGTGTATAAAATGATGAGGGGCAAACATAGGGTAGATCGGCACATCTTTGTTTCCCCATTGTGGAGTGCATAGGTTTATGGTGAAATGGGAAAGATTTAAAGGGGATCTGAGAGGCAAATATAGATGGTGGTGGGTGTATTGAATGAGCAACCAAAGGAGATGGTAGACAGGTACAATACAATACATCACTTTCTCCCTGCGACTATATGGGTTCCCCCAGGTGCTCAGATTTCCTCCCACATCTCAATAACGTGTACGTTTGTAGATTAATAAGCCTCTGTAAATTACCCCTTGCGTGTAGGGAGTGGATGACATAGAACTAACGTGAACAGGTGATCATCCAGCCTTCTAAAGCTAGAAATGTTGAACACCGGGGAAAGTTTGCCAAACATTTATTCAAGGAGACTTTTAGATTTTTAGAAAACAATTTGCTGCGAAAAATGTTTCTGCACGGAGAAGTCTTTACACAACAGTGCAGATCTGGTTGAGTGGTCATTAAGTGCCACTACAAGGATAAACGCGAGAATGCAAGGATGATAAAAGAGTCATCATGCTAAGGTTATGTGGACCATTTACAGTATATAAAGGATCAGTGTCACATGGTATCTGAGATTTAAAGAGTATTTCAGACCATTGAGTGATTCGACTTGAGAGTGCATGTTGCGTGTAACAATGCAGCTACACAAATCACCCAACATACAGCTACATTGTAGGGCTTTTTGACAACTCTGTTATGTAGATATTAAACTCACTTTGGTACAGGTGGAAGGCCTGATCTTTCCTAAGTATTTTTTGTTTATGAAGCTAGGTTTTATTCTGCGGGGAATTGAATGAAATCAATGCATCTCATGCAAATATAAGTCAATTGTTGCGGGCAGTATTGTAGCAGGGGTTTAAATATGGATCTCTAAATTATGGTCAGGAGCTCCAGATGTGCAGCACAGACTGTCATATGCAGCCCCTTTTCCTCTTACCTATGACTCTTGCTGGAAGTGCTGTTCCATCAGTCTCTGAACTTGCTTTCACAGTCCTTGAAACTCTGAGACATTCCACATTCCAGGCATTCAAAACGGAAGAAAAATCACATTGCTATTGTCAACATTTGAAAACAATTGGCAGATGCACTTCATTTTTTCGGAAGCTTTTAGAGGGATATAGGCCAGATGCAAGCAGGAAGGACTAGTGTAGATTGGGCTTCCTGGTTGGCATGGGCACAGTTGGGGCAAAGGTCCTGTTTCTGTGCTGTATGACCCTGACTCTAATGTTCCTTACATAATTAAACTAGGGCATAATCCAGGACAGTGCAGTGAAGGAGCAACATTTCAGGCAATGTCTTAGCATGGGCATTGCCACGTTTCGTATAGAATAAGGCAGATTGTGACTGCTTAAGGCACGGCTGCAATATTTTGATCGAAGGCTATTGAACAGCTAATGTGATGTGATCATTGCACAATGACATTGTCGTATGGTAAACAGGCAGTAGCAAGAACAATAGAATTCACCATCTCTGAAGCAGAATTGCAGACTTTGCATATTATAAATAGACGATGGAGATTTGGGTATGTTTATCCAACAGGGAACCACTCTGAATAATGTATGCCACTGAGACTATATTATTTTGAAACCACATGCTAGATACAAATTCAACACAATAGATTTCAATTATGTGATTTTTACATTTAAATATTTTTTGCACTTTGAATAGATTCTGAATATAAGGTGAAAGGGGCAGACATAGTATCAAGTAAGGCAACCCAAAAGTGGCTCTTTGAGGGAGAGAGGGGGGCCCTGAAAAACTACAATCTCTGGTTTGGTGATGGTCAATCTATGTTAGTTACATTATTGTGGGAACTATGTCCCTGATTCCTTGAGCTTCTATCTGTATTTTATGTGTATAAAATCATGTGAGGAATAGATCGGGTGAACGATGACAGAATCTTTTGCCCAGAGTGTGGGAATCAATAACCAGAGGGCATAGGTTCAAGGTGAAGGGGGAAAGATTTTCTAGGAATCTGAGGGGTAACGTTTTCAGGCAAAGAGTGTTGGGTGCATGGAATGAGCTGCGGGAGGAGATAGTTAGGGCAGGGACTGTTTAAGAAGCAATTTGACAGGTACATGGATAGGATAGATTCAGAGGGATATGGGCCAAATGCAGGCAAGTGGGACTAGTGTAGATGGGGCATGTTGCTCGGTGTGGGCAAGTAGGGCCAAAGGGCCTGTTTCCACACACTATGACTATCTCTGCAGAGGACATCACACTACACAATCAACACAAACATGACTATTGGCACAAGGATTTATTTTAGGGTTTTTCCAATATTGTTCCCTTTCTGGAAGATGCTGCTGTTTGGTTTCCCCCACCTTTCGCCTCAATGTACTGTTTTCCTACATTTTGTACTGTGTGACTTCTCTTTCATTGTTCTCTGGGGTATTGTCCACATGGGGCTGCCGCCATCAGGCTACAGACTGCTAGTCGCTTTTATGCTTCCATCAATACCATCCCATGTAGATAAGTCGGATCCTACTTACCAGCCACCCGCACAGTTCCCGTTTCTCCCTCGCCATGACTAGATGCCAGCTTCCCCACTACCCTGTCCTCTCTCCTTTCTGGGCTGCAACCCAGCATTCTCTCTTCAATCGCAGGCCTGAGAGATCTCGGCCATTGGCAATCAACTTTAAACTCTTGGGTTTTGAAACACTGAGTGATGAAGGGGTTCAATGGATAATTAGGAGTCAAAATACATTGATTATAAACGTAGATGTTATTCATTTGGGGAAAAAGCTGAAAAAATAGCAGTAAAACTGATCTTGACGACTTCTCTAACTTCAAGTAACCCTTGTTTTCCCTCTCTTTCCATCCCTCCCCCATCCTAGTTCTCTAACCAGTATTACTGTCCTTCTGATTAGATTTTACTGATTGTATGCCTCATTGTCACCTTCCCCTCGGCTAACAATGATCCAGTCTACATTTTCCGTGATCACTCCTTTTCACACCTTGCCCTTCCATATCTCTACGTCCCCCTCTCCATTGACACTCAGTCTGAAGAAGGGTCTCGACCCGAAACATCACCCATTCCTTCTATCCTGAGATGCTGCCTGTCCCGCTGAGTTACTCCAGTATTTTGTGTCTATCTTCAGTGAAATTATTCCCCGAGAAGCATGTGCACAGGCATGAAAGGATTTGGTTAATGAGAATATCTTAATGTTTCCTTGTTTATAACTATTTTGAATGATACAAGTTTCCAACAATGGGTCGTGAAGAGTTTTGAAGAACCATGTATTGGAGCACGGATGAAATTCTCTTTATAGCCATCTCGTAACACTGCTGTTTCCCTTTGGGACAGGGAGTGGTTACAATTTGAAATCCACCTACTCAAGGTGTGGTAAAAGCAGAAGTTGTGGTGACTTACAACACTGAATGGGATAAGTACTTGAAAATTAGAATATTGCTAGACAATGGGAAAACACTGAGATTGCACCGGCACAAGAGGCTGAATAGCTTCCTTCTGTGGTGCGTGGGTGTATCAGCATGTCTTTTTGGCATCTGCGGTTCATTTGACTAGCTCTTCTGATTTATCTCATCATTAAATAGTTTAAAATGCAGCATGTTTTGACTCTCATCATTACTCAGAGGCTTCATTGCCAATTTGTCTTGGATCCCACTAAAAGCAATTTGTATAAAAGCATTGGATATGCGGCAGCTTTATTACATCCATGCACCTGTAGTTTCAATAGAAGCTAGGTGTTGCATAACTATGGCATTCCAATATGCAGCTATTGCAGAGCAAATTAGCACCACAGACAATTGGGGTGGGATGGGGGCATGGTGCTAAACATTGCACAACTGCTATTTGTTACATTTAGTGATATTCCTCTGATTCAGAAGAATTCATAAGTTATAGGAGCAGAATTAGGCCATTTGGCCCACTTTCAGTTCAGTTGTAGTTTATTGTCATGTGTACCGAGGTACACTGAAAAGCTTTTGTTGCGTTCTAACCAGTCAGCGGAAAGACAGTACCTGATTACAATCGAGCCATTCACGCCACCATTCAATTATGGCTGCTCCATCTTTCCCTCTCAACCCTATTCTCCTGCCTTCTTTCTATAACCCCCTACAATGTCTGCAATCCTACAACTGAATTTAGAATGTTTTGTTTTTATTGTGTGGTGTTTTTACACTTGGAATTTTCTTGGAATTTAAGGTTGCCTTTGTGTGTTGCTAAATTGTTGCTCCTGATGTCATCCATAAGCATAGCTTGCTGAGTTTGTGCACCATTTGTGGTGCTAGTGCTTTTGCTCCTGCTTCGCATCGAGACGGTCCTAGATTTTATCTGTATTTGTGCTAAGCTTGCTGCTGTCGGCCAGCAATGGTGGGGATCAGTTTCAGCACTTTGAGCAGAGGCTGGGTTGGTACGCTGAGGAAATACCCCTATTTGATTACTACGCAATGCACAGAAGGCAAGAGCAATATTGCCTTCTTTACTCTCTACTGTGTACATGTTGCCAGGAAATGTTTGATGCCTGCAGTGAAAAGACATTTTCTCTTTACTGAGCAAGCTAGTTGACATATTGATGGTGTATATTTTGGCCGTGGGCAACATTTGCATTGAAGAAATGCATGTTGACTACATTCACAAAGTTTCTGCCCTGGATTGTATATGTGAGTGGGTGTGCTTGTGTGCACTTTTACCAATTGCAGTATGATTTTTTCAAAGATTTTAATTGAATTGTTTGTTTCTTTGGGATCTACATTAATCGATCTGTATTAAAATTGTTGTTGTACATTTTGAATTTTGAGACACAGCAAGATCACTGTGATTTGGGCACATTGGTCTTTTAGTCCAAAGGAGTTTTTAATCCCGTTTTAATGTTTGCAAAATCAGACCACTGTTAAGAGTTTAGTTTGGAGACCCACTGACTATCGATCGCCTGTACACACTAGTTCTATGTTATCTCACTTCCACATCCATTCCCTCCACACAAGAGGCAATATACAGGCCAATTAACCTACAAATCTGCATGTATTTGGGATGTGGGAGGAAACCAGAACACCCGGGGGAATCCCATGTTGTCACGGGGAGAACGTGATGATTGTTCCAGTCTACCACCTCCTTTGGTAGCTCATTTAACACGCCCACCACCACCTAGGGACAATTTACATAGGCCAGTTAACCTATGAACCTGCATGTCTCTGGCATATGGGAGGAGACCCACGCAGTCACAGGGAGAATGTGCAAACTCCGCACAGGCAGCACCCAAGGTCAGGATCGAACCTGGGTTTCTGCAGTTGTAAGGCAGCAGCTCTACCAGATGTGCCTCTGTGCAGTCCTACTGTTATTGACGCCTGTGCTGTTACATGACATCACTTGTTTGACTTTTTAATGTGTTTAAACTATTATTAGTGAGAATTCCCAGAGTATTATCAACACTTTAGAACTTTCACTTACAGTCTGATCTCATCATAAGAAATAGCTTAAAGCATTCTACAAATGAGGAAAAGGGTAGAAGAGGCGAAGGAGATGAGAAGTTATTTTATAAGTACAATTTATTTGCAGAGAACTTAAAAAGCTTCTTAAGATTACTTGGCAGAATGATTTGGAAGGAGCATAATATGTAAAGAATTGGTTTGAGCATGAGAGAGAAGTGGATCAGTGGAAGTTTTCAAATTAGTTTAGATTAGTTTAAAGTCATGTGCCCCAGAATGCAATGAAGTTTCTCTCTCACAGAGAAAATGGCATAAATGATAAGATCATAAGTAAAAGGAGCCGAATTAGGCCATTTGGCCCATCAAGTCTACTCCGCCATTCAATCTTGGCTGAATTATCTCTTCCTTCTAACCCCATTCTCCTGCCTTCTACCCATAACCCTTGACACCCATACTAATCAAGAATCTATCTGTCTCTCCTTTAAAGATCACAAGGAGGTCACAAAATTATGTCAGGCATGGTCATAGAGGTTTAACATATACCACAAAAGTCTTTTTGGACTTTTTGTGGTGCAGGAAGGCAGTGATAAGGAAGGTTGTGAGGGGAATCCAGAACTTTGTGTTGCATGCGGCATTGGATGCAGTCAGAGGTTCAGTTCAAGGTCGGGCAGAGTACTAGAGGTATGAACCTGGGGGTTGACCAGTCTGTGGCAGTGGTCCAAAGATGATCACACAAGGAGGGTGAGTTCCCTTATTGTTGTCAGACCATTGATTTTTTTTTTCCCTGTACAATGCCAAGATCAATTATTATAACTGACGGTGATGAATTCTGACACGAATAATTATTTTATTTTTTTTGCCATTAGTTGACATTTCGATGAAAAAAAATATTGAATTAAATACCTGAATTGTTCTTGAACTTAGTCAATAAACCTCGACTGGCCATTTTGATTATCGACAAACTTCATCACAAGCAACTTGATCTGCATGTAAGGGCTGATGATTAGGAATCTGAATACAATTGTCCTTAATCCTCTGTAGCCTTAATGCTTGTTTGATTTGTAATCTGGTCTGTTTTGGAATTTTGGTGGTCACCCCGACCATTTCCCAACCCCTGTCTTCTCGTGTGTAGAAAGGAACTGCAATTCAATCATGGCTGATCTATCTCTCCAAACCCCATTCTCCTGCCTTCTCCCCAGAACCACTGACACCTGTACTAATCAAGAATCTATCTCTGCTTTAAAGATCATAAGACTCGTAGGAGGTGGTGGTTTATGCTGGTTCATACCGAAGATATACACAAAATGCTGGAGTAACTCAGCTGGTCATGCAGCATATCTGGAGAAAAAGGATGGGTGATGTTTCGGGTAACGTCATCCATTCCTTTTCTCCAGAGATGCTGCCTGACCCACTGAGCTATTCCTGATCGTTGTGTCTTATCCCTGTCTCCTCATTATCCCATTATTCCCATCGAAAAAGCATTGTTTCTGGCTGCATTGGGGATGGATGATGCTATTTATTTTATGATTGACCTGCCTATTTAAAATTCCCATTATTGCAAAGAAATTGTGCAATGCATTGTCTTCTACAAACAGTAATCCCTACTTCCTCATTCCATTGCTAATGATCCAAAAGTCTAGTGGCTGCATTTGCACCTCTCTGATCCCTGACTTCCATTGAAGCATCAGGAGTGGCTACAATTCAGACCCTGTGATTCCAGATGACATTCCCTATGTCCAGCCTGTCAGTGGTTAGCCCGATGCTTCGAAAAAATCAACAATAAATGCTGCACCCTGAGAGCTGGAGATAACATTGTAACAGATCTAATGGTTGCCAACCATTTTCAGTATTTTAGAATTCTTAAACCTCGATTTTGTATTCTGCTGATTATTGCAGGGTAAAACCTGATTTTCAATAATCCCTTCAAATGTTTTCCTACCAGCAAAGGCAATCACTAGAAGAGCCAACCTGTTGGCAACATCTTTATCTCGGTATTTAAGGAATCAATTTCAGAGTATGGGAAGCAATTAAGAATAGGAATCTTTTTGCTGCAACTCGCATTGCATTAGGTAAAGTATTGTGTAACATTGTATTTAAACAAACGAGACGGAACCCATAGCTGAACAATAGGGAGTTTAAACAACCTGTGCTTGGAGATAATCTGCAAGAATGATTTAATCAGCAGAATCCCAGACGATATCGGAACGTCCCACTGAGCAATCTCAAACGTGTATGTCTGATACGTTTGGAATCTACTAATCCTGTTCAAGTTAGTTTAACGTAGTCTACAATCTCCGTGTGTAATAGTTGAAGCAAATCACGGCCCGAAACAGCACCTGTCCATGTTCTCCAGGGTTGCTGCCTGACCTGCTGAGTTATTCTAGTACTTTGTGTCCTTTGTTGTAACCAGCATCTGTAGTTCCTTGTTTCTACAAGCAAATCATATTGTTGAACTGCTTTCTTTTTTATTTTAAGTGTTGTGGAAAATGACTAATGAGATGCTGCGTTTCTTAAAATTACCATAAAACAGGCTACGAGTAAAAATTTGCAATAGGATCTGAAGATAGTTCCATTACTCATGCTGATTCAATAAGTGACTGATTAGCTTCATCTGTGTTCCAGTCAATTCCAAAGGCTAGCTTATTTTGCAAATTGAGAACAAATATCTATATTTTAAAAGAACAGATCAGTTGCTTTTGTTTCTTTTCCATAATTAACAAGCTATTAATAAAATCTAATTTGCAGAAACTGCTAATTTCACATTTATTTGACTTCTTTACCATGCCTTAATTATTGAGCAGTGCAAGCAATCTGTTCAAAGGATTGGATCCCTTCATGCTAAAGGAGTAAAAAAAAAACCTAAGTTAAACTCAGCATTAGAAAAGGTACCACGGTAATTGGTTTACTGTTACGTAGGGCAGAATAAGATGAAAAGGTGTTTTTAGCCTAATTTTTAAAAACTATTTTAATACATTGACTTTGCTCATTTCTCATTTTTAACCTTTAAATGTCCATGGCTATCCAATTGTTCGGTGAAGAGGAGTGAATTTTGAACATTTTTATTGCCCCTTTTTTCTGCTAACCAGATATATTTGTGTTTTCTGACACAGATGGATAAAAATCCACACTCAAATAATTAAGTATGTAAAAAAAATTTTTTTTAAAGGTGGCATGTAATTATTGATTTAGCTGACCATGGGGCTAAAGGACAAGCGATACAAAGTTCAGCTGAAATGTAAGCCTAGTTTTTAGTGATTGGTGGCTTTGATTTCTTTTAATAGCAAATCAATGATTAACTTGTTTGCATACAATTTTTTAATATGCTATTTTAACCTAATTATTTAAACACGTTAATGACTGTGCTAAAATAAGAATGGTATGTGAATTAGCATTAGTACATTACCGAAAGAGTTTAATCCCTCAGTGTTGTAAAGGTTTTTTTTAATAATATGAAATTCTTATTGGCATAATGTATCAGGCATGCAATAATGGATGAATAGGTCAGAGGAAAATAACTTATATTAGACACCATTTCCAGAGTAAGCAGTCTCTTCCAGTGCCAGAACTGGCCTTGTTCTTTGGAATGGAAGCTTTCACTGCAGAATGGTAACCAGGCTGAGAGATCTCTCTTGTGAACTTTAAACCGCTCACTTCAGAATATGACTAGGAAATATTTATGTAGATTAAAATGGGCATTATTTTGATAAATCATTCAGCCTAATCAACTTTTTGGATGAAATGGTAGTGAATCTGTCAAATTCATTGGCACAGAAGGCTGTGGATGCCAAGTTTAATTTTAAGGCAGATTGACAGATTATTGATTAGCATGGGTGTCAGAGGTTATGGGGAGAAGGCAGGAGAATGGTGTTGAGAGGGAAAGATAGATCAGCCATGATTGAATGGTGGAGTAGACTTGATGGGTCGAATGGTCTAATTCTGCTCCTTTAACCTATAAACGTATCATAAGTAAAAGAATAGCGAGAATTAAGGGAAGTACTTTTCTAAATAAAACCAAATGTAGACCTCTTTTTGAATGGAGAACTTCAAATGTGAAAAGCTGATCATTGATAATCCTCACTATGAACATGCATTCTAATAATTGGTGAAATGAGTGCAATTAAGCCATTGTGTCCTTTAGATTGACTACCAAAAGTTTTATGTAGGTAAGAACTGCAGATGCTGGTTTAAACCAAAGATAGACACAAAATGCTGGAGTAACTCAGCGGGACAGGCGGCGTCTGTGGAATTCTCTGCCTCAGAAGGCAGTGGAGGCCAATTCTCTGAATGCATTCAAGAGAGAGCTAGATAGAGCTCTTAAGGATAGCGGAGTCAGGGGGTATGGGGAGAAGGCAGGAACGGGGTACTGATTGAGAATGATCAGCCTTCTCCTGCACCTATTGTCTATTGTCTATTGTCTATCGAAGGGTCTCGACCTGAAACATCACCCATTCCTCCTCTCCAGAGATGCTCCAGCATTTTGTGTCTATTTCCAAAAGTTTTAGTTCTATTGATGTCTCTCATGTTATTAGTCCCTCCTGTTTCCCTCCACTATCTGTTTACCCTGGTTGCTATAAGTGATCAAAACTCTGGTGACCTTTTGCTCTGATTGTGAGGCAAGGTCATGATCCATTCAAACTCAATGGCATTGCCCCAGTAAGATCTTCTACACAGACACAAAGTCACACCTCTTGCATTTTAAAAAAAAAGTTGCACTTCAAACATATTCATGATGGTTATTCCAAAACGTTTTGAAAAGATGTTTTATAATTCAACTATTAAATGCTCAGATGGGGATGCTACAAATTGTACTGGTCAAAATATTGGCTTTGTAGTTAACTGCAGACATGCAACATCAGCTGTTTTCATCCCAGTGAACATCTCTCATGTTTCTCCCCCCCCCCCCCCCCCCCCACTTTTAAGCTGCCTTCATACATCACTCACTGGCTCAGAAAATACTGACAACTTAGCTAACCTGTTTGCAATTTGTAGGCAGTGCACATTGGGGTCAATTGGTGGGTGGACGGGGAGGCAATGGCTGGACTATTGCAGAATGCTGCCGGTGGGGGTGGGAAGTAGTTTGTTAAATACAATTTTCCTCTTCAACGCATGGCAAAATGTCTGCAATCTATATATTGTCTTCCTTTTTGGAAAAGGTCATTTTGAATATAGCAAGTTTAACTGGACAATGAACGGCAGTCATCCTACACATAAGCAGAGAGATGTGGGTGAGAAAGTCAGATTCCCCACATTAACCAATGGCTTACTTGAAGGCAAATACTGGTCTATGAAATCCTGAGATGGGATACGTACTGAATCTCTAGGTTTGCTTTGGTTTAGTTTAGTTTAGAGATACAGTGTGGAAACGGGCCTTTTGGCCCACCGAGTCCACGCCGTCCAGCGATCACCCGTATGCTAATTCCATCCTACATTCCGAGGGACAATTTTACAGAAGCCAATTAACCTACAAACCCGCATATCATTGGAGTGCAGGGGGAAGCTAGAGCACCCGGAGAAGACCCACGTGATCCCAGGGAGAATGTACAAACTCCCTACAGACGGCACCCGTAGTCAGGATCGAATAGGGGTGTCTGGTGCTTTAAGGCAACAGCACTACCTCTGTGCCACTGTGCCGCCTTGCACAAGTATTCTGTCCATCAACAGCCACTGCATCAGTAATTCATATCTGATTAACCCGTCATCTAAAATAACTGCAATATTTTCTAAATCAACTTTTTTCAGTGACCATTTTAATATCCATTGAAGAACAGATTTTTATTTTGGGTGCAAAGGTACACCGTTAAAAGTCTGAAACAAGAAGCATCATCAGACTAGAACAGGCCTCTAGATGTAGCCCAGTTCATCACACAGACCAGACCTCACCATTTACCACATCTACACTTCACGTTGCCTCGGAAAAGCATCCAACATAATCAAAGACTTGTCCAACCCTGGCCATTCCTCCTACTCCCGTCCAGCTGAAGGTACAGGAGCTTGGAAGCATGCACCACCAGATTCAGGAACAGATTCTTCCCCGAAGGTAGACACAAAAAGCTGGAGTAATTCAGTGAGATAGGCAGGATCTCTGGAGTGTTCCTCCCACACTCCAAAGGTGTACAGGTTTGTAGGTAATTGGCCTCTGGGAGTTCCTGTTTCTTCCCATGTCCTAAAGATGTGCACGTTACTTAGTAAATTGGCCAGAGCAAATTCTCCTCCCGCCCTCCCTCCAGTGAATAGGCGGGTGATTGAACCTTTAAGGCATTGATGGGAATGCAGGGAGAATGGCTGGTGTGGACTCAGCTGGTTGAAATGTCTGTTTCCATTGCTGTATGCCTCTATGAAGGACCAGTGCCACAGGAGATCTTCGTTCTGTCCTCCATTGATATCGGCAGAAATTCAGTTTCCAGGCGGAGACTTTGTCAATCATCAGGAAACTGTTTGAATTGTCCTCAATCCACTTCAACAGGAACGGAAGTGACTGTAACCCCTGGGATTACAGACATGTCTGACATCAATTGCCTGGGTACTGCGTTACAAAACCACTCATACCAGAAAGTGACCCTTGGCCTGCCAAACAAAATCTGAACCTGCTTTTATTGACATTTACTTCTTGATTTGGACTATTCCTGAAGAACACTCTCCTTCCCGTGTGTCAGTATGTCTATTCCATTGCATTCCATATTTATCTTTAAAAACGAACGGACTAATAATACAATTTCTAAAATGTGGTATTAGCATTCCCAGTCACAACACAGTGACTTAGCTCTGTATAAATGCTGGTAAGTAATGTGTTGTGTGTTGTGAGCGCTAATGATGCGGTACTTTAAACATTTCTAATATATACCAGGTCATGGAGTCTCACAGTCGCACACACTGTTCACCGGTATGCTTTCGGAAGTATTGCCAGAGTCATCAATCCTCCAGTGTCTGTGACATCCCTCTTGAAGGACAAGGTGCTCATTGGAACTCAGCCAGCCATGTACAAGAAAAGCTCCACACACTGAGAGCTGACACGGTGACATTGTGAGAGTTTTCTGAGATAAAGGTTAATTCCAGAAGGATAGGTCTTTGAACTTGTACGGATTTGACGGGCTCTGTGCAGGATGTTTCAATAATGACTGAACATTACGTTCCAGGCATTCACTCGGATAGTGACTCTGTTCTTCAATCCTTGCACATCCAGCTCAGTGTCGAGCTGTGCAGTGTAAACATTTATGGATGTGCAAAGACTATATGTTTATCTGTTGAAGATCACAACAAAACTGGAAGGCAGAAACAAAATATACAAAATTAAGCAATAAAGATGATAAATAATTAAAGACCAACATTATATTCAAACATAAGTCAGTGTTCAAATTATGGCTATAAATTGATAAAATTACACAGTTTAGGGGTTTCCAGACTTTCATTATAGTGTTCATGATCTCAGACTTGTTAATGATCTGCAGCTGAAGAGTTGTCACTTATGTAATATGGGAAATGTGTGAGCAATTAGTTTGCAGCAAGATTTCAGAGAACACAATAACATGTGTATTTGATAATGGGCGTGAGATTTATCTTGAGTTCAGTTAAGGACCTGTCCCACTTAGGCGAATTTTTAGGCGACTGCCGGCGATTGTAATAGTCGTAGCAGGTCGCCGACTGGACCCGCCTAAAACAATGTCTACGACAAGCTACAACAGGTAGCTGACCCTATATCTGAACTGCATCTGATTTTGATGCAGGGTCAACCAATGTATATTTTGCTCGTGTATGCTATATTTCTATTTTAGATATTTAGTTATCGATTCAGTGGAACCATATATTCAAAATGGAGCAGAATGTGTAGCAACCCAATGTCTTGCATGAAAAACAATACTGACTGGGATTACATTTCTACGTAAATTGATTTTACGTGGCAAACTCTGTGGAATAGTAGTAGGTTAGGCAATAGCTTTGAAAAGATTAACAGAATTGATATTTCATGTTGATGACCTTTCTTAAGATGACCCACCATTCAACTTATTGGTCTTGCAACATGAATGCCAACCGACTTGCTGAGCATATCCCAACATTTTCTGTTTTATTTTCCAACATCCCCCGCATTTTGCACTGCTTTCGGGGAGCTGGCATTTGGTTGGAATAGTTGTGAGAACTTCCCAGCTCATCTTCAAGTTATGATGGGGGTTATTTTTGCCATTACGAGTTTAAAATCATAACTTCCTGGTAGCAAAGCCTCTATTATTGGCTCATCACACTGTCTGTTCTACGTTAACGACTGCTGAGCTGTGTCTGACTCCATAGTATCATTGCTATCTAATAATGTAATGCTCTGTCGTAATAGTTCTTTATTTGCTTGCTTCAGCATTTAGAAGTAAACAATGAGCAAATAAGGTTCCAAGTGTTGATGCCAATATTTTCCTTTGTACAAAACTGCAAGCAAAGGATTAGATGCTCTTTTGTCATTTTATTTAGAGATTAACTGGATTTTTTTAATAGTACACAGGGCTGCTCAGTGACTGAGCTAATATCTGTTTTATTATTTATAAATGAGATATAGATATTAGTATTGATTACTTTTCCCAACAAGTGCAAATGACGTCAACAGGCCACTTCACCAAATACTTCATGCAGTTATTCCAATAGACAAAGATTGGCAGAGACAAATGTTATAATCTCAAAGTATATTTTTGCCAACAAATATTGGCCTGTTGCCTTCTCTGATATTTAATACTTGTAACCTGATGGAATACTGTATTTTCATAAGATCACAAGAGATAGGAGCAGAATTATGCCATTTGGCCCATCAAGTCTACTCCACCATTCAATCATGGCTAATCTATCTCTTCCCTCCTAACCCTATTCTCCTACCTTCTCCCCATAACCACTGACACCCGTACTAATCAAGAATCTATCTATCTCTGCCTTAAATATGTCCACTGATTTGGCCTCCACAGCCTTATGTGGCAAAGACATTTTGACATGGCGTCCAATATTCCTGTTACTTTACCTCATACATTTGAACTGATTGTTAATTCAGAGCATGCACAGAATGAAGTTCAAAGCCTATAATGTTTAGAAACCTATCTGTTTTCCAGTAAAACCACACTGAGGGATTTGTAATAATTTACCTTAAGGACAAATGAAATGCAGCAATTGTAATGTCAATGGGCAAACCACAACTGACTGAGAGAATGTTTCTACTGACCTAAATCCTGGCATGAAGTGATTTATTTTCTCTATATTAATGGTGAACACTGAGGCATCATAATGACCATTAATGAGCTGAAGGGGTGTTAGTTGTAGGTGATGAATGCATCTTGTCTTGACTTTTAGCACCTTACCCCGTGTACATGAGCTGTGCCCTGATTTGTATTATGTGACCATCTTTTCTTGTTTCTCATTTATTTTTCACGCTGTTCTTAATGAAACCCGCACTGATCTTTGACTGCACACCTCTGATGGAGAGGCTGAGATTAAAATCTTGCATTTCCTTTTGCAGCTTGTGGGTGGGGATTCTATAAATCATCATCGCTGGATCATCAGTGTGCCCGCTGCCCAGCGCATAGCCACACAGACCGGGAAGGTTCATCGCGGTGTGAATGTGAGGATGGCTACAACAGAGCCCTTACCGATCCTCCTTCTGTACCGTGTACAAGTAAGTTGGCTCATTTTGCCCTGTGCATCATGGTTTTAAAGGCACAAAATTCTGGAGTAACTCAGCTGGGTCGGGCAGCATCTCTGACATTTTGGGTCGAGACCCTCTTTGAAACTCATTTCTGGTCAGGGGACTTTTCCAACAATCCATGTTCTCCAGGGATGCTGCCTGACTCGCTGAGTTACTCCAACACTTTGTCTTTTTTTTTTGTTGCAAACTAGCATCTACAGTTCCTTGTTATTGCATGGTTTTCAGATACATTGTGGGTTTTGCTCCGTATTCAGCTCAAGAGTTATGGTCAGTAATCCGGTTAATGTGAGTTATGCACTACTTCAGTTCCAATCGTCCATTACCTGAGAACAAAAATAGTAATGTATTCATTGTATTCTTGCAAGCTTTTGAAGACATGCTTAAATCCAATATTATTGGATTCGTATAACATAGAAACATAGAAAATAGGTGCAGGAGGAGGCCATTTGGCCCTTCGAACCAGTACTGCCATTCATTGTGATCATGGCTGATTATCCACAATCAGTAACCCGTTCCTGCCTTCTCCCCATATCCCTTGATTCCACTAGCCCTTAGAGCTCTATCGAACTATCTTTTAGATTCACCCAGTGAATATGCCTCTGCTGCCTTCTGTGGCAGAGAATTCCACAAATTCACAACTCTCGGGGTGAAAAAGTTTTTTCTCATCTCAGTTTTAAACGACCTCCCCTTTATTCTTCGACTGTGGCCCCTGGTTCTGGACTTGCCCAACATTGGGAACATTTATCCTGCATCTAGCTTGTCCATTCCTTTGTATAATTTTATGCGTTTCTATAAGATCGCCTCTCATCCTTCTAAACAGGGATGGAACGACCAGGAAGCTGGCTCCTGATGTCTAGTTTAATGTGAATTACAATGTCTGCACTTGACTTGGATAGTTGGTCTGTTCTTTGGAGAGCCAATATATCAATTAATAAATTCATTAACCTATCGATGGATACAATGGGGAAAAACACTTCCTAATAAAAGGAAAATATTATAAATATCATAAAGTAGCTTGTGCGGTTCTAAAAATATGACGGCCTATATTGCAGAAGCAGGGAACTGCAGATGCTGGTTTAAAACCCCCCCACAAAATGCTGGAGTGACTCAGCGGGTCAGGCAGCATCTCTGGATGCTGGATTCTGAAGAAGGGTCCAGACCCGAAAAATCACCTATCGACGTTCTCCAGAGTTGCTGCCTGATCTGCTCAGTTACTCCAGCACTTTGTGACAGTGTATATTGTTTCCAGCTAAAGTACTTGTATTTGAAGACAAGCGAATTATCAACTGGTAATAATTGTTTTCTGATTCCTAAGGACCTCCTTCTGCACCACAAAATCTTATTTATAACATAAATCAGACCACAGTAAATCTCGAGTGGGGCCCGCCAGCAGACACCGGAGGCCGAAATGACGTTACTTACCGGATAATGTGCAAACGCTGTAGCTGGGAACTGGGCGAGTGCATGCCATGTAGCGGCAGCATTGGCTTCATGCCTCAGCAGACGGGACTGGCAGACACGTACGTGACCGTCGTAGACCTACTGGCCCACGCCAACTACACATTCGAGGTGGAAGCCGTGAATGGTGTCTCTGACCTGAGCCGTACCCAGAGGTTGTTTGCGGCCGTCAGCATTACTACTAGCCAAGCAGGTGAGATGGTGAGCCAGCAAGTGCCCCGGTACACCCGGTCTGTACAACGACCTGTGCAGCAGAAGTTATTTTGCACTTGCAAATTAGCACTTAGTAATTTCTCATTATTCAGTTGTATGAAATGCACAATTTAGCAGCTGCTGCTTGGTTACAAATGACTGTGCGAGTTTCTACTTTTGTGGTGTCTTCACAAAGCACTTACTGTTTACCTTTTGCTGAATCTCAAGAATTTTAAACGTTCACATTGCTTTTGCTGGTTAATTTTTCTTTGCAACAATTAACTGATGCCAAGCCTATAAATTTAAAAAATTGTACTCTAATGTCAATTTTAGATCTGGCAGGTGTTTTTCAAATTTTAAATGCCATCAGCCATAGTATTTTTTTCATACCTTAAATTAAGTCTGGTATTTTGAATACGAGGGTCCTTCAATTAACATTAGAGGATAACTATTGCTGTGGTTTCATTCCTGAATCCTCCTTGACCCGCTCATAAGCAGAACCCTCAGTCACTCTCTTGATTTCTCATAACTATGAGCCTCTTACAATCACTTTAGCAAATCACTTTTGAATTTTTCTGCAATAATTTTATCATTCCTACTCAAATAGGGATATCCTGATTTTGAAACTGTCTTGGCTTCAGCTCAATCCTCACTGCTATTTGCAGAATTAAGAACCTGGTACTTTCTTTGGAGAATATTTGATTTAAACCATCAGTCACTAGACGAAGAAATTCTGGAGCCCTCGGTCAGTGTAACTGCCTGTTGCCTGAAGCCCAAACCATGACATTTCTTGGGTGTAAATGTCTCATCCGGGACAGAAAGGAATGGTAATTGGAAGCCCAATCGAGACTTCGAAAGAACTCGATGGTCAGATGTCGGAAGATGGAAATTAGGGGAAGTGGTCAGGTTGGTGGATGGAGGAGTGTGGGACCGTTGTTGTGGGTAAGTTACCAGGGGATTAGGGCAAAAATCAGCTGCCTGGTAGAAAGGGTGGCACAGTGGAACAATGGTAGAGCCGCTGCCTTGCAGCGCCAGAGACCCGGGTTTGATCCTGGCTACGTGTGGTGTCTGTAAGGAGTTTGTACATTATCCCTATGACCATATGGGTTTTCTCCAGGTGCTCCGGTTTCCTCCCACACTCCAAAGACATACAGGTTTGAGGGTTAACGGCTTTGTTAAAATTGTAACTTGTGTGTAGGATAGCGTTAGTGTACTGGGTGATTGCTGATCAGTGTGGACTCCGTGAGCCAAAGGGCCAGTTTCTGCACTGTATCTCTAAAGTATAAAGTGGAGTTCAGTGGATGGAGAGTTTGGGGAGCAGATAGGTGGGTCAGCTGCAGATGGACGGCACTGATGCCAAATGGTTATATTGCAAATCACCTTCAAACTTCAAGTGTGAATATTTCCACAGCTGTTTTTTGGTAGAACATTCACTTGGAGTAATTTTTACAGCTCTTCCTAATTTCTACAGGATATGACTCTTAACATTTCAGCACAGTAACTGTTAAAGTAGAAATGATGGATAGACATGATGATATTCTTCTGTGAGCTGTTTAAATCCGAGGATATTAACAACATTTAATGTTAACGTTAAATGCAGCATTTCTGCTATTGGTCATTTGCAGGTTAAATTGGACATTCCATTTATGATCAATTGGGAACAGCAAGTACTCGTTACTGAAAACAGTTAATGTTATTTATTTTATCTCCATTTAGTGAAGGAAGTTTGGTACTCATTTATAGCACACAGAATTTGTGCTCTTATAAGGAAAAAGCAGCTTAAATTTACCCCTCCCACACAGCTGAAAATTAACAGCTGTTATTTGTTCCAATGGCTGTGTTACAGAAAAATTTATGAGTTTACATAAAATAAATCATTCACAGTCCCGTTTTTGTCTCTTAAGAGACACTGAATATTATCCATTTTGAAATGCATTAACACATACTGAGTGTTGTAATTGTGACAAAAAAAAATACATACATCTATCTTCTGCCTTCAAGATCAATGAAAGATCTTAACGGAGTTTTCTTTGGATGGAAGCAACTGAGCTTTAAAAGCTCAGGCATCAGAACTATTTTTATGGTTCTTTTTCCCTCAAATCTTAATTGTTTTAACAAGTTTAGTTTGTACCAGGACATGGTCTGCTGATGAAATTAAATACAATTATAATGCTGCTGTCACCATAGGGGTTATGTTCTGGTTAATCAAAGCATAGCTTTTGATCATGCTATTTACCACTCGAGGTTGAAAAGGTGTTTCATTTTAACCCATCACAACTTCAGATAGCCCTTGCTTTCCCTCTCTATCCCCTCCCTTTCCCAGTTCTCCCACTAGTCTTACTGTCTCCGACTACATTCTATCTTTGTCCCGCCCCCTCCCCTGACATCAATCTGAAGAAGGGTCTCGACCCGAAACGTCACCCATTCCTTCTCTCCAGAGATGCTGCCTGAACCGCTGAGTTACTCCAGCATTTGGCGTCTACCTTCGATTTAAACCAGCATCTGCAGTTCTTTCCTACACAACTTACCACAGTTGTGCAGGAGAAGTGTGCTGGATTCCACCAGAATGTTTTTAAAAATGTCCTTGGCAGGTGTAAGTTGTTTTAAGTCACCTCTCACACATGCACACGTTCCGAGCCTCCGGTCTTCAATCTGAACCTGTGTTTGCTCAAGTTACCTTGCTATTCTCAGAAAGAACATGGGGCCAGTGTTGTCTTGACAATTAGTGCTTGAATAGGTAATTCTGGTACCTGTTTTGGCCTCCAGAAAGAAAACAGTCTAGTTTAAAAACAAGGAAGGGCACCAGTGTAAACCACCCAGAGACTTGTTTCGAGAGTTGTAAACAGGTGATAAATAAAGTAATGGTCAGCATTCTCACAGTGGTGATTTGATTTATGTTGCTGAATGTCAAAATCGTGATCCTGGTCAATAACAGCATGATAGAATGTGCACAGCTAAGGAAGCAGAGGATTTTTTTTATTTTTTAACGGGCACAAGCTGATTTATCATTAAGCTAACTCAGTGAAAATGTTTCTGGGCAGCCAAATGGAGATCAATTAACTGCTAAGTCCATGGGAAAAAAATTAGCAACCTTGCTGCACTCCATTTGCCGAGAGGTCAAGCAGTAAGAGAGAGATAATTGCTGTGAGCAAGCAGAATGAATCAGAGATGAGCAGAAAGTGATGATGTATGTTCAGTGACAAGGTACGTGACAGAGATTTACGCCTGGGCTTGTGACTGCTAGTCTCGGCAAGGACACAAGGACAAGGGAAGGAGACCTGTGAAAAACAATTAGTGCTTCTTCCGTGCAAGCAGTCCTTAATGAGCCATAGCTTGTCAGCAACAGTATATTAGTGTCCCCAATTTAAAAATATATATATTTCCCATTAATTATAATGCAGCAGTAAAAATATTTGACAGAAGTGCCTATTTTGCATTCTCCACGTGTCACGGATAAATGAAACACAATGCTTCAAAGGTACTAGATAAACCTTTATTGTATAGTCGCTAAAGGTGGTAATTAAGCTCCTAATTGAATTTTTGAAAAAGGGTGGAGAGTTCACACCTAACTTGGTCTGCAATTACAAAATGTAGAGATCACCCAAATTAATAACCTCGACTATGAAGGTTCCTCACAGAGTGATGTACATTATTATTTTGGGTTGCTGAGAGGCAATACTGGCAACAAAGAAAAAAAGCCTAAGGTCTAACGACCCATCTTATTTCAACATATATTGGTTCTGATGTTATCTTCAAACATACTGTGTAAATACAGTGCTTGATATGGCTTTCTAAGCCTTACAGAAAATTTATTTGTGGTGTTTCAGGTGTTTAAAACTGTATGAAGTCCGGGAGATGTTAGAAGTAATGGACAATGTGAAAATAAAAATGTGCAATCAAGCAACATATTACTATTTGTGCTCTGGGGGAAAATAGTCCACCAAAGTGAAACAAATGAGTCCCTGATACCCCATTAAGGGCATAATTATCCCTGATACCCCATTAAGGGCATACTTAGTCACTGAAGCTATCTCTGAACCTAACCCCACTGGGAGGAAAGATTTCCTTCTTCTGTAATTTAATAAAAATTGAGGAAGAACGAGGAATGCCATTTTGATGCCAACATCACTGAGGAGAGAGATTTATGAACATGAGGAATTTCATTCCCAAATGTTGATATGTATTAAGTTAGAAAGACCAGTCTTATTCATTGGTTGACATTCTCTTCATGACAACTGGTATTTTGGGACTTCAAGTAACAGTGCTGTTAAACAATCAAAAAATATCAATCTGAATGTTTAAATGCAGATTACAGAAAATTATTTTAATTTCAAAGTAACATTGTGGTGCATTTGGACGAATTGGAATTTGAAAGTCAGATCTCTTCCATACCCTTTCTTTGACTGTGCCAGTCATAGTCATATAGCACATAAAGCGGCCTTTTGGCCCAACTCATCCATTCCAACCAAGATCCCTTGTCCCCAAAGATTGCCTGTGTTTGCCCCATATCCCTCTGAACTCTTCCTATCCATATATCTGTCCAAGTTTCTGTACCAGCCTCAACTAACTCCTCTGCTGCTCATTCCATATATCCACCACTCTGAGTGAAAATGTTGCCCGTTAGGTTCCTATTAAATCATGCCCCTATCACCTTAAACCTATGTCCTCTGATTCCTGATTCTCCTACCCTGAGTAAAAGACTTTGTGCATTCACCCTTTTTATTCCCCTCATGAATTTATATAACACTATAAGATCACCCCTCAGCCTCCTGAGCTCCAATACATAGAGTCCTAATGTCATTGTGATCTGAAAAGTCCTTGGAGCAGTGGGTTGCCTGCATATTCTGCTAAAATAGTTCTTGTTTTGGGTTGAGTGACCCAACAAGAAATTCCTCAATCTACCAAAACCTAATCGGTGAGGCATGGCATAACATAAATCCCATGGTAATGTTTTAACCACCCGGGAAGCCACACCTGAGATGAATCTGCTGGTAATGCTGTCAAGCTGTTTGAATTATGCAGGAAAGAACTGCAGTTGCTGGTTTACACTGAAGATAAACACAAAATGCTGGAGTAACTCAGCGGGACAGGCAGCATCTCTGGAGGGAAGGAATGGGTGAAGTTTCAGGTTGAGACCCTTCTTCAGAAATTAGTCTGAAGTGTCTCGACCCGAAACGTCACCCATTCCTTCTCTCCAGAGATGCTGCCTGTCCTGCTGAGTTACTCCAGCATTTTGTGTCTACCAAAGCTGTTTGAATTCTTACGAACATCTCTCACGCTCGCAAACATTCAAAAAACTATGAAAAAATATTACATTCTATTACAATATTTTTGAAATGGTGACATTTTTCGCAAAAATGCTGGAAAGTAGCAAAGTTCATCTTACCCCATATTAGTTGCATGCGCAATCATGTCTTATTGCAGAATGATTGTGTCAATCAGCAATAATTGTAATTATAGTAACAACGTTAGTGCAGTATTGTCCGAAGGTCCAGAGCTTCCAGACATTTACTGCTGTAAAAACTAATAGTCAAGCCCCTTTTTTTTGGGGGGGGGGGGGGGGATATTTTGATCATTATCTTTAATCACAGATGCTATTTTCTTGTTGAATCCAGTTTAAAAAAAATATATATCCCTAGAACAAAAGAAGCAATGATCTAAGAAATTAATAAATGTCACGGGTTCGTAAGATGTTGTGCCAGGTGTGAGAGCCTGGTAAGACATTAACTTATTCCTTGGAGGAGGTGTCCGAATCCCACTCGAGTCTCATTATCTCAAGGATGGGGAGGAAATGCCCGAGTGATTTCTTTTAATTGCATTACCTTACTGACATGGCAGTATTATGTTTCTTGATGAGGTATAGTTTGTATGTTTCTGAAGATGCACGTGTGGTGAAGAAAGGGTTTGAGTTTGTATTATATTCAAGCTGGTTACATTTTAACTGTCATGCCTTCCTTTTTCCTACACTTTGAATACTGTAGTGGACATTTTTCTGGTCTTTTGCCCATGTCAAGATATGAAGATCTGCATAGTTAATTAGTTTAGTTTATATAGTTTAGTTTATTTCAAAGATACAGCACGGAAACAGGCCCTTCAGCCCACCAAGTCTGCACCGACAGGCGGTACCCGAACACTATGCTACACACACTCAGGGCAATTTTACAATTTTAACAAGCTGATTAATAAGCCTACAAACCTGTATGTCTTTGGAGTGTGGGAGGAAACTGGAAACTGAAGGTCATGGGGAGAACGTAGAAACCACATACAGACAGCACCCGTAATCAGAATCAGACCCGGCTCTCTGGTGCTGTAAGGCAGCAACTCCACTGCACTGCCTCTATTTTAATTATTTTAATTTAGGGCGGCACGGTAGCGCAGCGGTAGAGTTGCTGCCTTACAGCGCCGGAGTTCCGGGTTCGATCCTGACTATTGGTGCTGGGTGTACGTTCTCCCGTGACCACATGGGTTTTCTCCAAGACCTTCGGTTTCCTCCCACACTCCGAAGACGTACAGATATGTAGGCTAATTGGTTTGGTGTATGTGTAAAATATTGTTCCGAGTGTGTGTAGTATAGTGTCAATGTGCGGGGATCGTTGGTCGGCGCGGACTCGGTGGGCCAAAGGGGCTATTTCCACGCTGTATCTAAAAATAAAATAAACTAAAATTAAATAAGAAAACAGAGATACACCTCAGACCTTTAAAGTTATTTTGAAACTATTGTCAGTCAAACAGCAGTAATAAATTGCACAAAGCTCATTTTTGTCCTAATAGAAAGAAAAACATTTAAAACTTGGTTTAATGCAATTTTTACAGTCTTAAGAGATCAAAAGTTACTCCTATCAAAACTGCTTTCTGAATTCTGGTTCATAACCTTGGAAATTCACCCCTCAAAAGCACATCCAAATCTATGGTATACTTGCTGAGTGTTTGTTTTCCACTACCCTCTTTAGACACTGAGTTCTAGCCCCCGCCACTCTCTGGGTCAAAACAATACTCCTCATCCTCTTTTTAATCACTAAATCATTCCCTTTAATTTTAAAATATAAACAGAAACTCATGGAAACATTCAGCAGGCCAGGGAGCATCAGATAGAAAATTAATGTTGAAGTAATGTATGTGAAGTAATGTATCTGTTTCTTCACAGATATTGCCTTTATCCAACATTCTCCTTGTTATGTCAGACCTCTTATGAATCAGTCAGTTGGGACACCAAAAAAAACTTGCTTCTCCTTCCATAAATAGTATTTGGGTTTTTTTACTTCTCTGAGAAGGCAGTTACAGACTCAATAACATTTTTGTACTTCGGACAATGCTGCAGTCTCTCAGCACTGCACCATTTCAATGGTTCAATGGATATTTATTGTCACATATGCAATTAAACATTATATAGTGAAATTCATTTTGCATATTATGCCAGTGCTGCCATGTTTGGCATTATTCCATCAAATTCAAAGGCCTGGCATGGCCAAGCATAGCCATGGTGTCCTCTGCCACTGCTCCACTGCTGTAGGCCGTGTCCACTCCACATGGTCGGCCTCTTAGATCAGCGCCCGGTCCAGACAAGCCCCAGGCTGTTGTAGGGCCTCCAGCGGCCCGCTCCACTGTTGAGGCCATGCACTCCCTCCTGCAGCTGGTCTGCTTACCGGTCTGCTTACCGGCCCTCTGTCCGACTCCTTCCTCTCTAAGCGGGCGAGCTAGGCCTCCAGGTGGGTTTCCGATCTGCGGTGCACGAGCTGGGCCTGTCCAAGGCGGGCGAGCTGTCCACGCGGGCGAGTCCCCAGTCTCTGGGTCGCAGCTCCCCAGGATACTCCCACCGCCCGCGCGACGCCCCACCAACACTCCCGCTGCACTCGCGCAGCTCCTCGGGACACCAGCTATATTTCCGAGCTATATTTAATGTATTCGTGCCTCTCGTTTGCAGCCTGGCCTCGCAACCTTTTGGGGACGAGGCAATTACATTGTCACTAAACCACTGCAGCACTGTATTCTTAAGGAAGACAACAGAGTAAATTTCAACAACAAGACTGATCTACCACTCGGTGTTTCAAGGGCAATGGCAATTTATTCCTTGGAATCACACGTAATTTGAAAATTACTCAGTGACATTAACATGCGTTGGTTATCTCTAATATCAATATAGATTTAAATTTGAAAAGTTAACTAGCAGACTGGCTGCCAGCAAGTCAAATCGTACATTTTTACTTTCTGTAGGTTCCAATGTAGCACTTGACAAGAAGAATTAGTCTGGCATAATTACATGCAAGAAAAGAAAATTGATCCAATGCATAATCGAAACCAGTTTGTGTGCATTATGCCATACAGATTTATCATTGTGTACTGATGCCTCCCAAGTGGTACTCACAAGACAGGGAGACTTGCATTAGGAATGCGTTTAACGTGCAAGAGTGCCTGAGTGCATGCACAAGTGTGAGTATATTCTCGTTATAACAAGCCTGGATAACACTGTCTTACCCTCAGGTACTATCATCATGCTGTTTGTGGCTACCTAGTTTTTGCTGGAGTAACACACAGAATGTGTCATGTACCAGATGTGGAATAAAAATGGTTCTGTGGTTTCTTTATTGTCACGTGTACCAGGTACAGTGCAATACATTTTTTTGCATAAACCTCAGCAAGTATATCCCCATACATAACCACAATCACCCGGGTCAGTACAGTATGTACCGAACAGCCCATTGAGTCCATATGGAAAAGCACCATTTTGCTGCCATTTTACAGTCCCAGCTGCAGCTGGTCATGAAGGCCCGTTGTAGCCGTCGCCTCCATTCCAGTCCCGCAAACCATCGTCCCTCTCCACACCTGGCCTTCGCCAGCCCTTGTTTCCCGGTGGGTGCCTCCTGCAGTCGAACTCGAGGGGGCAGGATGTAAGGCGGGGGCTTCTCACTGGGCCTCTTGTCCAGCGTCCGCCACCATCTCCCTCCACCTCCTCACCGATTCCCGGTCCACAGGGTGAGCAGGGGCCGGGCTCGGCTGCCCTCCCTCTCCCAGCAAGCCGGACCTGCGGTTGGGATACAGCTGTGGCTTGCCGGGCCGATGAATGGTGATTTTGGTTGATGTGAATTTATCTCAAACTATGCACACACACCTCATAATGCACATTATCAAATACATCATGTGGTGAGTGATGTTACACTTTACGTTTGTTACAGATTTGTCCTTTTTACAAAAAAGTGAAACATGTTTCACAGCATTTATACGTGTAACCAATTCATTGGTTTTGAATTCTCGTTGATCGTTATAAGAGTCTTGTGTTTTGTTTGTGTCGATTCTGGAGACTGAACAGATGTAGAATCCATCTCTGGAATATTTGAAATTGCAACATCTCAAATCTATTTGGTTACTGAGGTCAGATTATGGGGACGAACCGCAGGCTCGTGATCAGTGGGGCAACTGGGCTGAAGAATGGCTGATGGAGTTTAATCCAGATAAGTGTGAGGTGTTGCATATTGAAAAATCAAACCAGAGCAGGAACTTCACAGTGAATGGGAGGGCCTTGGGGAGTGTTGTAGAGCAGAAGGATCTAGTAATGCAGGTACATAGATCCCTGAAAGTGATGTTGCAGGTAGATAGGGTGGTCAAGAAGGTTTTCGGTTTATTGGCCTTCATCAATCGGGGGCACTGAGTATCGAAATTGGGACTTTATGTTGCAGTTCTACAAGACGTTGGTGAGGCCATACCTGGAGTACTGTGTTCAAATTTGTTCACCCTGTTAAAGGACAGATGTCATTAAGCTGGAAAGAGTGCAGAGAAGATTTGCAAGGATATTGCCAGGTCTCGAGGGTCTAAGATTTAGGGAGAGTTAGGGCAGGCAAGGATTCATTTTCCTTGGAGCGCAGGGTGATCTTAATAATAATAATAAGTACTTTATTCGTTCCACAACGGGAAAATTTGCAGGGTTACAACAGCAAAGTGGATAGCAAAAATAAATAAGCATTCATTAAAAAATTAAAATAGCGGTAATTATCTTTATTTACTGGTCTGCTGGGAGCAGTGCTGATTGTGCAGTCTGATGGCAGCAGGAAGGAAGGACCTTATGGAGGTGTATATGATCATGAAGGGAATAGATAGGGTGAATGCACTGCGCCTTTTACCCAGGGTAGGGGAATTAAAATCAAAAGGATATGGGACAATATTTTCACTCTGAGGGTGTTGAGTATATGGAACGTGCCGCTGGAGGGGATGGTTGAGGCAAATGGGGCATCTTGTGAGGCACAAACCAATAGATTGAAGGCTTTGTTTCCTTACTGTATGCTTATGAGATCATTTTGTAGTTGTTTAGCTCCACAAACTCTGATATGCCATTTTCTATTCCCTAATCTACGTAGTTGAGGGTGAATGCATCCTGGTAGGATTGTGTGATCCAACAACTCTTATCTCAATCCATTTCAAATGGCTGAACATCAGCAACAAGGATTTGGCCATACATTTTTTTCTCAATAGGTTTTGACGCACTCGAATGGCATCTTCAACCATGACTATAATTGGAGTGCTGCGCTCCATGAAAATGATCCACAGTGTTGGCAGGCTGTGTAGTTAGTGGGCCTGCATATTGAGTGCTTTGTCTACATTGTGCCATTATATAAATCTATCAGCTACTGCTATGGCACAACCAATGGTCATATGTTCCAAATTAAGTTTCTCTTTGCTGTACTTTGATTATAACTTTTCCATGCCACTATTTGATGAAATCCTGGGATCAGTCCAGCCAATCAATGTATACTTGCTGCTGGTTTAATTCTGGATCCTTCTGAGTTTAGAGATTTAGAGATTGAAGTGATTTTTTTTCTTTACACAGCATGGTTGATATCTAGTATTTGCCGGCTGAGGTGCTGATGGGCTCAGTGAAAATCACTGCATTTAAGAGACATTTAGGCAGGCAGTTGAATACGCAACTTGCCTATCTATGGAGATGGCATGTAGGTTAATTGGCTGGGTAAATGTAAAAAATTGTCCCTAGTGGGTGTAGGATAATGTTAATGTGCGGGGATCGCTGGGCGGCACGGACTTGGAGGGCCGAAAAGGCCTGTTTCCGGCTGTATATATATGATATGATATGATATGGGCAGAAAGGTTGGAATGGGTGTGGTGGCCTGAATGGTCCGTTCTGTGCCGTAGAACTCTGCATGACTGTTGTCATGGGAGGAGGATGAGAGAGAAAGTTAACCAAAAGGAGCATTGCCGGAACAAATATTTTAACTTTCCTTTTTAAAATGCCCATATTGGTCTCTAAGGAAATCATTGGATCATTATGCAACAAAAGGAAGCCAGCCAATCAGATCTGTTCCATCACGTGTCTGAAGATGGGTTTCGACCCGAAACGTCACCCATTCCTTCTCTTCAGAGATGCTGCCTGTGCCGCTGAGTGACTCCAGCATTTTGTGTCTATCTCAGATCTGTTCATCTCCTTGCACTGCTTTTTCCCCATTTCCCTGCAAATCACTATGATGATGCTGCCTGACCCATTGAGTTACTTATCACCATGTCTTTTTTTGTAAACCAGCAACTATGTTTCCTTGCGTTAAAGTCCCTTTTAAAAGCCATGCTTGACTCTTGTTTCCACCAAACCCGCAGGCACTGAGTTGCAGATACTTACTCCTCCCATATCCCTCATTATTATGAAGCCAAAACCAAAATGTCAACCAAGGCGGCACGGTAGCGCAGCGGTAGAGTTGCTGCTTTACAGCGAATGCAGCGCCGGAGACTCAGGTTCGATCCTGACTACGGGTACTGCACTGTAAGGAGTTTGTACGTTCTCCCCGTGACCTGCGTGGGTTTACTCCGAGATCTTCGGTTTCCTCCCACACTCCAAAGACGTACAGGTATGTAGGTTAATTGGCTGGGTAAATGTAAAAATTGTCCCTAGTGGGTGTAGGATAGTGTTAATGTACGGGGATCACTGGGCGGCACGGACTTCGAGGGCCGAAAAGGCTTGTTTCTGGCTGTATGTATATGATGATAAATGTTGGGGACCATTTGAGTCAGCACTATCAAAAATACTGGAAGGAATTGTCAGGATTTCAATTGTAAAATACTATTAGTAATTGGCAATACAGTAATTTATTGTACACTGAGAATGTGAAATGTGAAAATGTCAGCACCATTGTTGTTATACAACATTATCACCTGCTGGCAAGAAAAAATATATAGTAGGATTCAAAAATTGTGTTATTTTGCTGTGTTAGAAAAATCCGGACGCAAACACTATCAATAGAAACCGCTGCTGCAAGTGGTTTCTATTGAGAGCTCGGTAGTCCCACTAAATAGGCTGACATTGTACACCAGAAGTGGTGGTGTGCCAGAAATGGGATGCGAGGCATACCTGTCTATTCCTGGAATTGTACACCATGGTGGGTTGGAATCCCATTTGTATTTACCTACATATTGTGGCAGTGAATGGGCTCCCCATAGGACAAGGTTTGAAGTGATTGGGGACGTCTCCAAAGAAGATGGCGGTGCTGGCTCGAAGGGCTGAATGGCCTCCTCCTGCACCTATTGTCTATTGTCTATTGATGCAATGGAGAAGAAACCCTGCCACTCTTCAATGCTTTAGGTTTATTATTGTGCAACGAGACCTGGAAGTCCTTGTACAGTGCAACGAGACCTGGGTGTCCTTGTACATCAGTCACTGAAAGTAAGCAAGCAGGTACAGCAGGCAGTGAAGAAAGCAAATGGCATGTTGGCGTTCATTGCGAGAGGATTTGAGTTTAGGAGCAAGGAGGTCCTACTGCAGTTGTACAGAGCCCTGGTGAGACCGCACCTGGAGTATTGTGTGCAGTTTTGGTCTCCTAATTTGAAGAAGGACATCCTTGCTATTGAGGGATTGCAGCGTAGGTTCACCAGGTTAATTCCTGGGATGGTGGGACTGACATATGATGAAAGAATGGATCAACTGGGCTTGTACTCACTGGAATTTACGATGTGAGGGGATCTTATGGAAACATATAACATTCTTAAGGGGTTGGACAGGCCAGATGCAGGAGAAATGGTCCCCATGTTGGGAGTGTCCAGAACCATGGGTCACAGTTTAATAATAAGGGGTAGGCCATTTAGGACTGAGATGAGGAAAAACGTTTTCACCCAGAGTGTTGTGAATCTGTGGAATTCTCAGCCACAGAAGGCAGTGGAGGCCAATTCACTGGATGTTTTCAAGAGAAAGTTAGATTTAGCTCGTAGGGCTAACGGAATCGGATGTGGGGAGATAGCATGAATGGGGTGCTGACTTTGAATGATCATATTGAATGGTGGAGCTGGCTCGAAGGGCTGAATGGCCTACTCCTGCACCTATTTTCTATGTACAGTGAAAAGCTGTGTTTTGCATGCTTTTCGATCAGACAGATAATACAATATGCAAATACAATCAAGTCAACTCAAGTACAGTAGGTAGAGCAAAGGGGAAGCTGCAGAGTGCAACATGTAGTTCTCAGCATTGTGGCACAACAGTTCCATAGACAGGTTCAATGCCCGCGATGAGATAGAGATTAATCAAACAGTACCCTAGCTTATGGATGACTCTCATGAGTGGTTCAGCTAAGGACAGTCTCCAAGTCTAAGACTGGACCAGACATTCACCATATCATAAAGATTTTTGTTGGTTGAGGTCACGGCATTCACTCAACCACTGGATTACCACACTCATCAGGAAGGTTTGCTCCGTCCTTGGGGTGGAGTTGGATTCATGGGAGGTGGTCTTGGAGAGGATTATGCTCCTCAAACTGTGGAGCATCTTGGACTATACAGCTCACCCCACTCCATGACACACTGCTCAACCTGAGGAGTACCTTCAGCAACAGACTGGTTCCACCAAGATGCAGCACAGGAGATCCTTCTTGCCTGTGATTATCAAACTGTACAACCCCTCCCCCTTTCTGTCTTTCTGTCATGGGGTAGCCTGATTTCCCTGACCCCCCCCCCCCCCCCAATCTTTGCACATCCCTAATCCTTTCCACTCGTCACTTTAATTTCATGTATCTTGTGTTTTATGACTGTTGGCAGATCAATTCCCTTCCTGGGATAAATAAAGTTTTATCGTATCGTATCATGTATGATGCACTTTGGAGTTCCAGCAGCCACAGTAACTTTGAGCTCTCAGTCTCACAATGGTTAGATAAAGTTAGATAGAGCTCTAGGGGCTAGTGGAATCAAGGGATATGGGGAGAAGGCAGGGGCGGGGTATTGATTGGGGACGATCAGCCATGATCACAATAAATGGCGGTGCTGGCTCGAAGGGCCGAATGGCCTCCTCCTGCACCTATTTTCTATGTAATGGCTTCTTTGACTTTTATTGGCACAACTTTGGTCCTCACGTTGATAAACAGGATTAAAAGTTTCCACAGGTGATGGAAAGACTGGAGGAAAGGCTAGGTGCTGAGAGCTTTCTTATACCTGCATTAAGGAGGCAATTAAACACACCTGCATAATTACAAAATGCCTATGAAGCCATGTGTCCCAAACGTTATGGTGCCCTGAAATGGGGGGGGTCTATGTATAAACACTGCTGTAATTTCTACATGGTGAAACCAAAATGTATAAAAATGGCCTTTATTAAAATCTGACAATGTGATATTTTATTCTATTATAAATCTCAGATTGTGGAGTACAGAGGCAAATAAATAAATGATGGGTCTTTGTCCCAGACATTATGGAGGGCACTGTATATTGGTGCAGTGCTGTACGTGGGAATGACAAGCACATTATTTGCATCAAGGTATAGATCAGTGTAAATCTAGTATGTGGCATGACTTCTGACACACTGTTGTTGCAGTCACTGGTGTTGGTGGGAATTTTTAATTTTGTAAATGGATATTTCTGTCGATACCTTTAGTTTGCGTATGCAGATAGCAGTTTAAAGAACCCAGAAGCAGTCTTGCAATGTTATCGCCATCGTTGCTCTTGACACGCTTTTATTTTGCAGCAATTAAATTGATGGTATTACAAAAGTGTTTCAAAAGTTGTGATATTACGAAAGCTTTGTTTCGACCGATGTTTCAAAAGTCTTTAGAAATAACACCGTTTTCAATAGGTAAGCCGTGAGAATAATGGGTTTCAAGATTCAGGAGTGTTTAATTGCCATATTTTACTGGCAAGGGAGCAATGCATTTGTTATTCGTTACAGGTTAACAGGACTAATTGAATTAATTGTGCTGGTTATTTGCAATTTATGGACTTTTTCCTGAATGAATGGCCCACATTTGGGATGCAGTATAATATCCAAGGGTGACCTACATGTATCAATCAGTACAAAGCAGCACCTTTAGTTCTACCATCCACTAATTACAGTGATTATCCAGAATGATAAAATCAGATTAGGAAACACTGACAGTCACTTTAAGAAATGGAAATGTTGGATCCTGACAAAAAGAAATCTTGCAAGTTCAGCACTACTTGCAAAAGGTGTTTATTTTATGGCTGGAGTTGGGATTAGATTATGGAGTAAAGCTAATAAAACATCAATACACCTTGCGTTAAATTCAATAAGGAACTGTTACCACAAAGTCTGTTACATGAAAATACATTTATGTTATTGAAAAAGAAATGCGGAATGATTTTTTATAAAAAGCTCAGATAGTGTCACAGTCCTCAGATTTTTCACAACCTCTTTTTCAGCACCAAACTACATTGATGTTCAGATGCCACGTTTCACTGCTATTTAATTATCTTTTGTTTTACATATTATTGAAAACCATTTTCTGCCATCTAAAGAATTTTATTCCAATTTATGGTATTCAGGATTGCCATTTTATTTGAAAATCAATGTGGGCGTTTAAAAGGAAAGGGGGTTTGTAGAACGTTACTCTCTTCGTAGGTCAAGGACCATTATTTTAGGAGGGAGGTCAAGATCTGGGAGAAAGATCAAGATGGGTTTCATGGTGAGATGGGAAGAACTAGAATTCCTATTGGAACAGAGAAAGTTAAAGGAAGATTTGGTTGCGAGTTCAAGATCTTGAGTGGCTTTGTTAAGAGTTGATACGACAAAATTGTATCCAGTCACAGAAAGGTCATTCACCAGAGAACATAAATTTAAAATGATTGACAAATAACTCAGAACTTTTAGAAAAGCATTTATGCTGCAAAGCAATGCCTGAAAAGGTGGCAGAAGCAGACTGAATAACAATCTTTATAAGGGAAGTCATGAAATATGCAGATGGAGAGGATGTGGAGCAATGGGGAAAGAGCAGGCGTGCACTACAAAATACTGGAATGAAGAGCTCAGTGGCGTTTTCTGAGATGTATTATTAGGATTTTGTTCTTCGGCTCTATATTGACATTCCTGAAGGAAAAGGTATGTTTCTGTTGAAAATGTTTTAAAGCCAAATCTTAAATTTATTATGAGAAATGCTGCTAAACTTCAACAGTTTTCTGCCACACTAGAAAAAAAGGTGACCTGTTCTGTTTAATGGTATTATGCTGTGTGGTTTGCTCTCTGCTCTGCATCAAGTGTTTTTAGAAGTTTCCTGGAAAGTTTTCAAAAGGAACAAAGGGAACATCTGAAAATCTTAAATATATTATGAACGTGCGGCACTGTGCAAGTTATATTTCCTATCTATTTTACTAAGCACAGTCTCCTATGAGATTTTTTTAAATGCAAATACACATTTTTCTTCATGTCCAACAAAACCATAAAAATAAAATTGGTTCTCTGTAATTGGCCAATTGAATAAGAATGTTTAATTAAACTATGCTGCTTCTGTGCTTGGCTAAATTATCATCATCTGATGCACTCCAGGTGGCCTTGGAAGCACAGACCATGGAACGAGAGAATAATCAGGTTTCTCTTTGATCTGGAGCTCTGATGTGATTGGTATTTGGTGATTATTTCTGCAAGCTTCACATACATTTGATACTTGAGTACAAAGTGTGATGTCCCTGCAGTCAAATAGCCTGCCAACTCTTACCAAGGCTCACCTTGAGAAAGTAGAGGTTATCTGTTGAGTGGAATTGTGTTTTTGGCACGAGTCAACACCCACACGGGAGAAGAAATTGGGAAACATCATAAATCCAAAGTACCTAAACTTTCCTCCGAGTTTCGTTAGTATAGGAAAAGGAAGGGGTGTTAAAATGATTGGCTGCCAGGAGATCTAGGAGAGCTTGGCAGGCTGGGCAAAAATAAATGTTCTTTTGAAAGAAAGGTCTTAACAGTTCACTGTGTTATTACCTGTATTAGCTCCTGTTGCTAACATCAGTTATTTGCAAGCCAAGGGAAAATTCCTACAGCTAGAGTAGATTACATAAAACAGAATTGAAGCACAGAGGTGGTTGTTTCACCAACAAAATCCATAGCACCTGTATGTTGAGCAATCTCATCAGTTCCATTCTCGGATCCTTTCCCAATAGCCCACACTTCACTTTCCTTCATGTCTATTCAGTTCCTTTTCAATAGTATTGATTGACTATTTTCACCCTTAGAAGCAATGAGTTCCAGACTATTGTCACATGTTGTGTTTGAAGAGGCTTTTCCTCACGTCACCTGTATCGTTTGTCCTTTGCGTTACATTTGTGTCCTCCAGGCACTAATTTATGTGCTAACAGGAACAGGCTCTTGCTATTGCCAAATGTAAGCTCATCATAATCTTTAACTCCTCTACCAAATCACACGTAAGCCTTTACTCCAGAGAGAATAACTCCAGTTTCTCTCTTTTTTTAAAAATGAGACCGTGCTTCTGAGGAAGGGTCCTGATCCGAAACACTGCCTATTCGTGACCATAGGCTTCAGCATATTTCCCTTCTGCCCAACATTTATGTCAGCCATTTGATAAACTTCTCAAAGGCACAACTTTTGAATTGTATTTTCAGGTGGCCAAACACAATTTCAATGGTTACAATCGAATTACACCTTCACAACGGGATTCATGCTATGTGCGGTAATGAAAACAAAAAAAAATCCAAGGTTTTGTGCAGTTTATTGTGGTAGACAATAGACAATGAAAGATATGCAACAAAAAAAAAATGATGATAAAGGAACCAGGCCATTGTTAGCTGTTTGATGGGTGAAAACAAGAAGCTAGTGTGACATTCCCCCCCCCCTACATCAAAAATCTTCTAACCCACCTCTCTAACTCCAGGTCCCTCAGGTCGGCCGACTTGGGGCTACTCACTATCCCGCGGTCTAGGCTTAAGCTCAGGGGTGACCGCGCGTTTGCGGTTGCAGCTCCTAGACTGTGGAACAGCATCCCTCTCCCCATCAGAACTGCCCCCTCCATCGACTCCTTTAAGTCCAGGCTCAAAACCTATTTCTACTCCCTAGCGTTTGAGGCCCATTGAGGAGGCGCTGTGAACTGTTTTGTATGTGCTGTTATGTTTGTGTGCTACTGTATGTTTCATTTTTTCCTTAGTACCTAATCAGATGTACAGCACTTTGGTCAACATGGGTTGTTTTTAAATGTGCTATATAAATAAAATTGACTTGACTTGACTTGACTTGACTTGACCTGGGTGGGGGAGAGATAGATAGAGAGGGAATGCCAGGGCTACTTGAAGTTAGAGAAATCAATATTCATACCACTGGGCTGAAAGATGCCCAAGTGAAATATGAGATGCTGTTCCTCCAATTTGCGATTAGCCTCATTCTGACAATGTAGGAGACCTTGGACAAAGGACTGTGTGGGAATGGGAATGCACACGTATGTGTATATGTATGTTTGTGTGTGTGTGTATAAATATATATATATATATATATACACTTTCATATAGAAGATTTGCTTATTTACATTGCTAAAGTGATCTTTCTGAGGGGTTTCTTCAAGCAGCTACTGACTTAATATTTTTTTACTATGTGGAGTCTATTTTATAATTGTATTGTGTATATTATGGTGCTATAGATTGTCAAAAACTATAGTAGTGGAAAACATGTCTCACCCTGTCAGTGGCTTTGTTCCCACAGCTCCTTCAGTTTACAGAGCCTTGATTCAGGTGGAGCATACTGAAATAATAAACTTTTATTGATCAATTTCTGGGAATGTAGACCACGAACTGTGTCCCGTAGAGTTGACCAGTCCTATTAATGTATGTGGTTAGTCACTCTTCCTACAAGATTTACTTTTGTGTTCTGTACTTCTGTTTTCATCTTGCTCAAACCTATCAGAAAGAGAAACTATGGTGAATGGGTTTTGAGGGGTTTCTGCGTGTAGTTTCTTGAGGAATTGAGTGGTCCCACTTGGAACTCTGTGCCGTGATCAGTGTATAAGTAGGATTCGCCATTCATTGTGATCATGGCTGATCGTCCACAATCAATAACCCGTGCCTGCCTTCTCACCATATCCCTTGATTCCACTAGCTCCTAGAGCTCTATCTAACTCTCTCTTAAATCCATTCAGTGATTTGGCTTCCCCTGCCCTCTGTGGCAGAGAATTCCACAAATTCACAACTCTGGGTGAAAAAGTTCCTTCTTGCCTCAGTTTTAAATGGCCTCCCCTTTATTCTAAGACTGTGGGCCCTGGTTCTGGACTCCCCAACATTGGGAACATTTTTTCCTGCATCTAGCTGAGTGCATGTAGATGCATCAGCCATGATCACAATGAATGGCGGTGCTGGCTCGAAGGGCCGAATGACCTCCTCCTGCACCTATTTTCTATGTTTCTACGGGAGGTTCACCAGGATGTACTGGGGTACTGATTTTGGATGATCAGCCATGATCATATTGAATGGCGGTGCAGGCTCGAACGGCTGAATGGCCTACTCCTGCACCTATTTTCTATGTTACCTGGTCTTGTGGGCTTGAGTTATAGTGCAAGGTTACATTGGCTGGGACTTTATTCATTTTGAATATAGGATGCTGAGGGCTGCCTCTATTAAGATCATGAGGGGCAACAATAAAATTAATGCCCATATTTAGAGTCATGGAGTGATACAGTGTGGATACAGCCCCGTTGGCACAACTTGCCCTCACCTGCCAACACGTCCCATCTACACTAGTCCCACTTGCCTGCGTTTGGCCTGTATTTAGAGTCATGGAGTGATACAGTGTGGAAACAGGCCCGTTGGCACAACTTGCCCTCACCTGCCAACATGTCCCATCTACACTAGTCCCACTTGCCTGCGTTTGGCCCATATTTAGTCATAGAGAGTCATGGGGTGATACAGTGTGGAAACAGGCCCTTCGGCCCAACTTGCTCACCTGCCAACATGTCCCATCTACACTATGTCCCATGTCCCATCGAACGGCCGAATGGCCTACTCTTGCACCTATGTTCTATGTTACCTGGTCTTGTGGGCTTGAGTTATAGTGCAAGATTACATTGGCTGGGACTTTATTCGTTTTGAATATAGGATGCTGAGGGTTGCCTCTATTAAGATCATGAGGGGCAACAATAAAATGAATGTTCATGGCCTCAAGGGTTGAGGATTGTAAAACTAGAAGGCAGAGGCTTTGAGGTGAGAGGATAGAGATTTAAGAGGGACCTCGGAGGCAACTTTTCACTCGAAATGACAGAATTTTCACTCTGGAATGAGCTGCCAGAAGAAGCTTAAGAAGAGGGTACACTTTTAAGAGACATTTGGACAGATATATAGATCAGAAGGGTTTAGAGGGCTATGGGCCAAATGCAGCAAATGGGACTAGCCCAATATACTCATTTGGTTAACATCCTCTGGTGAAGGGCCTATTTCCAAGCTGTACAGCTCTATAACTTTATGACTTCAGGCAAGACGAAAAATAATAATCTTATTCAAATACTGAACCAAAGGATATTGAACAAAAAGGATATTGTCGCTTTAATTGCTTGAGTATTATTCACTGGGGAGACAAATCATATTGATTTATCTCTCCGTTTTTGATGGACACAGTTTCAATAAAGGAACTAAATGATGTTAAGTGATTCAGTAATCCAGAACCTACGGCTGACCGCTCCACCTCCTCCTCACCTCTTTCCAACGCAAAGTTGTGGACGGCTTCTCCACAAACATTTATGTTGTTAGCTTTACATTACCTCATCCTTTCTCTTTGCTCTTAAAGTGTGTGCTTCAGTGAAGTAACTTGATGAACACGGCCCCAGCGTAATTCAATTCAACAGCTGCAGAAACTGCCATGCTCTCACAAGGGAAAGGCCTGCCTGTGTTAACCTGTAGCTTTTTTTGTAAACGGTTTTTGATTTATCTGTCACCTGATCCATCTGCAATGAATAATTTTCATGGAAGGTGCACTTTAATTACTTTCCTATTTAACTTGCATTATCATTCGCTATCTTGGTAATTAATCTCCCCTCGTATCCAATTTCGGCCTTTATTGCTGGCAGACGGGCCCCCTGAATCGTGTGTGCTCGAGCGGCCGCTTGAGTGTTATTTGACGGAGAGGTTTTCAAACAAGTTTCCAGTACATTAAAGTGCTCAAATCAGCGTATCTCTGGTTTGTCGGGGTGACAGCTTTCTGGCATCTCCTAAAGTGCACGTATGACTGGCGCTGTGTGGCTACTTTTGAACACCTTGGCTACCATTCAGGGTTCCTTTCAGAAGGTGTTTATTGTTATCGCTAATGTTCTCCCACAACATTGTCAGGCGACCAATCTGTTTCCCAGCTCTGGATTTTTAATGAGTTTCACTCCGTGCTCAAATTGGGCATTTTGTTGTTATTGGAATTCAAACTTCATTTTAACGTAAATAATTTTCTGTGAATTGGTTTTTTTCTTTAAGCTAGCTCAATATATTCAAAGTATATTTAGAATAATTTCCCTCCAGGCTAGCCAGCTGCTATTGTTTTGTTGATGCATACTGGAAATGAGAGTTAACTAGCCAGATTAGCGAAATTGGCTCAATTCAGTTTAATTTGGTTTGATTAAAGACCTACCTAATTAAATCCTAATCTGAAAGATGTTCATCATGTATAGTTCATGGCATGTCATAATAACGAGAGGGCACAGTTCAAATGTAATAATCTAGAAATTCAGAAGTGACTCTGAAGAGTCCCTACTGAGGGTAACCTGCAAATTCTGTGACCAGTTTCTCTTTGCTGCTTTGTGCAATTGAAATACAGGAAAAATATAATTCATTCATCATCAAAAAATAATGCACTCATCATCTCGTGATGTATTTGAGCACTTTGAACCCAAAGGAGTGCTCCTAAAATTTGGTCCCTAATGTAATCTAAGATATCAGTTCACCCAGCAAAGATAGACGCGAAGTGCTGGAGTAACTCAGTAGGTCAGGCAGCATTTCTGGAGAAAAAGGATTGGTGACGTTTCAGGTCAGCACCCTTCCCTTCACACAGCAGTCTGCATTCACTAAACAAACAAACAAGGTATCACAAAATGCTGGAGTAACTCAGCAGGTCAGGCAGCATCTAGGAGAAAGGGAATGTGTGACGTTTCGGGTCGAGACCCTTCTTCAGACTGAAGACTTTCGGGTCGAGACCCTTCTTCAGACCCTTCTTCAGATTTGTATTCTTCAGACTGAAGAAGGGTCTCGACCCAAAACGTCACCCATTGCCTCTCTCCCAGATGCTGCCTGACCTGCTGAGTTACTCCAGCATTTTGTGATACTTTCAATTTGTACCAGCATCTGCAGTTATTTTCCTAAACAAACAAATAATGTGCATCAGACTCTATCATTAAATTATCATTAATCAGTTCATTAGATGGACTCTGGCATCTGAATAGTACAAAAATGATTGCATGAAAACAAGGATTTGTATTCTCCATGCCCATGTACGAAAATGGCAGCAGGAGTAAGTTGAATTCCACTCGGGTGTACGCACCTTTGCTCGAAGAGTTGGCAGTGTCGAGGCATTCATACAACTAATCTCAAATGGATTTCAATTCAATGGATTCTGGATATTAAGGAAGTCAAGAGATGTAGGGAAAGGATAGGCAAATGATGTTTGTGGAAGATCATCAGTCATGATCAGTGATCAGTAGTCCGAATGGCCCTCTTTCCACTCCTATTTCTTATGGTTTTTATAAATGTGGAAGTCTGTGTGTGGTGAGGCCAGTGGAGTCATACAGTATGGAAACAGACCCTTTGGCCCTACTTACCCACACTGACCAACATGTCCCATCTACACTAGTCCCACTTGCCTGCGTTTGGCCCATATTTAGAGTCATGGAGTGATACAGTGTGGAAACAGGCCCGTTGGCCCAACTTGCCCTCACCTGCCAACATGTCCCATCTGTAGTAGTCCCACTTGCCTGCGTTTGGCCCATATTTAGAGTCATAGAGAGTCATGGGGTGATACAGTGTGGAAACAGGCCCGTTGGCCCAACTTGCCCTCACCTGCCAACATGTCCCATCTACACTAGTCCCACCTGCCTGTGTTTGGCCCATATTTCTCTAAACATGTCCTATCCATGTACCTGTCTACTTGTTTCTTAAATGTTGTGATACCCCCTGCCTCAACTACCTCCTCTGGCAACTCGTTCCATACGCCCACCACCCTTTTGTATCAAAAAGTCACCCCTCAGATTCCTATTAAATCTTTTCCCCTTCACCTTAAACCTATGTCCTCTGGTGCTCGAAGACAGTCAAATTACACTTATTCTCAATAGTGTGTCATTGAAACTTTTTACCGAAACCTAGGCTGTTTTTAAATTGGAACTGGGCACAGAGCGATCTGTAGGTTTCCCTGAAGTCAGACTTTTAGTCGGTTCCGTCCCAAAGCAGCAGGATTCAAGCAGCTTTGAGTTTGGTCTGGCAAAGTGCTCACACTCTGCAGGTGGGTAGTGTCGGCAAGTTTAATACAGTTCACGGATTCCCCCAGGAATAGGAGCAGGGTTGGGAAAGCTTTTTGATGAAGTAGTCAAATATTTCACAGTTTAAGAAATGGTAATATGAGCTGGTTTAGGTCAGCTGCAGATACTTGGAGAACTGGTCCAATAACTGGAAGGGAATTCAGATAATAATTATTTGTGCATATAAACAGGCAGGGGAAAAAATAGTTTGCCTCAAACTGATTTGGAAAATAAATAAATGCACATATTTATGAATTTAAATGTCAGATGTATGAATATGGACAGACAGTTATAACTCTGACCAGCAAAGAAATAAATTCACATAATGCTTTATTTCAAATTGTATTTCAATCACTGTGTTAACCATCCATCTAAAAAAAAACTTATTTCCCCTATGGGTTTACAGGGTAAATTTTATGAAGTAGTCCATTAATTTTAATGGATGAGAAATTGGCAGGCAATAAATTGAACTGGCTGGCCATATTTGTGATATGTGTTCCAATCACACAAAGCACCGTCCCAAACTATAAAATTTACCGTGGTACATTTTTTAAAAATGGCAAGCAGTTAATATGTATAATAACGCTTGCAGAAGGAGTTTCAGCGATTCTACACAAATTACGGCAACGTCCTTTTAGCTTTTACTAACACTGGCGAGTTCAACATGAGAGTGTGCCTCCATATGTCCTCGGTATGTGCTAAGATCTGGTACATCAGCAGTAAGATTGCTGAGCCTTATGACAAGGGGGCCATTCAGACCATCAGGTCCATGCCATCCCTCAGCGGAGCAATCTCATCAGTTCCGTTCCCCATCGGTAGCATAGAATTAGAGTCATACAGCACAGAAATAGGTCCTTCAGTACACTCTGTCCATGCTGACCATCTAGTATCCATCTATACTATTCTACTTTACTGGAACATGGTCTCTAGCCTTTTGCACAGCCAGAAAATCCATCCTATCAGTCTCACAAACATTCATGCAAATGCATGGGGTGTACATATGTGGGGCATTCGTAAGCTGAGGAAGTCCCCAAAATGGACTTGTACAACAAGTCCTCAACTTCCTCAAAACTCCTTTGATTTTGTTTTACTATTTACTGCACTTAGTGGTGATTCACCGAGATCAATTAACCTTCAAGTACATCTTTGGGACGTGTAAGGAAGTTATAGCACCTGAGGGCAAACCACGTGGTCACAGGGAGAACATTGCAAACTCTACACTGACAGCAGCTGCAAAGTCAAAATTGAACTCTGGTCACAAGAATCATGACTGCCGGACCACTGCTGTGCACTTACAATTCATTTAATATACACAAAGCACTTGTGTGCAAGAAATAACTTTTTATCCACTAGTTGTTTGCTTTTAAACACCAGTTCCACATTTTGTCCAAAGGTAGCTTTAGGCATTGGATTGCAGAGACACAAAGGCTCCCAATGTACAAAGGCTACAAAGACTGCCCTGTAAACCTTGTCCAGAGATTGATTTATGATATTAAACATTTATACTCTCGTTCTCTTCAATCAGCTTCTTGTGAGTTTGTGTTCAGACCAGTTTCAAACCTTTTAGCTTCTGATCCCAAAACGCTATTGGCTATTAAGAGGAGGGCTTTAGTTGCACTCACTAATTTAAGGAGAATCTTTAAAACAGGGATCTTGGGTAAACTTGCTTTTACTTTAGGCATACAGTGCGGAATCAGGCCCTGTGGCCCACCGAGTCTGCGCAGACCAGTGATCACCCCATACACTAGCACTATCCTACACACTGGGGACAATTTACAATTTTTCCAAAGCCAATTAACCTACAAACCTGTAAGTCTTTAGATTGTGGGAAGAAACCGGAGCACACAGAGAAAATCCACGTTGTCACAGGGAGAATGTACAAAGTCCGTATAGACACACGCGCAGTCACGATCAAACCTGGGTCTCTGGCACTTTAAAGTAACAACCCTGCCACGATGCCACTTTATTTTTTGCTTTTCTTTCAATCTGTGGTCCTTTGTACTAGAATCAACTGGACACTGAGAGGTGAATTGCAATGGCAAAAATTACCCCTGTCCATTGGAAATAGGTATCCCCTTTGAATTCCATGGACATGTCCTGAGTTCCTTCCTCCACAGGTCAAGATTATTGGGATAGGGCTGAATCCAACATTTCTGCTTCAGATGACTGAGCGAGTGCTACTCCTGATGCCAGTGACTCCATTCAATGCCAAATTTCCTGCCTTGGAAACAAAGTTGCTTCCAATAATTGCCATTGGTTAAAATTGTTTTGGTTTAGCATATGATGAGCATTTGACGGCACTGGGCCTCTTACTTGCTGGATTTTAGAAGGCTGAGGGGGGACCTCATTGAAACTTACAGAATAATGAAAGGCATAGAGTGGATGTGGAAAGGATATTTCCACTGGTGGGAGAGTCCAGGACCAGAGGCCATTTAAAACCGAGGTGAGAAGGAACTTTTTCACCCAGAGTTGTGAATTTGTGGAATTCTCTGTCACAGAGGGCAGTGGAGGCCAAATCACTGGATGAATTTAAGAGGGAGTTAGATAGAGCTCTAGGGGCTAGTGGAATCAAGGGATATGGGGAGAAGGCAGGCATGGGTTACTGATAGTGGATGATCAGCCATTATCACAATGAATGGCGGTGCTGGCTCGAAGGGCTGAATGGCCTCCTCCTGCACCTATCTTCTATCTTCTTATGTCATAGCCTCAGAATAAAAAAAAGCGCTCTTTTAGAATGGAGGTGAGGAGGAACTTTGTTAGTCAGAGGGTAGTTAATCTGTGGAATTCATTGCCACAGAGGGTTGTGGAGGCCACGTCGGTGGATATTTTTAAGGTAGAGATAGATTAGAACGGGTGTCATGGGTTATTGGGGGAAGGTAGGAAAATGGGATTAGGAGGCAGATCAGCCATGGTTGAATGGCAGAGTATACTTGATGGGCCGAATGGCCTAATTGCACTCCTATAACTTCTGAACTTGTTTATTGTTGTCAGGTGCACTGAGATGCAGTGTGTAGGAAGGAACTGCAGATGCTGGTTTCTACTGAAGATAGACACAAAACGCTGGAGTAACTCAGCGGGTCAGGTAGCATCTCTGGATGGTCCCGAGATGCTGCCTAACCCGCTGAGTTACTCCAACGTTTTGGTTGCTATCTTCACACCGAGATGGAGTGCCCTTTGTCCTTTCTCCAGCATATTGTCTCAGACCTGAGCAGTTGTACAGTGCCCTAGTGAGACCGCACCTAGAGTACTGTGTGCAGTTTTGGTCTCCAAATTTGAGGAAGGATATTCTTGCTATCGAGGCAAGCAGTGTAGGTTTACTAGGTTTACTAGGTTAATTCCCAGAATGGCGGGACTGTGATATTTTGAAAGAGTGGAGCGACTAGGCTTGTATACACTGAAATTTAGAAGGATGAGAGGGGATCTTATCGAAACATATAAGATTATTAAGGGGTTGGTCACGTTAGAGGCAGGAAACATGTTCCCAATGTTCGGGGAGTCCCGAACCAGGGGCCACAGTTTAAGAATAAGGGGTAGGCCATTTAGAACGTAGATGAGGAAAAACTTTTTCAGTCAGAGAGTTGTAAATCTGTGGAATTCTCTGCCTCAGAAGGCAGTGGAGGCCAATTCTCTGAATGCATTCAAGAGAGAGCTCGATAGAGCTCTTAAGGATGGCGGAGTCAGGGGGTATGGGGAGAAGGTAGAAACGGGGTACTGATTGAGAATGATCAGCCATGATCAAAGGGCCGAATGGCCTCCTCCTGCACCTATTGTCTATTGTCTAACAGATAATGCGAAAGAGAAAGGAAACGGAATGCCGAATATAGTGTTACAGCTGCAGAGAAAGTGTAACTGAAATTTAAAAAGCAAAGGCCACAGCGAAAGATCGGGATTACATTCTTCGCTTTTGAGAGGTCTGTTCAAGAGGCTGATAACTGCGAAGGAGAAGTGGCGAGTGAGAACTTAACCACTTAGCTGAACTTATGTAGTACTCAACTACATAATGTCCGAATGCTGACGTAACTATGATTGTTAGCTAAGTATCCCGTTAGCTACTTTTATATAAGGACTCCAAAGTTGATTAAATATGTCAGTTTAAAATGAATACACATTGTAGTTTAGTTTCGAGATACAGTGCAGAAACAGGCTCTTCAGCCCACCGGGTCCGCACCGACCAGCGATCCCCGCATATTAACACTGCCCTGTGCACACTAGGGACAATTTACACGTACACCACGCCAATTAACCTACAAACCTGTATGTCTTTGGTGTGTGGGTGGAAATGGAAGATCTCTGAGAAAACCCATGCGGTCATGGTGAGAACATACAAACTCCATTTAGACAGTACCTGTAGTCGGCATCGAACCCGGGTCTCCGGCGCTGTAAGCTGCGCCACTGTGGCCACCCCGAGGTATTGTATAATTGATAAATCTGGTGAGTAGGAAAGTACCTTCATATGAGGTATTTGTGCCCTTTGTTTTCAGACCTAGCTGGTGTCATTCATTTATTCAGAGACACTAATTTCATTGAATAAAAATAAACTGCTGGAGGAAGTAGAGGATCATGTGTAAGGAATTGGACAGATGATGTTTCGGGTCAGGACCTTTCTTCAAACTGAAATGTCATCTATCCATTTGAGTCTGAAGAAGGGTCCCGACCCAAAAGGCCTATCTATTTCCCTTTAAACATCTCTCTGACCTGCTGAGTTGCTCCAGCAGTTAGTTTTTCATTTCGCTCAAGATTCCAGCAAATACCGTCATTTCTGCCTCCAATTAACTTAATTCCAAGCTGGAGGGCTCAGTATTTTTTCAAATGATTTTATGACCCCTTTACTGTTATTCCTGAAATTGTATTCAAAGCAAATTTGGGACATCTATGATGCAAGTGCAAGGGAATGCAAGCTATGATCAGAGCAGCCTGTGCTCGGCGTTCCTGATGTGATCTCGGGAACAGGAATGCTCATGGAGCAGCATTAAACGGGGTCATTATGGCATTATATAGAGCGAGCTTGCATTTATTTTTAGAGGACTAGAATATAAACACAGAGATGTAATGCTGAGGCTGTATAAGACCAATTTTGGTCTCCTAATTTGAGGAAGGACATTATTGCTATTGAGGGAGTGCAGCGGAGGTTCACCGGGTTAATTCCCGGGATGGCGGGACTGACATATGTTGAAAGACTGGGTCGACTGGGCTTGTATTCGCTGGAATTTAGAAGGATGAGAGGGAATCTTATAGAAACATACAGAATTCTAAAAGGATTGGACAGGCTAGATGCAGGAAAAATGTTCCCGATGTTGGGGGTGTCCAGAACCAGGGGTCACAGTTTACGAATAAGGCGTAGGCCATTTAGGACCGATATGAGGAAAAACCTCTTCACCCAGAGAGTTGTGAATCTGTGCAATTCTCTGCCTCAGAAGGCAGTGGCGGCCAAGTCACTGGACGCTTTCAAGAGAGAGTTAGATTTAGCTCTTCGGGCTAAAGGAATCAAGGGATATGGTGATAAAAGCAGTAATGGGGTACTGATTTTGGATGATCAGCCATGATCATATTGAATGGCGGTGCTGGCTCGAAGGGCCAAATGGTCTACTCCTGCACCTATTTTTCTATGTTTCTTTCTATGTTTCAATGTCCTGGTGAGACCGTATTTAGATTATTGTGAGCAATTTCGTAAGGATTGAAGAAGGATGTGCTGGTGCTGGAGAAGGTCCAGAGGAGGTTTACGAGAATGATCCCAGGAATGATTGGGTTAACATATAATGTGTGTTTGACAGCACTAGGCCTATACTCGTTGGATGTTTAGAAGGATGAGGGAGGAACTCATTAAAACTTACCGAATAGTGAAAGGCCTGGAGAGAGTTGATGAGGAGATGTTTCCACTAGCGGGAGAGATTGGGACCAGAGGCCATAGCCTCAGAATAAAAGGACATACCTTTAGGAAAGGGATGAGGAGGAATTTCTTGAGTCAGAGGGAGGCAAGTCTGTGGAATTCATTGCCACAGAAGGCTGTGGAGACCGTCAATTGATATTTTTTTAAGGCAGAGATTGATAGATTATCATAATCATACTTTAGCCAAGTATGTTTTGCAACATAGCGGCGGCACGGTAGCGCAGCGGTAGAGTTGCTGCTTTACAGCGAATGCAGCGCCGGAGACTCAGGTTCGATCCTGACTACGGGTGCTGCACTGTAAGGAGTTTGTACGTTCTCCCCGTGACCTGCGTGGGTTTTCTCCGAGATCTTCGGTTTCCTCCCACACTCCAAAGACGTACAGGTATGTAGGTTAATTGGCTGGGTAAATGTAAAAAAAAAAAATTGTCCCTAGTGGGTGTAGGATAGTGTTAATGTACGGGCATCGCTGGGCGGCACGGACTTGGAGGGCCGAAAAGGCCTGTTTCCGGCTGTATATATATGATATGATAACATACGAGGAATTTGATTTGCCATACAGTCATACCAATAAAAAGCAACAAGACACATAAAATACATTTTAACAGAAACAGCCACCACAGTGACTCCTCCACATTCCTCACTGTGATGGAAAGCGAAAAAAAAGTTTGATCTCTTCCCTTCTTTGTTCTACCGTGGTCGGGGCTTCCGAGCCTTCCGTTGATTGGACAATCTTGGCTCACGTAGCCAGCGGTCAAGCCCTCTGCATCGGGGTGATCAAGCTCTCGCATCGGGGGGATCTCAGCTCCCCGCGCTTGGCAATCGGACCCCGGGTCTGGGCTGGTCGAACCGAACCTTCTGCCACTTTGGAGCTTCCCGATATCAGTCTCTACCCGAGATTGCGAGCTGCTCTACGGTGAAATCCGCAGGCCGTGGTTGGAGCGTTGATCCCAGGCAAGGGATCACAAGCTTCGATGGTAAGTCCACGGTCCAGCGGTGGGGCTCAAAGTCAGTCTCGAGCAAGGCCGCCAGCTCCATGATGTTAGGCCGCAGAGCGACCGGAGATACGATCCGGAAAACAATCGCATCTCTGGCAAGGTAAGAGATTGGAAAAAAAATCTCCCCGACCCCTTCCCCCACACCCTCATAAAAACAAACCAGAGAACATTAACACATACTTTTTAAAACACACTAAAAATAACAAAAAAGACAAAAAGATAGACAGACCGTTGGCGAGGCTGCCGTCGCTGACGGCGCCACCCGGTGGAATATGATTAGTATGGATTATAGATTAGTACGGGTATCAGGGGTTATGGGAAGAAAGTGGGAGAAGGAGAGGGAAAGATAAGATCAGTCAAGATTGAATGGCGGAGTAGACTTGATGAGCCAAATGGCCTAATTCTGCTCCTATCACTTAGTTACTTTTGAGATACATTACTGACAATACTGTGTGGGAAAGAACTGCAGATGCTCGTTTAAATCGAAGGTAGACACAAAATACTCAAGTAACTCAGCGGGACAGGCAGCATCTCTGGAGAGAAGAAGTTGGGAACGTTTTGCGTCGAGATCCTTCTTCAGTCCGAAGAAGGGTCTTGACCCGAAACGTCACCCATTTCTTCGCTCCAGAGATGCTGCCTGTTACTGACAATACTGTTGTGTTGGGAACATGATGTGAGCCCTTCCTATCGTTGTTCCTGTACCAGAGACCTGTCATGAATCTGGCCATGAAATGCCCATGACTTGTTGTGAGGAGACTGCCTGTGAGGGCAGACGAGGCTGACAATGCAGTCACTCAGTGCTGCGATGTAGGACTGCGTGTGAGCCAAGGTGGGGCCCTGCGACTGCAGTCCATTTATGGGGGCTGGCAATGCTTTTTCCAGCAGATCGTATCTTGGAGAGTAACAGCCGACCCCCTATTAGATGTGATGGAAGCTGCTATCTCGCCATCTCTTTCCATGGCTGCATAGCTGGATTTGGAAGAACGCTGATTTTGAAGGCAAGCTGTGTGATTAAGGAAAGGACACAAAGTGCTGGAGTAACTCAGCAGGTCAGGCACCATCTCTGGAGAATGTGTAGGAAGGAACTGCTGATGCTGGGTTAAACCCAAGATAGATATTTTGGGTCGGGACCCTTCTTCAGATTGAAGAAGGATCCCGACTCGAAATGTTGCCCAAAAAAAAGAAAAAAAGACAACAGACTGCCAGAGAGCCGCAGCCGTTAGGCGCAGCCAACTCCTCCCACAGTATGTAGTATGTGTCAAGTTCCCAGCACGGCCTGACCAGACATCTTTTATAAAATAGAGTGGGGTTAAGTACCAGTGGACTCCAGATCCAAGAGCTGCAGTGGAATCAGTGCTTTGCAGGGTAGGGCTAGCAGGAGAGCCAGAAATAGCTCTTTCAGAGGGATGGTGAACTGAATGGCTCCTGTCTAAGCTCAATGGTTCTGTGATAAGCAAGACAACGAGCAGTTGTTTCTATGTTGTGCGGCAATGGAACAATTTTCTTTTCACCTTGATTATAACCCCGCACTTAGACATTCTGGTGGTGTTTGCTGCCCTGTCACGTACTGCAGATTTTGCAGGTTTGCAATCTGTGCTTCCCATCAGTGGAATAAAATAAAATTGTGCTTGGTTCAGTGCGATGCTTATTGTAAGAGCGTCTGATCTGCATAGATACCCATGAGCTAAACAATGCCTATATCTCAGTGGATGCTCGAATACCATTGCTGTTTAGTTCTGATTCAAGGAGACTGCAATCTATGAAGCGGCTCCCTATATTATCTGTCGATGCTCTAATCTAATAACTTTGATAGACACAAAGTGCTGGAGTAACTCAGCGGGTCAGGCAGCATCTCTGGAGAAAAGGAATGGGTGCCGTTTCGGGTTGAGACCCTTCATCAGACTAATACCATTGTTGTTTAGTTCTGATTCAAAGAGACCGTAATCTATGAAACTGCTCCGTGTTAATCCTGCTATATATGCACTTACTTTCTCCAGCAGTAGGTAACCCATTAAACTGCACCTATCGGACTGCTGCCGGGTTTGTGGGATCTGTGTGCCGCAGTATAAATACTGGGGCATGGGTCCCTGGCACTATCCTCCCTGAAAATGTCCTGAAATAGTGCCAATCTTAATATAGCGAATACATCATGAACATATGCATGCATTCTCATTGTCCTGGAATTCACGGTGAGACCCCAACGTGTGTTTGCTTTGCGCTGAATAAATGTGCTCTGTTTCGAGAAAGTCAGTTTGCAGCTCTGTGCAGATGTTGAGAGCTGGTGAAGAAAGACATCTGTGCTTTGGCTAAGTGCCATTTGAAGTGATGTGTGTGTGTGTGTGTGCGTGTGTATGAAAATGTTTGATTTCATTTGTCGCAGTGAATATGCTGATAATTTGTGCAAATCAAAACAAATCAACAGCAACCAATTTGTGCATCTTGTACCATATGGAGTTTTTTGTTTGCTTTCAGCCTTTTACAATAAGAATAAACAGCTTTTGATGTTGGAAGGAACATTAGCGGGGTTATTTGTGTTTTGTTAATGGCTCACAATATGCTGGATTCCATGCGAAACCGCTAGCATTTACCCTTGTAAATGTTGGTGAAAATAGGACTCCTGAGTGACTGCAGCCATGCTGAAAAACCGGCTGAACTCTTCTGGTGATTTCCCAACTGTCCTACGCCGCTGGGCTCTGTCTGTAAGCACATGGCTGTTCATAAGTGATAGGAGCAGAATAAGGCCATTCGGCCCATCATGAGCGGCACGGTGGCGCTGCGGTGGAGTTGCTGCCTTACTGCGCTTGCAGCTCCAGAAACCCGGGTTCGATCCTGACTAAGGGTGCTGTTTGTATTTGGTTTCTACGTTCTCCCAGTGACGTGAGTGGGTTTTCTCCAAGATCTTCGGTTTCCTCCCACACTCCAAAGACGTACAGGTATGTAGGATAGTGTTAATATGTGGTTAAGGCGGACTAAGCAAAGGTGTTGCGCAAAACGATCGCCGAGCCTGTGCTTGGTCTCGCCGATGTAGAGAAGTTGACATCTGGAACAGTGGATACAATAGATGAGGTTGGAGGAGGTGCAGGTGAACCTCTGCCTCACCTGGAAAGACTGTTACTTGAAGCCTCAGTAATTTATGAGAATCACTGGGGGGTTTGAGATTCTGGCAAGTGACCCAGAGTTCACTCCACTGTCACACTGGTTCTACACATGCGGAGTTCATCCCACAGTCTCTCTGAGCTAGATATGCATCCACTTGGAATCTGTGAACTGACAAGTCTCTGGTTCCACTAGGTACAAAAGTTCCCCAGTGTCGTACAAGGCAGAGAGCTGCCTATCCAGTGGTTCTTAAACAGTGAGCTCATGGGAACGCCTAGATATGTATCATGTATCTACACACTGTGAATAGCTCGATTGTAATCATGTGTTGTCTTTCTGCTGACTGGATAGCACGCAACAAAAGCTTTTCACTGTACCTCGGTACACGTGACAATAAACTAAACTGTAAACTGTAACTTTGGGAGGATTTTATAGTTGCAGGAGAAAGTAGCTTGCTGACCTCTTACCTTCCCATAAACAGGGGAGAAGCAGTGTAGAACACTGTTCAATCAGAACAAAAAAAGGCCCAGACCCAAGAAATAATTTGATGTCTGATTTTTTGGATGAAATTCCTAAGACAATTTGAGGTAGTATCCTCACAATCACTTCGCTGGACCTGGTATAAAAATGTGAATGTAGGTGAGATCCAGAAAGTCTTCTGTAAGATGACAGTCCATTACAAAAAAAGTGCTTCGACCATTTTTTGTTTGGTTTCTCTGAAGATGTAATGGAGCAAATGGAACTGATTTCTGGTGCCTTGCAACGAAACTGGAATATTTTAATCAGCCCATACTTGGGAACCGTTTACCCATCTTCCCCAGAATGAACATCAATTCTCTGACAATTGAAATCCCCCATTGCATATTTCAAAACAAGGCCTGTATTGTGCAAAAGGCCTGTTTTTTTTCTAGAAATCTAAGAATAGACCTCTCCATGTCTGTGCGTAAAACGTGAAACTCAATTTACCATTCATTTTAATGTCAGCATAATTAGCCAAAGAGTTCCCACAAAAAAAATTGAAATTCAAGACCAAAATTTTAAGTGCTTGGATTTCTCAGATAAGTTTAATGAGAAATTATAATTTCTTTAGAGCTTGAGATTCATGGGTTTTCCCAAATGAATCAGTAGAATCCCCCTTTGACAACTGCTGCCCACCTGACAATAAGTGAATTGCTTCATGTTTTTTTTTAATGAAGGGGGATTAGGTCCATTATGTAAAGCTCAACACATAGCCAGAGACTGCAACAAAGCTGGAAAGCGTCAAACTGTTCACATGTCACCATACTCCGAATGAACAAACTTGAATAGTTTATCAAAGTTATCTGAGTCCAACGATGGGTTGTTATATGGAACCATGTTGCTGTGCACTGTGGCTGGAGAAATACACACACTTTACAAGGTTTGTAGATAATGAAGAACAAAAGGCTTCTCGAATGATGGATACATGCAAACGTACAGCTGACCAAACATGCAGCAGTGTGCTAAAATCACCTAAAAAATGTTGTGACTAAAACTTCAATGGCATTTTCCCCCACATTGGACATAGTTGCATTGTATGGCATTATTAAAGTGCTGTGACATTGGACCACATGGATCTGATTGTGATGTTTTTACATGGTGTGACGTGGATGTCGTGCCAGTACACTGTGCAAGTTATTGTGGTAACAAAACTGTGCAATTCTAATTATGGTGATATTATACTGTGCAAATCCAACCATGAAGGCATTATACTGTGTGAACTGGAGCTAGTGATCTATGTTGTAAATCTGATTTGAGTAATACTATATCACTTCTCGCATTTTGCACCAATATCTGACTGCATGAGTTTTAATATTGCATCATTGTAATATTGCATTGAGACAATCGGCTTGTGATCATGCATCTTATTTTGGTGGTTGTAACAGTTTACCACCTCAATCAATTTGCTAAGGGTGTTGTATCATGTGAATGGGATTACATTGATGTGTTCATTAATCAGGCTGTCATGAAATTATTTGAGTCGTATTGTGATGATCTTGAGAATGCTGAGCAAGGGGGGGCAAGCACTATGCATCAGTGAATAATTTTAATCCTCTAATAAGCTGTTTTGGCCTCTAATTAACCTTATTACGTTGTTCTGTGTCTGTTTTACAATTCTATTCAGTTGCCTGAAAAATAAGCTGTATTGGGCAATGGGCCTGTGCAGATTGAGGACAGACTTTCTTTCAGTGATAGACACAAATTGCTGGAGTAACTCATTGAGACAGGCAGCATCTCTGGAGAGAAGGAATGGGTGACGTTTCGGCTGAGACCCCTCTTCAGTTACTCCAGCTTTTTGTGTCTATCTTCGGTTTAAACCAGCATCTGCAGTTCCTTCTTACACATTCTTTCAGTGATATTGGCTTGGCTAGAAATGGATTAGCGCCTACCAGTTACCTTCCTGATCAGAGAAGAAGAATAGCTTTTATTGTCATTCGTTTTACCGAACAAAATTAATTTGCCAGCAGTACAAAAAACAAAAAACACAAGACACACAACCCCAACACAAACATCCATCACAGCGACTCCAAACACCCCCTCACTGTGATGGAGGCAAAAAAACTTCCTCTCTCTTCCCCCATGCCCCTCCCACGGACAGACAGCTCGACCCCTACCGAGGCGACCGACCCGCACAGCCCCCGCAAGGAGATGGAAAGTCCCCGCGGCCGAGCCGCACCGGGCACTGGAAAGTCCCGCGGCCGTACCAGGCGATGGAAGGCCCCGCGGCCGAGCCACACCGGGCGATGGAAGGCCCCGCGGCCGAGCCGCACCGGGCGATGGAAGGCCCCATGGCCGAGCCGCACCGGCGATGGAAAATCCCGCGGCCGAGCCGCGCCGCGCTGGAAAGTCCTACGGCCGTACCGGGCGATGGAAAATCCCGCGGCCGAGCTGCACCGGGCGATGGAAGGCCCCGCGGCCAAGCCGCACCGGGCGCTGTTAAGTCCCGCGGCCGAGCCGCACCGGGCGATGGAAGGCCCTCTCTCAAGGCCGCAATTTATACTTGAACTAGACCAAGTGGACCCGTTGGGCCCAAACCTCTCCTGCATTGGTGCAGCACCCTCTCCTTCCCCTCCCTCTCCCCTCCTCCCCTCCCTCTCCTCTCGCCCCTCCCCCCCACTCCATCCCCCTCAACCCCCCTTATCCTCCCTCCTTCCCTCCCTTCACCCCCCTCCCTCCCTCCCTCCCTCCCCCTCCTTCCCTAGGAGATAGATTTAAAATTTTAAATGTGAATAACTTTTAAAATATAACACCGATTTCAATTAAACTTCTTCCATTTAGCACCAAAGGGATGATGGTGAGTAAGGTGGACCTAAAATTGTCGTGTTTTCGTGTACCGTTTTGGCTGTAGTTCAGGAACAAACAAACAAATGAGAGTTTTAATATATAGATGAGCCTCCCATCACTAAAGGATTTCAACTATTTTCAGAAACCTGTAAAACTTTATCTTTTGACCTGTAAATTATCAGTGTTCAATCTATCTTGACTTCAAGAACATAACCCAGTGTATGTGTCTCTTAGATGTGCCTAATTCTTTGCCCTCTGTATGCATGAACACGCATGCGTACTTAGCTTCTAAACACATGTTGTGTGTTTGAAAGGAGGCTTATGTTGTGGAGATTTGATCGGGTTGAAGTAGTCATCATATTTTACGTGTTTCATTTCCTGTAAAGAACTGTGAGAGAGTGACAATGGAAATGAAATTCTGCCGTGTTTTGATTGCATACAGTATTTCATTACAACATTACCTAGATTAATGGTCAGTGGTGCCTTGTACTCGACGGTCATAAATTTCCTCCTGTCTTCGTCCAGTTTCTCGTCTGAATTGCTGTGCGCATTGGCCAAAATCACAAGAACTGAGATACGTTGAGTTTCCAATGAGATGAGTTTGTGACGCATTTTGTATTTTTGTTGCGGGCTCAGGCCAGTTTTTGCAACCATTACTGGCATCACTGCAATTAGCATCGCCTAGCAAATTGCAGGAGCACATAAGCAGCCCAAGAAAATTGAATTCAACTGCAATACAAAGATGAGGCAGAGAGCAACAGTAATTGCCTTTGGAACCCACCTAGAGTACTGTGCAAAGCTCTGGGTAAACCACAGGAAGAGGGTACCACTGCAGATTTACCTTCATTATACCAAAGGTTAGAAGGCACGGTAGCGCAGCGGTAGAGTTGCTGCTTTACAGCGAATGCAGCGCCGGAGACTCAGGTTCGATCCTGACTACGGGTACTGCACTGTAAGGAGTTTGTACGTTCTCCCCGTGACCTGCGTGGGTTTTCTCCGAGATCTTCGGTTTCCTCCCACACTCCAAAGACGTACAGGTATGTAGGTTAATTGGCTGGGTAAATGTAAAAATTGTCCCTAGTGGGTGTAGGATAGTGTTAATGTACGGGGATCACTGGGCGGCACGGACTTGGTGGGCCGAAAAGGCCTGTTTCCGGCTGTATATATATGATATGATATGATGAAGGTTCAATTGAACGGACACGTTACATAAATCTAGCTTCCAATCCCCTGTGTACAGAACTTTATGGGTGATCTGACTTAACTGAACTGAAGAGAAACAATAGTTTATCCTTTTTCTACTTCAAACCATTTATATTCAAACCATTTAAATTGTTTTACACAGTACTCTAGGCGGGCTTTACACAGTCCTCGAGGCAGGCTTCACACAGTACTCTAGACAGGCTTTACACAGTACTCTAGGTGTGCTCTAAAAGCAATTATTATTGCTCTGTACCTCATCTTTGTATTGCAGTCGCATTCATTTTTTTTTCTCTCTCCTGGGGATATATATATATAACCTTAAAACTGGAGTTAGTCATTCATAGCCAAAATTAAAAAGCACTTTTTCACACAAAGATTCAGCACAAATCTGGGATGAACTTCTCTCAAATATCTGAGATACTGAGCCAAGTGGAGCTTTCAACCATAGCAAGACATACGGGGGTAAAAGCATTTCGGGGCAAATCAGCAATGAATTTAGAGAAGGGTAGGCTCAAGTTACTGAAACATAGAAACATGGGAAATGGGTGCAGGAGTAGGCTATTTGCTCTTTGAGCCAGCACCGCCATTCAATATGATCATGGCGGATCATCCAAAATCAGTACACCGTTCTGGCTTTTTCCCCAGATCCCTTGATTCCCTTTGCCCTAAGAGCTAAATTTAACTCTCTCTTGAAAACATCCAGAGAATTGGCCTCCACTACCTTCTGTGGCAGAGAATTTCACAGATTCACCACTCTCTGGGTGAAAACGTTTTTCCTCATCTCAGTCCTAAATGGCCAACCCCTTATTCTTAAATTGTGTCCCCTGGTTCTGGACTCCCCAACATCGGGAACATTTACCCTGCATCTACCCTGTCCAATCCTCTAAGAATTTTGTATGTTTCAATACGATCCCCTCTCATCCTTCTAAATTCCAGCGAATACAAGCCCAGTGGACACATTCTTTCATCATACGTCAGTCCTGCTATCCCGGGAATTAACCTGGTTAACCTACGCTGCACTGCCTCAAAAGCAATAATGTCCTTCCTCAAATTAGGAGACCAAAATTGCACACAATACTCCAGGTGCAGTCTCACCAGGGCCCAGTATAACTGCAGTAGGACCTCCTTGCTCGTAAACCCAAATCCTCTTGCAATAAAGGCCAACATGCCATTGGCCTTCTTCACTGCCTGCTGTACCTGCATGCTTACTTTCAGTGAGTGATGTACAAGCACACCCAGGTCTCGTTGCACCTCCTCTTCTCCTAATCTAACACCATTCAGATAATAATCTGCCTTCTTGTTCTTGCCACCAAAAAAGGATAATGTCACATTTATCCAAATTATTATACTGCATCTGCCATGCTTCTGCCCACTCGCCCAACGTATCCAAGTCACCCTGCAGCCTCATAGCATCCTCCTCGCAGCTCACACTGCCACCCAGCTTTGTGTCATCCGCAAACTTAGAGATGTCACATTTAATTCCCTCGTCTGAATCGTTAATATATATTGTGACCAACTGGGGTCCCAGCACCGAGCCTTGCGGCACCCCACTAGTCATTGCCTGCCATTCTGAAAAGGACCTGTTATTTTCTACTCTTTGCTTCCTCTCTGCCAACCAATCCCCTACCCCCCAATACCATGTGCTCTAATTTTGCACACTAACCTCTTGTGTGGGACCTTGTCGAAGGCTTTTTGAAAGTCCAGATACACCACATCCACTGGCTCTCCCTTATCCATTCTACTTGTTACATTATCAAAAAATTCCAAAAGATTAATCAAGCATGATTTCTCCTTCATAAATCCATGCTGACTTTGACCGATCTCGTCACTGCTTTCCAAAGCGTTGCTATAACCTTGCCGAACCCTGCCGAAGGACCTTGTGTCCTTGTAGTTGCTGCTTCCCCACTGATATTTGTCACAAGATACAATCTGTGAAATTAATGGTGATTACCGAGAAGGTTTTCAAATAACAAAGATTGCTGTTCTGAAACCATGTTATTTCAGAAATACAAACAAGACATTTCCTCACTTCTTGGTAATTTGTTATCAGTTTAATTAAATATTTAAATTGAAGTTTTAAATATTTAATTTGCAATAGGCAACATCATTACACAAAATCTAACTAAAATATTAGTAATAACAATTTTTAAATCACAGCATGTGATTTTGTTTTTTAAATGACGGGAAAACCAAATAAATTTGATCATTTGACAACAGAGTACGGGATGTTCCAATTGAAATTATGAAGAGGAAATACATAGTTTTCTAATAAGCCTCCTGCCTTGAACAGGGTTGTGCAAATGGTGGACCTTGGAAGATTTTGATCAAAGGCCATTGGGCTCTTTTGCAATGATGTTTTACTTTGATGAAAGTGCAACAAAAGCAACTCAACTAAATTAATGTACATTTAAAAATAGATAAGTTTGATTGCTAGGGAAAACAACAAAAAGATCAAGCAAACATGCACTTTAATGATTGACTAATTTAAAGAAAAAATACGGATGCAAAGTGTAACATGGATTTCTTCTCGTGACCGGTGTGAGAGGGGAGGTGAATACTGAAGTTAAAGTGTTGTATTTAAATGCGCAAAGTATAAAAAATAAAGTGGATGAGCTTGAGGCTCAGTTAGACATTGGCAAGTATGATGTTGTGGGAATCACAGAGACATGGTTACAAGAGGACCAGGGCTGGGAACTGAATATTCAAGGGTACACAACGTATAGAAAAGACAGAAGGTGGGCAGAGGGGGTGGGGTCGCTCTGTTGGTGAGGAATGATATTCACTCCCTTGCAAGGGGTGACATAGAATCAGGAGATGTAGAATCAGTATGGATAGAATTGAGGAATTGTAAGGGTAAAAAGACCCTAATGGGAGTTATCTACAGGCCCCCAAACAGTAGCCTCGACATAGGGTGCAAGTTGAATCAAGAGCTAAAATTGGCATGTCGCAAATGTAATGCTATGGTGGTTATGGGAGATTTCAACATGCAGGTAAACTGGAAAAATCAGCTTTTTTAGGTATGTGAAGAGGAAAAATATAATCAAGGCAAATGTGGGTCCCTTGAAGACAGAAGCAGGTAAATTTATTATGGGGAACAAGGAAATGGCAGACGAGTTGAACCGGTACTTTGGATCTGTCTTCACTAAGGAAAATACAAGCAATCTCCCAGATGTTCTAGTGGCCGGAGATCCTAGGGTGACGGAGGAACTGACGGAAATTCACATTAGGCAGGAAATGGTGTTGGGTAGACTGATGGGACTGAAGGCTGATAAATCCCCAGGGCCCGATGGTCTGCATCCCATGGTACTTAAAGAGGTGGCTCTAGAAATTGTAGACGCATTGGTGATCATTTTCCAATGTTCTATAGATTCAGGATCAGTTCCTGTGGATTAGAGGGTAGCTAATGTTATTCCACTTTTTAAGAAAGGAGGGAGAGTTAAAACGGGAAATTATAGACCAGTTAGTCTGACATCAGTGGTGGGGAAGATGCTGGAGTCAATTATAAAAGACAAAATTGCATAGCATTTGGATAGTAATAACAGGATCGTTCTGAGTCAGCATGGATTTACGAAGGGGAAATCATGCTTGACTAATCTTCTAGAATTTTTGAGGATGTAACTAGGAAAATTGACAGGGGAGAGCTGGTGGATGTGGTGTACCTCGACTTTCAGAAAGCCTTCGACAAGGTCCCACATAGGAGATTAGTGGGCAAAATTAGAGCACATGGTAATGGGCATAGGGTACTGACATGGATAGAAAATTGGTTGGCAGACAGAAAGCAAAGAGTGGGGATAAATGGGTCCCTTTCAGAATGGCAGGCAGTGACTAGTGGGGTACCGCAAAGCTTGGTGCTGGGATCGCAGCTATTTACAATATACATTAATGACTTGGATGAAGGGATTATAAGTACCATTAGCAAATTTGCAGATGATACAAAGCTGGGTGGTAGTGTGAACTGTGAGGAAGATGCTATGAGGTTGTAGGGTGACTTGGACAGGTTGTGTGAGTGGGCGGATGCATGGCAGATGCAGTTTAATGTGGATAAGTGTGAGGTTATCCACTTTGGTGGTAAGAATAGGAAAGCAGATTATTATCTGAATGGTGTCAAGTTAGGAAAAGGGGACGTACAACGTGATTTGGGTGTCCTAGTGCATCAGTCACTGAAAGGAAGCATGCAGGTACAGCAGGCAGTGAAGAAAGCCAATGGAATGTTGGCCTTCATTACAAGAGGAGTTGAGTATAGGAGCAAAGAGGTCCTTCTGCAGTTGTACAGAGCCCGAGTGAGACTGCACCTGGAGTACTGTGTGCAGTTTTGGTCTCCAAATTTGAGGAAGGATATTCTTGCTATTGAGGGCGTGCAGCGTACGTTTATTAAGTTAATTCCCGTAATGGCGGGACTGTCATATGTTGAAAGAGTGGAGCGACTAGGCTTGTATAAACCGGAATTTAGGATGAGAGGGGATCTTATCGAAACATATAAGATTATTAAGTAGTTGGACACGTTAGAGGCAGGAAACATGTTCCCAATATTGGGGGAGTCCAGAATCAGGGGCCACAGTTTAAGAATAAGGGGTAGGCCATTTAGAACGGAGATGAGAAAAAACTTTTTCAGTCAGAGAGTTGTAAATCTGTGGAATTCTCTGCCTCAGAAGGCTGTGCAGGCCAATTCTCTGAGTGCATTCAAGAGAGAGCTGGATAGAGCTCTTAAGGATAGCGGAGTCAGGGGGTATGGGGAGAAGGCAGGAACGGGGTACTGATTGAGAATGATCAGCCATGATCACATTGAATGGCGGTGCTGGCTCAAAGGGCCGAATGGCCTAGTCCTGCACCTTTTGTCTATTGTCTATTAAATAGAAATGTGCAATCTGCTAGGAGCAGAAGTCTAAAATCACCATGATTAAGTATTTGCCCATTTCTGCCATATGGAATAACATAATACACAATGGTTGGTTAGTAAAGGGTAACATTAATGTTTTACTCCCTCACTAGCACATTAATGATTATTTATAAATTGTTTTCTATTTATGATGCTGACTACTTTTAATTTCAGAATTTTTAAGTTTTATACACTCATCCAGAATACTTTTTTTTGTTAGTATTTCTGAGTATTTTTTTAAATGTTGGTGTCATTTTCCCCTGTCCTATTCAATGAAGAACTATAACCATTTATTTCTACTGCTTTTATTAGAAATCATGCGAGAGGACGGTTGTTGATATCATTGATGCAGTTGTATAAGACATTGGTGAGACCGCATTTAAAATATTGTGTTCAGTTCTGGGCACCTTGTTATAGGAAAGATATTGTCAAGCTTGAAAGGGTTCCGAAAAGGTTTACGAAGATGTGGCCAGGACTAGAGGCTAGAGGGAGTGGTTAAGTAGGCTGGGTCTCTATTCCATAGAGCGTAGGAGGATGAGGGGAGATCTTATAGAGGTATACATAATCATGAGAGGAATAGATGTGATAAATGAACAGAGTCCTTTACCCAGAGTAGGGGAATCGAGGACCAGAGGACATAGGTTCAAGGTGAAGGGGAGAAAATTTAATAGGAATGCGAGGGGTAACTTTTTCACACAAAGGGTGGTGGGTGTATGGAACAAGCTGCCAGAGGAGGTAGTTGAGGCTGGGACTATCCCATCGTTTAAGAAACAGTTGGACAGGTGCATGGATAGGACAGGTTTGGAGGGTTATGGACCAAGCGCAGGCTAGTGGGACTAGGGTAGCTGGGACATTGTTGGCTGGTGTGGGCGGGTTGGGCCGAAGGGCCTGTTTCCACACTGTATTAATCTATGACTCTATTATAAGAATATCTGACTATTCAGCTTTTTGTGTCTATCTTTTCTGTAAACCAACATCTCAAGTTCCTTCCTACACTTTTTATTTATATTGTAATCTCGACTATCTTAATGTTTTAACTCCTCTATCGAATAATATCGAATAACAGAATTGTGATACATAAGCTATTTACATTGAAGTGATTCATGATTTTTTTTTTTCAAGTTCATATTCAGACTATCTTAAATTCTTGTTATTTGGTTTTACTTTCCTTTACATTGTTCTTCCTTGTGGTATGCGGTCCGGTAAAGGGGATATATATCAATTAAAAGTTCTGGAGGAAATTCCTGCAACAGGAAACTTCTGACCACAGGGAATATTTGCAACAGGGAATCACTGTCCACAATTGCCTTACTTAATCAATTAGCTTTTCTGATGGCAGCTCTGTTTTTGGCACTCCCAGAGTGAGTGGAGAATACTAGCTGTCGATTTGCTTTAAATTTATGAAATTGACCCCAATTGAAACTTCTTCTAAGCTATTCTGAAGGCTTAAATGTTCCTCATGTAGGTCATAGAAAGGGGGCAGAGTTAAAATGAAAACATGTGTTTTCCTGACCCATTCAGAATGTGTTGTGCTTTGATTCTATGGGTGAGTTTGTTCCTTAACATTGCCTGCAGAGTCACAAACCTACAACTTGTAATCCCTGTTTTTAATGACTGGGAAATGAAATGGAAAGACATTTAACTACAAGCAGGTGTGGCAGACAATCTCCTTATCTGCTCCCATTAGATCTGCTGCAGTTATACTGCCTTTGAAAAGTCATTTTAGAAAAAGGGTCCATTTACAGTTGAGACTTTTATTTAAAAAATCCCTATCACCACCCTCAACATCTGAACTCATTTCTGTTACTATGACAATGGGAATCAGTTTGTCTGCCCGAGAAGGTGACATTTAAGCAAGACATTTGGAGGAGGATTGATTCTGAAAAGACAGAATTATAAGAAGAGATTTTCTGATGCTGTGCGCTGATTACTCTTGCCAGACACGGAAGGCCTTGTGTTTAATGTGTGGAGGAATAACTGTGTTGAATTGTTCTAAATAAACCTTCACCTGTACACTGCTAATGTATATCACAGGTAGCAGTCCAAGGGCATTCTCTAATAGCACTGTAAATCCCTGAGGAATTCTTCAATGGAGGTGAAGAAGGAGGTATAGGGGCAGGTGTTATGTCTCTTGTTGCTTCGCAACTCCAATTTTAGGTAACCACAAACCACCCCACCTGGTTAAGTTTAGTTTAGAGATACAGCACGGAAGCAGGCCTTTCGGCCCACTGAGTCCGCACTGACCAGCGATCACTAACACTGTCCTGCACACACTAGGGACAATTTACATTTATACCAAGCCAATTAACCTACACACTTGTACATCTTCGGAGTGTGGGAGGAAACAGAAGATCTTGGAGAAAACCCACCAGAGAACACCCAATTTCTTCCCTCCCCCTCCCCCTCCCCTTCCACCTACATTCCTTCCTCCAGCTTCACAATTTGCAACACTTCAATCCTTTTGTCTCACCCCTATCTTTTCATCTCTGGCCTTCGTCCCACCATCTGCCTATCAAAATCCTCACTTGTATTCACCTATTACCTGCCAGGTTGTATTCTGCCCCTCCCCTCATCCAGCTTTCCATCCACCCCCCCTCCCCCGACAATCAGTCTGAAGAAGGGTCCCAACCAGAAACGTCACCTTTCCATGTTCTCCATAGATGCTGCCTGACCGGTTGAGTTCCTGCAGCACTTTGTGTCACATTCTGTTAGTTGCTGAGCTGAAAGGTCAGAATCACATTGTATGCAGACACTTAGTTTGACATCAGTTTGTGAATCTAGCAGAGGTGTATTCATTTGAGTAGAATCACTGACTTTCATTATGAAGAATGAAGACACACTTAGATAAAATGTTGGACTCATTTGTTTTATTTCAGAATATATAGAAAGTCTTAATTGATTAACAGCAGTTTAATATATTAAAAATTTAGTTTCGTTTAGAGAAACGGGTCCTTTGGCCCATTGAGTCTGCGCCGACCAGCAATCCCCGCACACTAACGCTATCCAACACACACTAGGGACAATTTACACTTCTACCAAGCCGACTAACTTACAGATCTGTAGGTGTTTGGAGTGTGGGAGGAAATCGAAGATCTCGGAGAAAACCCACGCAGGTCAGGGGGCGAGCATACAAACTCCATACAGACAGCCCCCATAGTCAGGATCGATCCCGGGCCTCTGGCGCTGTAAGGCACAAACTCTACCACTGCCCCACCGTGCTGTCCTATCTATTCCTCTATTCATTATTTTCAATTGTTTAAATATCTTTTACTCTTTAGTTTTTCTTCTACTATTTCTGGTCATTAGAGGAAATAGTGAGCAGGCTTTTGGCAGCACCCTCTGTCAGCAAGCCATTAGGGTGGGAAGCACATGGATTTCACTCACCTGGTTCCCAGTCACCACCATGGTTGCTGTGCCTTCTCAAAAAGCGCATGGTAGTCAAGCAGACAGTGTGGTGAGAGTCATGTGCTCTCACTGATGCTGTAATCTGGATGGATAAACAAAGCTGGAACCGTAGGCAGCATCTGTGGAGGCAGATGGATGATTGATGTTTGGGGTTGTAGCTAATGCTCATTCAAGGCAAGTGCAATTGGTTTCACGAGGGTGAAGTTAGATCAGATTGATACAGTCTATTTTTTTTTAAATGGAAAGGTTAATAAAATGGCGTCACGAGTCGATAGGTGTCAAGAAGGCTTTCGGCACATTCGCCTTCATGAGTATTGAGTATAGAGGTTGGGAGGTCATGTTACTGTTGTACAAAACATTGGCTTGGCAATATTTAGAGTACCGTGTCATTTTGGTCACCCTGTTAAAAGGAAAGATATTGTCAAGCTTTATAGTCAAGTGAAAAATTATTAGTGTCACTAATTTACTGAACCACAACGTTTTCTTTGGCTTCATACTGTTTGAGTCATAAGCTTTCAGTGAATATTCCAGTGCTAGTAAGTTAGCAGCATTTAGTTAGTGACTTCCAAACAAAAAGGGACAAGGATTATTTCTCTGGTGTTCAAATGTTCCTGGAATATACTCTGAGCTCAGAGGTACATGTTTTATTTGTATGTCTTAAGCTTCTCTGCATCATTTTGAAGCCATGATAAATCATCATAAATAAATGATAAGGTTTTGAAAAATCATTTTAAGCATTAATGAGGTTGTTATGTGGAAGCTTCCACCCCCTCCCATTGCCTTTGACGATGGGCAGCTGAAGGTGTAGCAGAAGTGTAGGTGGATGCTTTGGAGTGTAGACTGCAGCACACATGATAATAAGTGGGAAGTGATGTGATTATTTGCTTACCTTTTTACTGAGCAAAGCACCCTGCCTATCTCATGTGTGCTATGCTGATCAGTGTAAACAAACCCTCTGCTAGCAATGCTGCATTTTCATCCAGTTACTGCCTGATTTTGGAGCGGTGAAATTGAGTGCAAGCCCTGTCTGGTTGGAAGTATGCTGCCTTTATGTGGTCCAATAGATGTCATTTTACACTGTTCTTGGCTATGATAGTCAAATGTAAACAAAATACTGTTTGAAATGAGCACCTCAAGTTGCCAGGGGGCTGCGCGTATACCACAAATACGTGACAGAAGGGACAATGTCAAGGTAAGTGCATTTAATTCTTGTTAGCAGGCCTCTTCTGCACTACTCTGAGGCACCAGACTTGACTAAATGTTCACGTTCTGGTGTAAAGCTTTCTGGTGTAGAGGTTGCTGTGGCTTAGTGGCAGGTGACATTTAATAGGCAAGGTGACACACACAAGCTGTCTCGCACCTCCAGGGTCTGATTGTGACCTTTGATGCTGTCAGTGTGAAGTTTGGACATTCTCCCTGTGACTATGTGAGTTTCCCCAGAAACTGCAGACTGACTGTAGTTGGGAGGAGAAAGCTGCAAAAGGGGGGTGGGGGTGAGACAGAGTTTGTCATGTGACGGGTGGATACGGGCGAGGGAGGTTTGACTGGCAGATGGGTGAAGCGAGTGACAAAGGCTAGAGGTGAAAAGGAAACAAAATAATGTGTCTGATAAAGAGAAATGAAACATAAAGCTGGAGGGAGGGATATACGTGGAAGGGAACAGTGGAGGTGGGAGGGTGAGGGAGGGGTGGGATAGTGGGAGAAATGGGTATGCACAGTGGTGTAGCAGCAGAGTTGCTGCCTTACAGCACCAGAGACCCGGGTTCTATCCTGACTACAGGTGCTGTCTGTGCAGAGTTTCTACGTTCTCCCCGTGACCCGTGTGGGTTCTCTCCGGATGCTCCGTTTTCTCCCACATTCCAGAGACGTACATGTATGTATGTACACGTACATGTGGTGTATCCTTATTGTTTTGATGTGTTTATGCTTTATTCTTAATTGTTAACTGTGTGTTTGTGTTGCCATTTGTGAGCGGAGCACCAAGGCACATTCCTTGGATATGCATACTTGGCCAATAAACTTATTCATTCATTCATGTAGGTTACTTGGCTTTGGTAAAACAGTAAATTGTCCCTAGTGTGTGTAGGATAGTGTTAATGTGCGGGGATTGCTGTTTGGTGGGCTGAAGGGCCTGTTTCTGTGCTGTATCTCTAAACTGAACTAAAATCTAAACCAGTGTGGGGTGGGGAACTTGGTGGAGAACGTTGTTACTGACCTAAAAGTGAAATTATATTCCACAGAGGAAATGCAGATTGTGGTAGGCCAGCCATGTGATGAGGCATGAGTTGAAGAGGTTTTGAGGATTTATTCAATGTGAATGATTATGAAGATTGAGCCTATATTCTCTAACATTTAGAAGAATAAGAGTTAAACAGATTGAAATGTACAAAATCTGTTGAGAATTTAACAGCTGCTAATGGAGAAGATGTTGCCCCTAGCTGAAGAATCTAAAGCTAAAAGTCACAAACTCAAAATTAGAAGTAGGCTCGATAGGACTGAAATGAAAATATCTATTCACTCAGAGGATTTTGAATCTTTGGTATGTTGTATCCCAGAGGGCTGTGGAAGTTGAGGCATTGATTTTAATCAAAACCAAGATAGATGGATTTTTAGATAATAGAGAAATGGAGGAATGTAGAGAGAGGGCAGGAAAACTGCATCTGAGCCTGAAAATCAGTCACAATCTTAGTGAATGGTGGAGCTGAATGGCCTATGTTTTCTATTTCCAATATTCTTTTTGATATTATGATAGAATATAACTATAACTCAGCGAAGGCCAGTTATTTGTTTGCCGTATTCAAGCCCATTTATTTCCAGCAGTAGTTGGAGGGTGATTAGGTGCAAGAACACTGGAGGAATTGCCTCTTCCCAATCCTAATTGTACTGCATCTATTTCTGCCAAAGCTAATATTCGGTTGGATATTCAGTTAATTAAATATAGGTTTGAATGCGGGAAGTTTTCCCAGAGGAGCAATTCCAAAGGCGCTGGAGTAAGATCTTTCTTTATGCATACATGCAAAGCTTCAAGTACGTAAGCAGTGCAATTTGTGACCTTTCCTGCCATCGCGCACATTAAGCGTGTGTGATCTTGGCAGTTGCACACATCACAGTGAATGATACGATGCTTGCAACTCTTAAAGTGGGTGCGCTCAGCTGGAACAATCCAATCAGCTCGTGCTATAAGAGCAAGCTCCACAGCAGGATGGATATGCAGTATAATAGCCCAGTTGAAAAAAAGTAGCTTGCTGTTGGTTATGATACCATACCTTGTACCTGAGCTCTGGAGAGCCTGGCTTTCCTCTTGCGATAAAGTGCTCGATATAGCATGTGCATTCCTCGCATCAACGCCAGGGTTTTCGCGGAAGCAGAGTGGCAACTCAAGTGAGGCATTTGCGTCGGGTCATTTTTTTCATGTCAGGCAATTCAAAAGCAATCAGTGCAAAGGAGAATTGTGTTTTGATTTTTGAAAAGCATAAACACACGTGGCCATTGGAGAGATAAGGAACATTAAAATCGAACCACTTCTTCCCCATCCCCCAGTACTTCTTCCAAACTTTTTTCTTGACTGGTTGATTAAACAGACGGAAACAGTGCAAAAGCCAAGATAGTCATGATAAAGCAGTGATTTACGAAGATATTTCTGCCCTTGTGCAAGCAGCCGAGCAAACAATACCAACACACAATTTTTTAGGCTGATTCCCCTCAAAAGAAAATTCGCCAAAAGTTCGAGGCATCTTTCTTCATACTGGTGCACAATTACAGCAGACTCCAGGAATAACATGTTTTTGTTAAAGTGCTGTGGTATTTAACTGCAGCACAAAATCAATCACTAAATGTAGAGTACGCAGAGCCCACTTTGAAATTTCCATTTGTGATGTTCCAAGCATGTGATGCCCAAATGGTTGAAGCACCTGGGTACACAATAGCAATGCATTGATCTTGCAACACATCTGATTCAGTTGCTGACGCATTGGTGCTTGTGCTTGGTGCAAAAATGCTTTTTTTTTTCATATTTATTTTTCATATATATATATATATATTTTTTTCTTCATATTTCAGATACAGCGCGGAAACAGGCCTTTTCGGCCCACCAAGTCTGCACCGCCCAGTGATCCCCGCACACTAACACTATCCTACACACACTAGGGACAATTTTTACATTTACCCAGTCAATTAACCTACATACCTGTACGTCTTTGGAGTGTGGGAGGAAACCGAAGATCTCGGAGAAAACCCACGCAGGTCACGGGGAGAACGTACAAACTCCTTACAGTGCAGCACCCGTAGTCAGGATCGAACCTGAGTCTCCGGCGCTGCATTCGCTGTAAAGCAGCAACTCTACCGCTGCGCTACCGTGCCGCCTGTGGCTTTGTAGGCCACAGGTAGAAATACAGGCAAGAACAGGCCTGTTTGCCCATTACTTAAAGCGACATGCCAGTACTTAAACCAGTCCTGGGGAAATCTGTTGCAGTGGACATTAAAAGGTCCATCTAGATTGTAAGAATGGGAGAAATATCTGCTTGTCATTCAGCTAAGGTTTTTCTACATATTTTATTGGGAATTCCTGAGTGACTGGATTCTCTTTGACTCCATGATCCTGAACTATGGTGAATGTAGTTTCTGAATGTAGTTTCATGAGGAATTGAGTGGCCCCACTAGGAAATCTGTACCGTGATCAGTGTATAAGCAGGAATCCCGGGGTAAAGGTTTAAAGATTTTGTAAAACTGGATTTTCTTCATCAGAAAAATGATCAATTACTGTGACATTCTGGTTGCCCACCTGCAGGAAGGGTGTCATTAGATTGGAAAGGATGCAGGAGAGGTTCACCGGGATGCACTGGGGTACTGATTGAGAATGATCAGCCATGATCATATTGAATGGCGGTGCTGGCTCGAAGGGCTGAATGGCCTACTCCTGCACCTATTTTCTATGTTTCTATGAAGTGGGTTGCTAACTTCTTTCTAGCTACCAGGTATCCCATACTGCCCTTTAACTTGTAACATTGGTTTGGATTGTGCACAGCCCCTTTAAGAGGTAGAATAATCATAGGATATACCCAAAATTACAAATTGTTTGTAAGGGTGCTGCAAAACTTTGCAAACTGCCCCAAATATCCCCACTGCACAGTACGCATTGGCAACCATCTTCAAAGCCAGGGGTCATAACAATATAGTTATTCGATGCTTTGCCATGACTTTGTAGGTAAATGCATTTCTTTGCCAAAATCTGGTAATGTGCACTGCCCAAACCTATGCCCATTCAATCCAAACCCACTTGAGAATGGATTGAAGATAAGGGCAACATTTGGAAATAAAGGGGGCATCAGTTCAAATAAGATAAGTTAAAGCCAATTAATGTAAGGTTTGAGGAATGAGTTAAGTTGGCAGATTTACTTTAATGGTAACCTTTGGTTTGCTGCAGATACAGAATTGAAGCAGGTTCTCAACTCAAAATGTTGTCAATTCCTTTCCCTCCACAGATGCTGTTTGACTTGCTGAGTTCCTTCAAACAGTTTGTTTTATACTATAGCCACACCCAGACTGGAAGTATTTTGGGTGCAACAACCTATCTCTATCCTATTTTCATTGCTGCCACTGGTGTCAAAGTCTTCAAGCTTTTTTTCTTCTTTTATTCCTTCATGGAACAACGATATTATTGGCAATGCTAGCATTTGCTGTCACTCCCACTCTATTTCTGAACCAAGTGGCTTTCTACGTTATTTTGGTAAGCTCTTATGCTTATATCCTTTGTTCCGGGGTAACACCCATACCAATATGAGCAAATGTGGCAGATTCCAATCCCTGAAGAACATTAGTGAACCAAATGGGTTTTTAATGGCAATCCACTTAATTTCATGGTTGCCACAACAGATAATTTTTTGTTATTGTAGATTGATTTAATTAGATAAACATAAATTCCCAATTTGTCATGGTGACATTCAATCCGTGTCTCTATATCAGTTATCTGATAGCAACCACAGCACTGCTAAGAAGGAGAAATGCTTTATCCAGTGTGGCAACATGGTAGCTTTAAATTTTCATGCCACTCTTTCAGGTGAGGTCCCTTTGTCCCTAAGATGCATCCATGTTGAAAGTACTTTTGCCTCGTGCTTGCGATGTCAGTGTGCTTCTGATGGAGAAGCCCGTTTGCTGAAAAATATCTTGTGTAAAGAGAAAAATCAATACATCAGCATCAACAACTTGAAATTATGTTACACCTACAACACAGTAAAATAACCCATAATTCTTCATCGGAGCATTATCAAACAACATTTGACACCGCGCTGTAGAAGAAGATAATTGCATTAGTAAACAATAGGATCATCAACTTATCTAGCCAGAGAAGCAGAGTGAGGGTTAATTACACATCAGGGCAGAGATCTGAATTTGTTGACAGTTAATGGCTGAGCAATCAACTGTTCAAAAAAGATTGCAAATAATTAATGGTGACCTGATTGATTTTTAAGGATTAATAGTTTGTACAATAAAAAAAAACGGTCACAATCTTTCACAATTTCATGCACACCTCCCTTCACCCAACAAATTGTGCAGCGACAAAATTTATTACTGCTCCTAATAGAAACAATAGTCAATTGCAGACTAGCACATGAAAGTAAGGTATCACAAAATGCTGGAGTAACTCAGCAGGTCAGGCAACATCTAGGAGAGAGGGAATAGGTGACGTTTAGGGTTGAAACCCTTCTTTAGTCTGAAGAAGGGTCTCGACCCAAAACGTCACCCATTCCTTCTCTCCTAGATGCTGTCTGACCTGCTGAGTTACTCCAGCATTTTGTAATACCTTCGATTTGTACCAGCATCTGCAGTTATTTTCCTACAGCACATGAAAGTACGTGATTAGCAAGTTTGCAGATAACGCCAAAATTGCTGGGTTGCTCCAGCATTTTGTGTCTATCTTTGGTGTAAACCAGCATCTGCATTTTCTTCCTGCACATTGGGCTGAGATCAAGTTTGATAACGAGCTAAGATATGGCAGATATAATTTAATCCAGCCAATTGTGAAGTGGTGTATTTTTGGGAAGTTAAAACAGGGCAGACAGGGGGATGTTATGGACCATAAGAGTACAAGTACAGAGTTTCTTGAAAGATGTAGATAAGATAGTGGAGAAGGCATATGGCATACTTGTCATCAGTGGATAGGCATTGAGTACAGGAGATAATAGGTCATGTTGGAGCTTCTTAGGAAATTGGTGAGACATCATCTGGAATATTGTGTGTAGTTCTGCTTGCCGTTCTATAGGAAGAACGTGATTACGTTTCTTTTCCCCAGGATGGGAAAAATCAAATACTAGAGGGCACAGCTTTAAGGTGAGAAGCACAAAGTTTAAAGGAGGTGTGCAGGCAGGGCAAGTTTTGTTTTACACAAAGGGCGATGAGTGCCTGAAACCGATGCGTTAGTGGCATTTAAAAGACTTTTGGATGGACATATGGATATGCAGTGAATGGAGAGATATGGGCCATGTGCAGGTAGATAAATGGTGGTGTTGGCACCATGTTTGACACAGACAATGTGGGCGTTTTAGTCACTCTCAGAATGACATGGTACTAATGGCATTGCTGGATCTGCAGCAATGTGATTTCAAAGGTAACTTCCCTGAGCAGGAACCAAACAAAACTGGGCCTACCTGAATCGTTCCCTTTAGTTGAACTGCTTTCCTGCCTGATGTAGACGCATCGCACAAACCAACCTCCAGCTTTTTGTGTCTATCTTCAGTTTAAAGCAGCATCTGCAGTTCCTTCTTACACAAGGGCTGCACGGTGGTGCAGCGGTAGAGTTGTTGCCTTACAGCAAATGCAGCGCCGGAGACCCGGGTTCGATCCCCACTACGGGTGCTGTTTGTATGGAGTTTGTACGTTCTCCCCGTGACCTGCGTGGGTTTTCTCCGAGATCTTCGGTTTCCTCCCACACTCCAAAGACGTACAGGTATGTAGGTTAAATGGCTTGGTAAATGTAAAAATTGTTCCTAGTGGTTGTGTTAATATGCAGGGATCGCTGGTCGGCGCGGACCCGGTGGGCCGAAAGGGCCTGTTTCCACGCTGTATCTCTAAACTAAACACTCCCTTCCATTGACTCCATTTATACCTCGCGCTGCCTCAGCAAGGCCACCAGCATAATCAAGGACGAGTCGCACCCTGGCCACTCCCTCTTCTCCCCTCTCCCATTAGGCAAAAGGTGAAAATGCACACCTTCAGATTCAGGGACAGTTTCTTCTCAGCTATTAGGCAAACTGAACTAGCACAACAAGAGAGCAGTCCTAAACTACTATCTACCTCATTGGAGACCCTCACACTATTTTTGATTGGACTTTACTGGCTTTATCTTCCACCAAACATTATTCACGATAGTTCCTTCATCTGTACACCATGAATGGCTCGATTATAATCATGTATTGTTTTTTTCTGCTGACTGGTTAGCACACAAAAGCTTTTTGCTGTACCTCGGTACACGTGACAATAAACTAAACTAAACTCGGCTTCCTCACCTCTCCTGCAGTAGTGATTCTTTTGCCCTCCGGCTTGTGAATTTCAGCTAATCCATCCACAATCCACAAACATCCCAACCCAAATGCCTTCCGCACTCACTTGCCCCTCCACTGCACCATGCTTCCGACTGATGACTTGCCAGGTTTGTGATCTTATCTGCCTTTTTCTTATGAATGATGAGCCATTGCAGATTATAAAAAAAAGTGTTTAAGTACCATTCAGTAGTTGTCTGATTCCTTGGGCATTGGGAGCTACTGAATTATGTAACAGCAACCCGTTGGCCAAAGTACAGATGCTGTGCATACAGTGCAGTGCTGGGCAGACTTCAACACCACAAAGGGTTTGGTGCAAGTAGTTGGCAAGAGTTCTTTTGGGTATGAACAGCAGGCCAAAGCATGTGATCTGCAGGAGACTTTTTGACAACATTTTTCTGGATCCAAGATGGTGTCCAACCCAGGCGACTATTTGTGTGCTAGTCACAGAAGCGGATCTGCAATCACACATTACAATCGCTCCACACTTTTAAATATCTATCTGTACACTGTGAACGGCTCGATTGTAATCATGTATTGTCTTTCCACTGACTGGTTAGCATGCAACAAAACCTTTACACCGTACCTCGGTACATGTGACAATAAAGTGAACTGAACTGATCTGTAAGGTGTTGCACTGTGGGAGGTCGAATGTAAAGGGGCATATAGTTAAAGGCAGCACCCTCAACGGCCATTGATGTACAGAGAGATCTTAGGGTCCAGGTCCATAACTCCCTGAAAGTTGCATGGCATGCTTGCCTTTACCCATCGAGTCAGTCAGTATTAAAATCAGGAAGTCATGCTACAGGTTTTTAAAACATTGGTGTGGCCACATTTGGAGTATTGTGTGCACTTCTGGTCTATGGGGGTTGACAATTACAAGGAGGTGGGGTGGGGGGCCAAAGTTATGGTGAGGTTGAGGAGAGAGAGGGAATGAAGAAGGGCAGAGAGTGATATAGGTTGTTAACTAAATGCAGCAATTGGATGACGGCCCTCAGTACTGAATTTCATAGCTGGGAAGTGCTCATTCAGGTCCACATTCAGCAAACGGGCCCCACATCTATATACTAAAACCCTCGTTTGTTTGTTTGTTCCTGAACTACGCCAAAACGGTACACGATAGCAAGACAATTTTAGGCCTACCTAACTCACCATCGTCCCTTTGGTGCTAATGGAAGAAGTTTCATTGAAATCGGTGTTATATTCTTTGTTATTCGCATTTTTAAGTTTAAATCTATCTCCTAGGGAGGGAGGGCGGAGGAGGAAAGATAAGGGGAGTTGAGGGGGGTGGAGTGGGGTGGGGAGGGGTTGGAGGGAGGGGAGAGAGGAGGGGAGAGGAGAGGAGGGGAGAGGAGAGGGGGAGAGGAGAGGGTGCTGCACCAATGCAGGAGAGGTTTGGGCCCAACAGGTCCACTTTGCCTGATCCTCATTAAGATTCATACAGCACAGAAACAGGCCCTTCGGCCAAACTTGCCCATGCCAACCAAGATGCTCCATCAATACTAGTCCTACATGTTAATGTTTAGCCCATCTTCTGTAAACCAAAACCCTCGTTTGTTTGCTTGTTTGTTCCTGAACTACAGCCAAAACAGTACACGATAGCACGACACTTTTAGGCCCACCTTACTCACCGTCGTCTCTTTGGTGCTAATGGAAGAAGTTTCATTGAAATCGTTGTTATATTTTTAGTTATTCACATTTTAAAGTTTAAATCTATCTCCTAGGGAGGGAGGGGGAGGAGGGGGGATAACTGGGTGTTGAGGGGGATGGAGTGGGGGAGGGGAAGGGGAGGGGGTGGAGGAAGGGAGGGGAGTGGAGTGGGGAGGGAGGGGAGGGTGGGAGGGGGGAGTAGGGATGGAGGGGGAGGGGAGGGGGGGTGGAGGGAGGGGTGGGGGGAGGGGAGGGGAGGGGGGAGGGGAAGGGGGGAGGATAGGGTGCTGCACCAATGCAGGAGAGGTTTGGGCACAACGGGTCCACTTGGTCTAGTTTGTTCTACAGGTATGCTTCTGGTTACCCCATGCTCATTTCAAGCCATTTGTGCCCATTATGAATGCAGCCGGTTGTGTACTGCACGCAATTGGAAACCACTGTGTGCGCCAGGGCACTTTCTGTGTTGAGCACTTCTATGCACGGGAGACTAGAAAATAAAATGTAAGGCCAATGTAATGTTCTCTATCTTGTTTAGCAATCAACTTTCCAATGAAATTGTATTGTGCGATACATGTGAACATTGTGCTGCAGGATAGAATTTCAGCAATGTTGTTTTCAACTATGCCCTAGACACACGAAACATATGCAAAATTGTAGTTGAATTTTACCATTGAGAAGCATATTTCATTTTTAGTGATAAGAATGACAAATTCAATTTAAAATTGCCACTTCAAAGAGGTGTAGTTATGACTTCCATTGATTGTCATGTGTAAACTGCTTTCTTTGATTTAGGTAAAATAAAAGTAAATTCTATCTGTATCTGTTGCACACACAGATTATTAAATAATGTTTCTTTAAAAATAAGTCACTTAATTACATCTAATTTCTCCTATGATCAAAAGATGAAGGTAGTAGAATACTTTCAATTTTTTTAGTTACATATTTTTCAACATTCGTTTAGAAGTAACAAAAGAAATGTACACCGATCTGCCAAAACATTATGACCACCTGCCTAATATGCTGTTGGTCCTCTGTGCAGCAGGGTGCGATGCACTGTGTATTGTGACACATTCCTCCCATGACCACCATTAAAATTTTCTGTGACTTGTGCCACTGTAGACTTTATGTTGGTTCGGACCAGACAGGATAACCTTTGTTGCCCTCGCGTATCGATGAGCCTTGGGTGCCCAACACTCCGTCGCTGATTTGTGGTTTGTCCCTCCTCGGACCACTGTCGGTAGGTACCTGCTGACCGGGAGCACCCCACAAGCCTTGCCGTTTCAGAGATGCTCTGACCCAGTCATCTGGCCATAACAATTTGGCCCATGTCAAAGTCGCTCAGGTCTTTACTCCTGCCCATTTCTCCTACATCCAACACATCAACTTCAAGAACTGACTGTTCACTTTCTGCCTAATATATCATATCATATCATATCATATCAATACAGCCGGAAACAGGCCTTTTCGGCCCTCCAAGTCCGTGCCGCCCAGTGATCCCCGTATATCCCACCCTTTGACAGGTGCCATTGTAACAAGATAATCAATGTTATTCACTTCGCCTGTCACTGGTCATAATGTTTTGGCTGATCGGTGTATATATTGAGTTTTATTGTAGACTAAATTCTAGAAGCCTGGTGTTGCACAAGATCAATCGAATTTTTGCTGGATTTCAAAAAGCTGTGCAATTTCAGCCTCTATAAATTGAGGCATTAATTAATTAAATTTAGATTTGTTGGTTATTTCAGTTTTAGGATAGAACCACTGAACTATATTACAAAATGAACTAGCAAGACTGGTGATTAGCAATGTTTAAATTATTCCAGTACAGCATGTTACTTGTATGAAATTGAGTCCCCCAAAAAAACCCATGATTCAGTAACAGTCTTTAAACAAATATTTATTCAGTTTTAAGAGTAGAAGTAAAAGTTAGGAAATTCATTTAGTAGACTTTATGCATTTGAGCTCATTCCATGGAGCAGGGAATCCAGAGGATTACTTTGGCAAAACTTTTAAATTGCTGAAGATAGACACAACAAGCTGGAGTAACTCAGCAGGACAGGCAGCATCTCTGGAGGGAAGGAATGGGTGACGTTTCGGGTCGAGACCCTTCATATACTTTTGGCACAAAAGGTTAATTAAGGCAGACAAACAAAATTGTAGGTCTAGTCTTACAGGTAACGGAGTAAGTTACATCGGCCTATATTGTAAAACTAGGTCAATGAAGGTGATTTCACCCACAGGTGCGCCGCACAAGAAGTTGTGTTTACAGCAAGAGGATCTCGGGAAGATCTGACGTACAGTCTGGGCATTTCTGCCCTATTGTTCACATAGGGATAAATAAACTTTGCAAAGACTAATTATTGCAGGCTCCTTGTGCACAGCTAATTGCTTCTCTCAGAAGGTTGAATGGTTCGGATAGGTTAGATTGTATGCAGAGACAATGGACATGAGCAAGTCTCTATTTCTCTTCATGCTGTTTCCCTGGGTGTGGAGTTTAGACTACTTTTTTTTGTAGGAAACTTTAACTTTGTCTATCAACATTGCTGTAATTTAAAGTTTCACATGTTAACAGGAATGTCCCAAGCCTTTTTTCAGAGCTCTTCAACACAAGAAGTGTTAAAGATTTCCAAACATTTACTAATTTCCTACTAATTAAACGATATTGGTGGACAATTGTAATAATCTTCCGGATTGGCCTGATAAGGGATTTCTGTATGAATTAATACTTTTTTTATACCTGCCACTTTTTCTTTGAATTTAATATGTACAAATTAAATGAAGTCTTAGACAATAACATTTGGTCTGCAGAAATCAATCAGGCACTTAAATACTTAAATATTCTGTTGTGGTATGCAGAGTAAAGTTGCACAGAAATTGCATTAAACTATTCATGACCAATCTAAAATATTTATATGCCTTGTGGTAGCTGTTTGTTGTTGTTGTAGATCATGTAATAGAGTTTTGGATCAGACCTCCCCAGTCGCTATCTGTTTAAAAGGCTCGATATTCCTTCTCACCCATGGATCTAAACAGAAAATGACCAAGAACAAGCCGTTCCTATTCTTCATGCCATCTGGTAGTTCATTCCACATGTAATGTGGTCAGTTTGATTTCCATAAATAATAACCAGCTCCTGAGCAGGATTTAATCCTAGATTATGATTTATGATCTAGGTGATGCCAAGGCTGCTGCTGAACCTTAGAGGGGCCATCATACAAGCTGGCAAAATTTTGCATGCACAATTGGAGATTTATTTTTGTCTAGAATATCTGCAGGAGAGCCCAGCTTATAGTTAAAGCACTGGATGTGGACACATCAAAACAAGTAAAGAGATAGGGGCCACCTAGGAGGGAATGGTGAGTCACCACAGGGAGGCAGAAAATGCTGGGATACTGGATGTCAATGGGTGTCTGTCACTGGGCCTTCAGAGTGCAAAGTCAAACACATCTTTCCCTTCACTTAGAGAATGAGTCAGAGTGCAGTGCCTTGAGTGGTGCAATGATAGGAAGCAGGGAGCAGACACAAAAAGCTGGAGTAACTCAGCTGGTCAGACAGCATCTCTGGAGAAAAGGAATAGGTGACGTTTTGGGTCGAGACCGTTCATAGTAAGCAGGGGTTGCGGAGAGGGAGGGAGGGAGGATGGTGGGGAGAGATATATTGTTCTACAAATGACAACAAAGTTGAAGTGCCTGGAATCCAGAATTCATGCACTTAAAAAAAAGGATCATTTCAGAGTAATGTCCACCTTTATGAACTGGAGAATGTTAGAGAATGTATCCTGAGTGGTGGAATGGCACATAATAAGACTATACGACATAGGAACAGAATTAAGTCACTCAGCCCATCGAGTCTGTTCTGCCATTCGATCATGACTGACCTATTTTTCCTCTCAACCCTATCCAGGTGCCTTCTCACTGTAATCTTTGATGCTGATTAGCTCAATGTTCAATGTTAGCTAGATGTTCACTAACTGCCTATCTTCATAAGTTGTAGGAGAAGAATGAGGCCATGAGGCCTAATCCAGACAGTCAACTCTGCCATTCAATCATGGCTGATCTATCTTTCACTCTCAAACCCATTCTCCTGCCTTCTCCCCATAACCCTGGACACCCGTACTAATCAAGGACCTATCGATCCCAACCTTAAAAATATACATTTACTTGGCCTCCACTGTGGTAATGAATTCCACAGATTCACCACCCTCCGACTAAAGAAATTCCTTCACATTTTTTTATAAGAGGAGAGAGTTGAGGCAGGTCCAATAATAATTTTAAAAGATACTTGGACACATACATTAATAGGAAAGGTATAGAGGGATATGGACCAAATGGGACCAGGTTCGATAACATCCTGATAGGCGTGGTTGAGTTAGGCCAAAGGGCCTGTTTCTGTACTGCATGACCCTGACAGTACAGGCTCATAAAGTTGAAGGTGCATGGGTTAAGAGAACTGTGCAAGAAGGGAAGCCTACAGTTGTTGGTAAGGAATGATGTTCACTCCCTTGCAAGGAGTGACATAGAATCAGGAGATGTAGAATCAGTATGGATAGAGACGAGGAATTGTAAGGGTAAAAAGACCCTAATGGGAGTCATCTACAGGCCCCCAAACAGTAGCCTCGACATAGGGTGCAAGTTGAATCAGGAGCTAAAATTGGCATGTCGCAAATGTAATGCTACGGTGGTAATGGGAGATTTCAACATGCAGGTAGACTGGGAAAATCAGGTTGGTAATGGACCCCAGGAAAGAGAGTTTGTGGAGTGCCTCCGAGATGGATTCTTAGAACAGCTTGTACTGGCGCCTACCAGGGAGAAGGCAATTCTGTATTTAGTGTTATGTAATGAACCTGACCTGATAAGGGGACTTGAGGTAAAAGAGCCATTAGGAGGCAGTGACCACAATATGATAAGTTTTACTTTACAAATTGAGAGGGAGAAAGGAAAATCGGAGGTGTCAGTATTACAGTATAGCAAAGGGGATTACTGAGGCAGGAGCTGGCCAAAATTGACTGGAAGGAGGCCCTAGCACGGAAGACTGTGGTACAGCAATGGCAGGTATTCCTGGGAATAATGCAGAAGTTGCAGGATCAATTTATCCCAAAGAGGAGGAAAGATTCTAAGGGGAGTAAGAGGCACCCGTGGCTGACAAGGGAAGTCAAGGACAGCATAAAAATAAAAGGGAAGAAGTATAACATAGCAAAGAAGAGTGGGAAGCCAGAGGATTGGGACTCTTTTAAAGAGCAACAGAAGATAACTAAAAAGGCAATACGGGGAGAAAAGATGAGGTACGAGGGTAAACTAGACAATAATATAAAGGAGGATAGTAAAAGCTTTTTTAGGTATGTGAAGAGGAAAAAAATAGTCAAGGCAAATGTGGGTCCCTTGAAGACAGAAGCAGGGGAATTTATTATGGGGAACAAGGAAATGGCAGACGAGTTGAACCGGTACTTTGGATCTGTCTTCACTAAGGAGGATACAAACAATCTCCCAGATGTTCTAGTGGCCAGAGATCCTAGGGTGACAGAGGAACTGGAAGAAATCCACATTAGGCAGGAAAAAGTTTTGGGTAGACTGATGGGACTCAAGGCTGATAAATCCCCAGGGTCTGATGGTCTACATCCCAGGGTGCTTAAGGAGGTGGCTCTAGAAATTGTGGACGCATTAGTGATTATTTTCCAATGTTCTATAGATTCCGGGTCAGTTCCTGTGGATTGGAGGGTAGCTAATGTTATCCCACTTTTCAAGAAAGGAGGGAGAGAGAAAACGGGAAATTATAGACCAGTTAGTCTGACATCAGTGGTGGGGAAGATGCTGGAGACAATTATAAAAGACGAAATTGCGGAGCATTTGGATCGCAGTAACAGGATCGTTCCGAGTCAGCATGGATTTACGAAGGGGAAATCGTGCTTGACTAATCCACTGGAATTTTTTGAGGATGTAACTAGGAAAATTGACAGGGGAGAGCCGTTGGATGTGGTGTACCTCGACTTTCAGAAAGCCTTCAACAAGGTCCCACATAGGAGATCGGTGGGCAAAATTAGAGCACATGGTATTGGAGGTAGGGTACTGACATGGATAGAAAGTTGGTTGACAGACAGAAAGCAAAGAGTGGGGATAAATGGGTCCCTTTCAGAATGGCAGGCAGTGATTAGTGGGGTACCGCAAGGCTCGGTGTTGGGACCGCAGCTATTTACAATATACATCAATGACTTGGATGAAGGGATTAAAAGTACCATTAGCAAATTTGCCGATGATACAAAGCTAGGTGGCAGTGTGAACTGTGAGGAAGATGCTATGAGGTTGCAGGGTGAATTGGACAGGTTGTGTGAGTGGGCGGATGCATGGCAGATGCAGTTTAATGTAGATAAGTGTGAGGTTATCCACTTTGGTGGTAAGAATAGGAAGGCAGATTATTATCTGAATGGTGTCAAGTTAGGAAAAGGGGACGTACAACGTGATCTGGGTGTCTTAGTGCATCAGTCACTGAAAGGAAGCATGCAGGTACAGCAGGCAGTGAAGAAAGCCAATGGAATGTTGGCCTTCATAACAAGAGGAGTTGAGTATAGGAGCAAAGAGGTCCTTCTGCAGTTGTACAGGGCCCTAGTGAGACCGCACCTGGAGTACTGTGTGCAGTTTTGGTCTCCAAATTTGAGGAAGGATATTCTTGCTATTGAGGGCGTGCATCGTAGGTTTACTAGGTTAATTCTCGGAATGGCGGGACTGTCATATGTTGAAAGACTCGAGCGACTAGGTTTGTATACACTGGAATTTAGAAGGATGAGAGGGGATCTTATCGAAACGTATAAAATTATTAAGGGGTTGGACACGTTAGAGGCAGGAAACATGTTACCAATGTTGGGGGAGTCCAGAACCAGGGGCCACAGTTTAAGAATAAGGGGTAGGCCATTTAGAACAGAGATGAGGAAAAACTGTTTTTAGTCAGAGAGTTGTGAATCTGTGGAATTCTCTGCCTCAGAGGGCAGTGGAGGCCAATTCTCTGAATACATTCAAGAGAGAGCTAGATAGAGCTCTTAAGGATAGCGGAGTCAGGGGGTATGGGGAGAAGGCAGGAACGGGGTACTGATTGAGAATGATCAGCCATGATCACATTGAATGGCGGTGCTGGCTCGAAGGGCCGAATGGCCTTCTCCTGCACCTATTTTCTATTGTCTATTGTCTATATCATTTGAAATCCAATAAAGTCCGATTAAAGATAGTTTCCAATAAGGTAGATGGGATGTTAAGACTGCACTCCAGCTGATGAGAGGATCGTTCAGGTGCCTGATAACTGTTGGGAAGAAACTGTTCCTGAATCTGGAACTAAGCATTTTCTAACTTCTGTACCTCCTGCTTGATGGAAAAGGAGAGAAGTAGGAGTGACATGGGTGAGACTGGTCCTCGGTTGCCTTGCCGAGCCGAGGCTGTGTGAGGTGTAGATGGAGTCAATGTAAGGGGAGGTTGATTTGTGTGATGGTCTGGGCTATGTCCACACATCTCTGATGTCTTCTTTTGTAAAGCTATAACCTTTGTAATCGTATTTCTATTGCTGTTTGGTCAGATAAGATGGCAGTAGTATCTCTAATTTGGCAAGTCAGTGTTGATAGATTTGGTGTCATGTTATCTCTTTTTCCTTTCACCTTGCCCTCTCTTCATGTTTGTTGCTGTATATCATCAAGGCTACACTAAGTACCTGGTTCAGTTAAGTGAGCAAAGTTTTAAAATCTTCACCACCAACTCTCCATGTACAAAGGTGACACATTCTGAATAGGCCTGCCCATAAATTGATGACTTTTCACATTGATTTTATAAATAGCGTTCTACTTTCATTGATATCACTCTTCAAAATACAAATCTCTGTACATTTAAGTCAGTTTGTATTTTACAGCCATAGAATCTTATTAAATCTGCCTTTTATTAAATCAAATAATTATTCATTTCTTAATACTGCACTGTAACTTTTAATTTTGTGTTTTATACCTGTCTTATTCTATTGTGGCTTGTTTTTATTTTCTATTCTCTTTAATGACTGTTTTTAATTGCTTTTAACTGCTCTTTAATGTTTTATGTAAAGCACTTTGAATTACCTTGTTGCTGAAATGTGCTATATAAATAAACTTGCCTTGCCTTGCTTGCCTTGCCTTACAGCCTGGAAACTTCAGCCCAACTTGCCCACACCGGCCAACATGTCCCATCTACACTAGTCCCACCTGCCTGCATTTGGCCCATATCCTTCTAAACCTAACCTATCCATCCATGTATCTGTCTAAATGTTTCTTAAAGTGTCGCATCTTTTCACTAACTTCCCTGAGGCAAAAAGAAAGACGATTTCCCATCTCTGTCTTTCAAAGGCCCACCAACCTTTTGTATAAGCTTAGCTTGTCAACTTTAAGGCTGATTGAATTTAATTTAAGTGCATTACAGTTATGTGAGCCAGCCAGATTTGCATGCCCTCATTGAGGATAAATTAGCTAAATCTTCAACACTGCAATGGTGGTCTGTGGTACCCATCCGATCAGCATTGACTACCATTTATAAAACAAGTTTTCAAAATCCCTCAAGGCCTTTTTCTTCTAAATACACAATCATTCTTTGTTTTCCCCCCAACATCAAAGGATTAACAATTCTTCCAAAATCAAAAGAGTAACAATTCAGCTCATTCTACTCCACACAATAAAAGCTAAGGTAGATCGGATATGGGATGGTCTGTCTTAAAAAAAGATATAATTGCATATTTGGATTAATGCCAATTGCCGAAGTCAGATTTTAAAGGGGAAAATTAAACCTCATTCAAAGCACTGACCAGAGATTAGTTCCACACAGTGACTGAGGAATTGCTTGCCAGCATAGCCCATGGAACACTCTTATGTTTGGCAGTGACTGAACCTATTATTTTCTTTCAGTTACCAAAAAGTCAATTTGTTTGAAAACAAATTCTAACACTGGTTTTCTCTTTGTCGTGAATTGGGGAAGGGGTGTGAAGCAGGGGACGGACGGGCAGTGGAAAGCAATGATTTGAAACTCTCTGCATAGTTGGCAAACCTCCAAGACTTAATGTATGGCCTCTACCTTCAAAGGCCTCATCCAGACTCCCAAATCAGTTTTTATATCTGTAACCTTTCCCATTCTCTTCGCCAAATAAAGTCAATATGCGAAAGAGAGAATTTAACAGGATTATTTTGTGCATTCAAGGTCAGGACGATTCATTTTTTCTAACCTGCATCCTACAAAGCGGTGCTAAGTCGCTTCAATTAATTTTATTTTTGGAGTGCCCAGGCAGGCCTGCTTTGATCTAAAGTAAGTAATCAAGCATGTGCAAATAGGTTAAGTTCAGGATTGCCAATATAAATTACAATACTGTTTGGGGGGGGAGAAGAGGGTTTCTTAAAAGCATTTCCTTACAAAAATATCTGTTACATGATCTCTTGCTCATAAAACCTTTTATAGAACTTATTAGACTTGTTGCTGGAGAATTGGGTGAAAACAAAGTGGGTGCCACCATGTTTCTGTTAGCTTGTCAACTTGCCAGCTGTGCTCTGTTCCTCTGTTATTTTAAAAGCCACAAAAGAAGTGAATTGTGCTGAACGTTGCATTCTAATAGCCTGTCGTTGCCACAATTGAAATCATTAAAAAGGCAAACTTCTCCACAGAAATTGCAAGCTGCAAGCTGCAGTCAGTTCTCTCTGCGATTGGCCAGTGTGTTACTTGGCAACAAAGGGACATTCACTTCTTAATGAATATAAAGGTACATATTGGCGGCAAATAACATGCCAGTATTCATTTGGGTACCTGATGAAGTGCAGTGGATGTGCAATGCTGGTGACTTTATCTTGTCAGCATAGCAACGTTTACTGCCTGTATAGTATTGTGCATTGAAAGCAAACTCATCTCTAAATCGTGCGCTAAAATACTTTTGGACCACGTCATAGAAAACATTATCTGCTACACCGGCCTATGATGAATCAAGAATTGAAATTTTTGTTCAGTATGGATTTGAACCCGACATGTTTCATATGTTTATGAAAACGCAAGCTGCTGCAGGGTCTTTCAAAGGGATGAAATCCTTCTCGGAGTATAATCACTATTATTGAACAAGTTGCTCTCTGATAATAATGGTGCTTTACCTGAATGTTTATTCTTTTCTATTTGTTTTCATCATGTGCTTAGCGTAGCCAGGTTTATTATCCTTCCCTAGTTATTTTGAGAACTTGACGATACACCTCAGAATTATGGAAATATCAGTACCGTAAGAGTTCATTCTGTGTGAGCCATCCGATTGAAGTGGAATATGGTGCAATAGCTTGTGATGCTGCCTCACTGCTCCAACAAGCCAGGCTAGATCCTGACCTTGGTTAGTCTGAGTGGAGTTTGTACATTCCCCTGCGTAGTGAACCTGCATATGTTTCTGCTGGCACTGTGGGTTCCTCACATGAGCCAAAAACATGCTGATAGATTAATTGACTACTGTAAATTCCCCTGGTACAGGTCGGCAGCAGGAGAAGTGGGAGAGAGCTGATTGTCATGTGACAGAAATAGTTTGCAGGAGAATAATTGGAGACACGGAGTGTGTCCTGGGACTCAATGGGGGAATGGCTTCTCTTTTCATTCTGAGATAATATGAATTCCACTCCCCATAACTATTTCTGCAGAACAGTGCAAATGTTCACCTTTCAAATATTTATCCAATTCCTGTTTGCAAAATATTATATCTGCTTTCATCTCGCACTTTCAGGTTATAATAAATCACTGGTAATATTTTCCTCCATACCACCTCCTGTTCTTTTGGTAGTTGTCTTACATCTGTGACTTCTGTTTCTAAAATAATCCTTATAAGTAAACAATATGGGGCAGGGGGCAGCAGAGTGGCACAACTGGTGGAGATGCTGCATCACAACACCAGAGACTCGGGTTCGATCCTGACCTTGGGTGTAGGAAAATCACTGCCGATGCTGGTACAAATCAAAGGCATCTCAAAATGCTGGAGTAACTCAGCACGTCAGGCAGCATCTCAGGAGAGAAGGAATGGGTGACGTTTCGGGTCGAGTCCCTTCTCAGTCTGAGGAAGGGTCTCGACCCGAAACGTCACCCATTCCTTCTCTCCTGAGATGCTGCCTGACCTGCTGAGTTACTCCAGCATTTTGTGATACCTCTGACCTTGGGTGCTGTCTGTGTGGAGTTTACACATTCTCCCTGTGACCACGTGGGTTTCCTCTGGGTAGACATAGAAAAAAAATAGGCATAGAAAATAGGTGCAGGAGGCCATTCGGCCCTTCGAGCCAGCCATCCATTGTGATCATGGCTGATCATCCACCATCAGTAACCTGTGCCCAACTTCTCCCCATATCCATTGATTCCACTAGCCCCCAGAGCTCTATCTAACTCTCCCTTAAATTCATCCAGTGATTTGGCCTCCACTGCCCTCTGTGGCAGAGAATTCCACAAATTCACAACTGTCTGGGTGAAAAAGTTCATTTTTCCTCCCACATCCCAAAGTTTGTAGGTTTTTGGCCTCTAAAATTGCCCCTGTAAAAGTGGGAGTGGATGCCAAAGTGGGATAACATAGAACTAATGTAAATGGGTGATCAATGGTCGGCATGGACTCAAAGGCCCAGTGGGCCTGTTTCCATGCTGTATTTCTAATAATAGTACACCTTTCAATATTATTTATAATAGATTTCAAATGGTTTCCCTGAATCTTTTTTGCTCTAAAGAAGAAAATTGGATCAAATGGGACTGTTGTTTAGGCTCTGTGTGGCACAGTTTTTATTTTATCTGGAGTAGATAACAGTGAACGTAATTTCTGAGTGAAATCAAGCAAAATGCAAAATTGAAGCAGACATTTTTGTAAAAGATCTGTTAATGAATGGCACCTACAAACCTGCCTCTCTTTGGAATATGGAAGGAAACCAGAGCACCCAGAGAAACACCACACAGTCACAGGGAGCACGTACACCTGACTATGGAAAATCTATGGAAAATCTATGGAAGATCCTGCCACTGTGCCACTCTGTGCCACTGTACACGAGGCAAGGACATGGTTTGAAGTGGTGGACACCCTTCTCAGATTACCAAATGGTAAAGAGCAATAGAAAAGTGAGTAAAGTCCTGTGAGGAGCAAAATCGCCCTTGCTCTGTTTCAAGTTGGATTTTTGCCAATATTGCTATTTTTAATAAGTGAACTGATTGGATGTTAACACTAAACATTTCTATGTTTTAATACACCAGAAACATCCATGGTAATTATGATACCTAGAATTGAATTCAGTTTCTCCAGGTGGGAGTCAAACCAGTTTTAGCAATAGGTCATCCAAAGCCCTGCTAAACAAATAGTTTTCGTTTTGGAGATAAAGGGCGGAAACAGACCCTTTGGCCCACCGAGACCAAGCTGACCAGCGATCTTCGCACATTAATACTAAAACTATCCCTCACACACTAGGGACAATTTACAATTTTACCAAGCCAATTAACCTACAAACCTGTACATCTTTGGAGTGTGGGAGGAAAACACATGCAGGTCACAGGGAGAACATAGAAACTGCACAGACAGCAGCTGTAGTCAGGATAGAGCCCAAGTCTCTGGTGCAGTAAGGTAGCAACACTACCACTGCGCCATTGTATTACTGAGTGAAGTAAAACTCTGCTAATCCAGCATGCTGAGGCTTTGCTGGACTAGTGGATTTTCCAACCTATTGGATGTCATTCCCATTAATAACCCAACCCGCATTTTATTTGAGATTTTTTTTAGATTTAGAGATACAGCGCGGAAACAGGCCCCTTTGGCCCACCAAGTCCGCGCCGCCCAGCGATCCCCGCACATTAACACTATCCTACACACACTAGGGACAATTTTTACATTTTACCCAGTCAATTAACCTAAATACCTGTAAATCTTTGGAGTGTGGGAGGAAACCGAAGATCTCGGAGAAAACCCACGCAGGTCACGGGGAGAACGTACAAACTCCAAACAGACGGTGCCCATAGTCAGGACCGAACCTGAGGCTCCGGCGCTGCATTCGCTGTAAGGCAGCAACTCTACCGCTGCGCCACCATGCCGCCTTTTTAATTCACCCTTTTTCTAAGTACACAGAGGTGTGATACTTTTTCCAGTGAATCTGTGGAATGTATAGGGAGAGTGGGAAACATCAACGATGGTCCTGATGCAGAACCACCAGGATCTCCAAATATTCTGAGAGCTGATCATTAGAGGTTTTCTGTAGTTTTCTGCAGTTTACTAGCCTGCGTTAGCTGGGACTAAGGTTAGGCACCTTGTGTGGTTCGAAAGTCTCTAGAGGACCACTGGGAAGTGATCATAGGGTCTTCAGTTTAGTTTAGATATACAGTATGGAAACAGGCCCTTTGTCACACCGAGTCCACGCCGACTAGCGATAATCCATAGTGTAAGAAAATAACTGCAGATGCTGGTACAAATCGAAGGTATTTATTCACAAAATGCTGGAGTAACTCAGCAGGTCAGGCAGCATCTCAGGAGAGAAGGAATGGGTGACGTTTCGAGTCGAGATCCTTCTTCAGACTGATGTCAGGGGGGCGGGACAAAGGAAGGATGTAGGTGAAGACAGGAAGATAGAGGGAGAACTGGGAAGGGGGAGGGGAAGAGAGGTGACAGAGGAACTATCTGAAGTTGGAGAAGTCAATGTTCATACCACTGGGCTGCAAGCTGCCCAAGCGAAATATGAGGTGCTGTTCCTCCAATTTCCGGTGGGCCTCACCATGGCACTGGAGGAGGCCCATGACTGAATGGTCCGACTGGGAGTGGTAGGGGGAGTTGAAGTGCTCAGCCACCGGGAGATCAGGTTGGTTAAGGCGGACTGAGCGAAGATGTTGAGCGAAACGATCGTCGAGCCTGCGTTTGGTTTCGCCGATGTAAAGAAGTTGACATCTAGAGCAGCGGATACAATAGATGAGGTTGGAGGAGGTGCAGGTGAAACTCTGTCTCACCTGGAAAGTGTTTGGGTCCTTGGATGGAGTTGAGGGGGGAGGTCCATACACTAGTTCTATCCTACAAACTGGGGACAATTTACAAAAGCCAATTAACCTACCTACCCATACTCCAGATCAAACCCAGTTCTCTGGTGCAGTAATTCAGCAACTCTACCACTGCGCCAGTGCCACCCTTATTTCTCTTGCTATCTACGGTACCACCAAACCAAAACATACCACCTCTGTAGAGACAGCACCCGTAGTCAGGATCGAACCCAGGTCTCTGGCACTGTAAGGCAGCACCTTCACCACTGCACCACTGTGCCACCCTGCCTTGTAGACCATTAACAAATCCATTAGGTTCACATGACAATCTTCTGTAAGACCACACAAATCATTCTTAATTGGCCAATGCGAAATTTGAGGAGTGTAACATTTAAAGCGTGTAAGAGTAAACGGTACGTGAAACATTGGGCAATGTGCTCATATCACAATGTACATCTGCCTCCTGTGCGCACCAGTTCATTGTCTCCTGTTTGGTCTTGACCTGTTAATGGTTTTTAGCAAGTTGCATTTACTGCCCATCTGCAGTGCCCTGAGATGTGATGGCAAAACATTTCCTCGAACTGCTCCAGTCTCTGAGGTGATGCTTGCAAAATGATGTCAGATTGTAAAATTTGTGACTTTTTCCCTGCCGAGAAGTACAATCTCTGATATAGGTCCAAGCCCTGGTGGTATATGCATTTGTGGAAGACACGGAAGTAATTGTGCTCCATAACATTATGATGCGTGACTTTATTGACAACAGGAGGAATTAAATGGACCTCTTGCAATGAACACAGCAATTGTTATATTCAAGGACTGTGTTTCTTGGAGTGACACAGCAAATCTGTCAATGCTTGAAAATAATTTTAAATGTTTTGCATGGGACTGGTAACCAAAGTACTCAGCGGATCATGGTAAATGGATATTTTCATAATGAATTTAAGTTTTTGAATTTTGTTTTGTGGGGGAGCCCAGTTTTGGAAAATATATAAGAGCCTATTTTACAAATATTCCCTGGAGGTGAGGTAACTTGCCAGAAAATTCTAAATTCTGATGATAGACTTTATATTGCTTTGTACACACAGATTGAAAATGTAAATTTATACGTTACACAAATTATTACTTTTGTCTTTCTTCCACACTCCTCCAAATCATCGAACCTCAACCTCAACACAGCAAATCAGAAGCACAATCTTAAACATTCCTAAAGTACTTCCTTTGTGTGCTTCATCAGTCAGAGTATTGAGTATAGAAGTTGCGAGGTCATGTTGCAGTTGCAGAAGACATTGGTGAGACCACATTTAGAGTGTTGTGTTCAGTTCTGGCTACCATGCTGTAGGAAAGATGTTGTCAAGCTGGAAAGGGTAAAGGGAAGATTTTCGAGGATGTTGCAGGACTAGAGGTTCTGAGCTATAGGGGGGCCTTGAGTAGGCCGGCTCTCTATTACGCAGGAGGATGAGGGGTGATCTTATAGAGATGTATAAAATCACGAGAGAAATCAGATAGATGCACAGTAATGTAGGAAAATAACTGCAGATGCTGGTACAAATCAAAGGTATCACAAAATGTTAGAGTAACTCAGCAGGTCAGGCAGCATCTAGGAGAGAGGGAATGGGTGACGTTTCGGGTCGAGATCCTTCTTCAGTCTGAAGAAGTGTCTTGACCCGAAATGTCACCCATTCCCTCTCTCCTAGATGCTGCCTGACCTGCTGAGTTACTCCAGCATTTTGGGATAGATGCACAGAGTCTCTTGCCCAGAGTTGGTGAATCAAGGGCCAGAAAACATAGGTTTAAGATGAAGGGGAACAGATTTAATAGGAATCTGAAGAGTAACTTTTTCACACAAATGGTGGTGGGTGCATGAAACAAGCTGCCAGAGGAGGTAGTTGAGGCTGGGTCACTCCCAACATTTAAGAAACAGTTAGACAGGTACATGGCTAGGACAGATTTGGAGGGATATGGACCAAACGCAGGCAGGTGGGACTAGTGTATCTGGGACATGTTTGCCGGTGTGGGCAAGTTGGGCCGAAGAGCCTGTTTCCACACTGTATCTCTCTATGACTCTGTGATTATCTCTAACTTCAATGCTGGAGTGACACAAATAGAAATTTAATTTTCTTTCCTTCACAAATCCATACCAGAAGTGTATCTTCAGATTATGGTTCCACTTTTACAAACTAGTATGGTATAAAATATTAAGATAGAAGACTTTAAATTTGACTTGAATAACTTATGTCAAGCATGCACATATAATAATGACTGTGAAATGCATTAATAGCTGTGGAGTTGTGCTCCAAATCTGAAGCTTCAGTTCTGAGGAATTCCAAACTTATTATTCCAAAATGCTATGGAACAACCGAATAAAGATTATTGCTGCTCAGCTATAAAAAAAACAATGTTAGAGATTAGCTAGATCATGCATTTTCTGCTGACAGAATTTCAGCAAACTGCGCTGTAATTTAGGATTTGCCTAAATTGAAGACTTGCCAGTGGTAACTGAATCAAGTACAATTTGGAGAAAAAAAGGGAAAAATTTGTAAACTTCATTACTTAACTGTTTAATCTGCATAATGATATGAGTGTGTGACCTCCACCATCTCTACAGACTCTTCTAAAACTTTATCTTTTCATACACATTCATATTTCTCCTCACCCACCATTGGTAGCTGTGATTTCACCTGTTTAAACCCTTCTACTCCATAATTCACTTGCTAAATCTCTCTCATCTGTTTGTTTAAAATTCTCATTGAAAGCCACTTTACAATAGACAATAGGTGCAGGAGTAGGCCATTCGGCCCTTCGAGCCAGCACCACCATTCAATGTGATCATGGCTGATCATTCTCAATCAGTACCTCGTTTCTGCCTTCTCCCCATACCCCCTGACTCCGCTATCTTTAAGAGCTGTATCTAGCTCTCTCTTGAAAGCATCTTTGACCAAGCTTATCACTGTGCCTTCCGACATCTCCTTTAACCCAAGGTTTTATTTTTCTGAGTACGTTTCTATGGGGCTTCTTTATTTTCCATGAAATGTGTTATTTAACTGAAGCATGCACCAGTAGTGAAACATTGTTATTCCTTTAATGGACATGTTAACCATTTAGTCATCTTTCCTAATGTCTCTATATGGCTTAGTGAAATGCCTTGAAATATTTTTATCAAATATTAAAGACAACAAAGAGTTCTGGCGTTTGCAAGTTCTGGCGAAGGATCTTGGACCTGAAACTTTAACTCTTCGTCTTTGCACAGGTGCTGTCTGACTATTTGAGCGTTTTCAGCACTTTCTATTCTTATTTATTAGCAAATTAAATTAAAAGCAGAACTTGCGCTTACAATGCAAGTGTTGTTGTAGATGCAGTCACAGTTTTATAGAACGCAATCTATTCCTCCTCCCTGTAAGAATGTACATGGTAACCAGCAGGTAGAAGTCAATAATCAGAACCCTGGAACTGCAGGTCATCAGGGAGTTTGACCGTTGAGTAATGCAGTAAGTTATATAAAGCTATGATGCCAGCATCTGGTTACCTATTTAACCAGGTAACACCTGACATCAGGCAACTGTATCATCCTACCACAACCAAAGAGCAATCCTGAACTACCATCTACCTCATTTGTGACCCTCGGACTATTCTTGATCAAACTTTGCTGGCTTTACCTTGCACTAAACGTTATTCCTTTATATATTTATACACGGTAAATGACTCAATTGTAATCATGTATGGTCTTTCTGCTGACTGGTTAGCACGCCACAAAAGCTTTTCACTGTACGTGACAATAAAGTAAACTGATAAACAGAATAGCATCTACACTTTAATAAGATGAGTAATGGAATTTGAATGAAAAATGGTCGAGACATTTCACTACAAATCATTAACTATTTGAATGACAAAGGCATAAATAAAATGAATGTTACATATATATTGAGATAATCAAGGGTTTTGTGTCTCAAAAAAATGGCACGTTTTCCCGTGCTTTTGATCATATTATGAGGATGATCTTGGGTGCTGGAGACTGTGTAGATATCTAAATAACCATAGCATTAGCATCAAATGCAAAGCAAGACAAAGTCAGGATCAGGAATACAATCTCTCTCTGAGCCAGTATGCTTTTCATCATCCCTACTTTTGTGTCACATTGGATCCTTCCCCGATTGTTTCATTTGTTCCAATCAAGTGTGAAATCTGCTTTTCTACAAATATATTAAGGAATTTGAAAACCAAAGCACTTCGAGTACAATCGAGCAGGGCTGAAGGGTGTCCTGCCATGCAGTTATTTTGTGAAAGAATAACTAAGGGGACTTATGAAGTAACTTTTCAACTGATTTAGTCGGTGAGGTCAGAGCAGATCACATCCTGAATTTATTACAGATTAGTCCCGTTAATCCCTAGCCCGCATTCCACTAGCTGAGAGCTTTGAGATCTTTCAGGAAACAGAAAAAAATACAAAGTAAGGATTTAAAGGAAGGAAAAAAAAAGGGGAAAACAACACTTTTTATCTGGCAATTAATAAGAGACAACGATATGGGGGGGGGGGTGCGGGGAGACTTTAGTTGCCGTGGAGAAAATGAGAAAACTTCCCATTGCAATGATATGGGTAGCTCATTGAGTTGGGGAGGGGGGTAGAGAACTGAGGTGCCCAGGCTGATGGGGTTAGTGTTGTGATTTCTGCTTTGCGTTTTGGGCTTTTTGCCAAAAAGTAACCTATCACTCACCAGAGATTGAGTTGAGGCGGTTACTCTGAGGCTGCTGTTTCTACGTACGGAAAGGGAACAAGGCGATCTCTGTCTGCTGGTGAATGGGTCGGCCTCTCCCCACACACTCTCTCTCCTCATCTCAGAAGTCTTTAGCTCAGGTAAAGAATTCCTCAGCCAAAATTTGGCAGGCAGTCGAACATTCAATACACCTTTACAATAATTCAATTATAGTTTTGTCGGGGGATCTGCAGTTAGTACAGGTTTGGATGACAGTATAATTTACATTTGGAAAGTAAGGTCTACCAAGAAATCTCCATACTTTTAGAAAGTAAATCTTTATTTTGGTAAAACCTGTGATGCTAACATTATTAATTTATGAACTGATTTTCATTAGTTATATTTAGATAAATGGAAGATTGGGGACAACTCCATTATGGCATGATAGTCTCAGCAATGGCACTGGCATTTAGTATTGGGCAAATAATCTCCCAAGTTACAGAATGTTGTGCAAGTTCTTGTTCAACTCCTTCTGTGACTTAGCACATGGACTGTATTCAGCCACTTTAATGCCCCATTCAATCTGGAGATTCGTAGTTATGTTGTTGCAGCAGCCGCCTCTTTCATGTAACATGGGGTCATCATTTTAGCCGAGTTCTTTCTCTATGGTTGATGCCTGTCGTACAGCCTTGTTATCAGTAGCATGTGCGCAGAATATAAAACTCCTGTGTCTGATCCTAACTGCCGTATAACTGGTATGTTTACTCATTTGGTCTTTGCCTACCAGAGATATTTTCTTGATTCTAGCAATTCCTCCCCCACTTTCTCTACTACTAAAAATTAACTTGTTCTCTTTCTTTTACAGCTCTCATGAAAGATCCTGACCTAAAACATTAACTTTTTTTCCCCGATTGATGCTGCCTAACCTGTTTCCGGCAAATGAAGATTTTTAACATCTTCAATGTTTTAATTTTGATTTCTACTTTTCATTTTAGTTTAGAGATGCAGCTCAGAAACAGGCCCTTTCGGGCCCACCGGGTCTTCGCCGACCAGTGATCCCCACACATTAACACTATCCTACACCCACTAGGGATAATTCTTTTACATTTACCAAGCCAAATAACCTACATCTTTGGAGTGAACTGAAGATCTCGGAGAAAACCCACGCAGGTCATGGGGAGAATGTACAAGCTCCATACAGACAGCACCCGTAGTCGGGATCGAACCCGTGTCTCTGGCGCTGCATTCACAGTTAGGCAGCAACTCTACCGCTGCGCCACTATGCCAGAACTGCTCTGCTTTCATTCAGAAATGGTTACACTGCAAATTTACACATGCTTCATGTAACAGCACGATGGCGCAACGGTAGAGTTGCTGCCTTACAGCGAATGCAGTGCCGGAGACTCGGGTTCGATCCTGACTACGGGTGCTGTACTGTACGGAGTTTGTACGTTCTCCCCGTGACCTGCGCGGGTTTTCTCCGAGATCTTCGGTTTCCTCCCACACTCCAAAGACGTACAGGTTTGTAGGTTAATTGGCTGGGCAAATGTAAAAAAATTGTCCCTAGGATAGTGTTAATGTGCGGGGATCGCTGGGCGGCGCGGACCCGGTGGGCCGAAGGGCCTGTTTCTGCGCTGTATCTCTAAATCTAAAATCTAAGTCTGTGGAAAATTCACTGTGGTCAACTCGAGTAATGTTGCCCTTTGCTCCCTTAAGAAAAACATTCACTTATCAATATATATTTTGGCTATGTTTTTCTCCAATTATGATATTGTTTTGTATATAAGCCGATGCTGCCACCTAAGGCAAGGTTGGACACTATTTCCCTGGGCAATATGCATTGCTTCTAACTGCAGGAGGAATACTGAACTTGCATCAAGGGTTAACCTTTAGTTAGAGGAAGTTAAGATTTCAGCAACATGTGTTTTTATTCATCCATGAAAATAAATCTACTACTCACATAATGTAGAGCCAAAATTGCACTTTATTCTCATGCATACATAAATTTTATCATAATACAAAAGTGAGTTTGTTCTGTAGGCCACTGATTTTCTTTAAAACTCACTTACAGTGGGAAACAGAAGTCAAAATTATTCTGGAATTTAATTTGTTCCTTGTAAAATCCTGCTCATGTTACTGATTATGGATGGGCACTGAAGTACAAGGGTCATGATCAAGGTGAATGCAGATGTCCTGGCAGTTCCTATTTGCACTAATTTCTCCTTACATTTGTAAATAGATTCCTCCTTCTTTGATTCAGCACTAACGTTGATAATACACATTTTAGTTCGTGGTTCTATGAAAAAAAAATCAGATTTTTGTCTTTTACAGCAAAGACATAAAGACATTTCTGAAATTTACAATTTTGTTTGGAGTTGCAATCCTGCTTAATGTTTGTTTCCTTGTGTTCTTTCTTGCAATTTATAGTAAGTGAATTGAGTGCGGGTGATTTAGTAAAGAGTTTAGCCATTTTATTTCAACTTTAATTATTGACATTCATTTAATGAGGCACTCTCAGTGCCAAGACCTCCAAGGATATGAGCAAGTTGTACAATTAACATTTAATCTTGACATTTGCTGCTTGCTCTATTGATCTTAAAGAAGTTTATTTACAGAGTAAAAAGAAGTGCACTAAACAGAAATTCAGCATCTATGACTGTACTTAAACTTCATACCAATTTTGGAATTCTGTTTAAGGTTAGAGACTGTGCATTTTCTTTTCCTTTTCATCAGCAAGTAGTTCACAGAAAGTGGTTGATACTCGAAAGGCCAGTTTGTCCTGTTGACATGGAAGATGTTGACTGCATACTGTGAACTACCTTCTCCATATGCAATCCAAAAGGTAAATGAATATTGTTAGATAGAGAGTGCAAACATATTAATTCAGTAACAAAGATGCCTGTAATCATACGGGTCATTCAGGACAATGCGTGACTTGGAAGAGGTCTTGGAAACTACCTTTTGTGAGTGTTTGTTGTTTTGTCATTCAAGATGCTGGAGTGTAGATGTGCTGAGTAAACCTTGCCAAGGTGCTATTGGACATCTTGTTGATTGCGTGCAATGTAGCCATGATGCACTGATGTTGAGCCGAGTGGATGTTTAGACAAGTGAGGGTGGTACTAATCAATGTTTATTCCTTGATATTGTCAAGCTTCTTGAATGTTATTGCAGTTGCACCTATTCAAGTAAGAAGAGAGTATTCCATCATTCTTATTATGCCAGTGGGCCAGTCTTTGCACATTGCAGAGACTTAATTCCAGATCTTCATTGCATTATTTTAATGCCAAGTTGAAAATCCCGGCTCTAGGCAGGAGTCATGTTGACTGCCTCATTATATTTTCAGGAATGGTTCTTTTATTTTTCATATAATCGTGGTTCTTTGAATATAATAAAGTGTAAAGATCTGGGTGCCGTATTACAGGGAGGATGTGGGGGCTTTGGAGAGGGTGCAGGAGAGGTTTACCAGGATGCTGCCCGGATTAGAGGCCATTGTTAGGTACCAACCTGGATTAGAGGCCATTGTTAGGTACCAACCTGGATTAGAGGCCATTGTTAGAGGCATAAGGAAAAGCTGAAGAAACCTGGACTTCACTCTGAAGCCTTGGAGTTTAAGGGAGACCAGATAGCAATATACAATATGAGAGGCATATACAGACTAGACAGTCAGAACATTCTTTTACCAGAGTGGAAATGACAAAGACTGGAGAATATAGCTTTGTCAGATGGGCAAAAATGTAAAGGTGATGTGCAGGGCTAACTCAGTTCCTGTAACTCATTTCCTCAGCTGCCTGATGTGGTGGTGGAGCCAGCTACAATAATGGCATTTGAGAGACTTTCAGTTAGGCACATGGATATGCAGAGAATGGAGGGTTATGGATCATGTGCAGGCAGAAGAGATTATTTTAACTTGGCATCATGTTCTGCACAATGTGGGCCAAAGGTCCTGTTCCCGTACTGCACTGTTCTATGTTCTAAAGGGCATGCAGCAGAGTAAGGACCAGAACTAGTGGGTGAAGGCCATTTTTATGAATGACTGCTGTCATAGTAGCATATAGCTCATTTTCATAAAATCAACCTCTACAATTTAAAAAACGGCGAGAGAAATTTGGAAGCTAATTTCAGTACACACCCACAATCAATCAATAGGTCTCACAAAAGACTTAAAACTACAATGTTTGTGGATTTTGTCGGTGAGTTTGAAAAGCAATTCAATCTTTGTGTGGTGCAGGAGTCGTACACAGTCCTATTCTACACGGGGCTGTGCAATCATCTTATCAGTCATGTTCTGTAAACACCGCTCTTCAACCCAGCTCTAGGTGCGTGTTCCTGGTATCTCTTTTCAGTAAGATAATGTGTGTTTCTATGCCACTTTTCCAAAGTAATGGGTTTTCTTTAGTGTCCCTACTAATGGAATTCTGACAGTGCATTGTCCTCTGTCAGTTTCCAACAACCTGTTTAGGCCTATACATAATTGTTCTTTGATGTGGTTTGTCTTCCGTGAAAAGGAATGAAATGAATTGTTTTAGTATTATGCTAGTACATTGTCAGCATTTTTGTAATGATTACATGTTGGTACCTAACAATGTCTTCTAGAGTTCTGAGTTAAAGATACTCTTTGTATCAACTAACTCCATCTTCAAACAAATAGAGCCTTCTGGTCTAAAATAGGTTTCAAAAGAATTAGTTGCAAGAGAAATATTGCAGATTCAATCTCATTAGGCTCCTATGTAATTAGAGCAAAAAGCCTCTACATTAGTGGAGGCTTTTTGCTCTAATTACATACAAACCTAACAAGATTGAATCTGGAATAATGTCTGTGTCTGGTTTCCCTACCCAAGGAAGGATATATTTACAATAGAGGGAGTGCACTGAAAGTTCACTGGATTGTTTTGTGAAATTGTCTCGGAGCAGAGATTAAACAGACTGGGCCATAGTGTTCTTGAATTTGAATGAAAGAGAGGTGTTCGCATTAAAACATTACTTATAGGGTTTGGCAGGATAGATGCCAGGATCATGTTTCCCTTATTTGGGAAGTGTAAAAGAAGAAGTCACAGTGTCATAGGAAGAGATCAGCCAACAAGGACAGAGATGGAAAGAAATTTCCTTACACAGAAGGTAGTAAATCTTTGGAATTCTCTACGCAAGTAGGCTGCGGAGGCTCAGCCAAGACTGAGAATTAACAGATTTTAAGATGTAAAGCAAAGCAACAGACATGGGTCTAGTGCTGCGATGTAGTGTTGCAGTAAAAGATCATTTATTGAATAGCGGAACAGCCATAAGGGGCTGAATCCCCCAAACCCTGCATTTATGCCTGAAGAAGGGTTCCGAGTTGAAGCGTCATCTAACCTTTACTCCAGAGATGCTGCCTGATCTGCTGAGTTACTCCAGCACTTTGTGTCTTCCTATATCTTTTTATTGTTGTACATTTGCAGCACGAGGTGTCGTGGCTCCAAGATAGTGTCAAATTGTGAACAACTTTTTGCAATGATGCTTAGGTTAATTTAATACAGCGTAGATAGAATTCTGATGTTAGCAATCTTTTTTAGCTTGTGGTGCATATATGAGTGCAAAATCGTTTTGTTTCTTCAGTCTTCCAGAATACTTTTCTAAAGAAGTAAACTGAACACAACTAACATCTTTGTAATTGGCTTTTGCTGATTATTCTCCCCAGTCTCCACTGTTTTGAAGTGGGTTTACATTGCGATTAAAAGGCAACAAAAAGATTTTGCGCTCGTACTGGACAAATGTTCCTGTAGCTTTTGCCAGTCTTACACCAGGGCTGTGGGGTTTATGCTGAATATTGGCAGAAGTTACAGAAATTAAGGCTTAAATAAATGGGCCCTGTGACTGCATGATAATTTGGTATCCTGATTGGGGAGTGGGGAAATCTGATAGCAGCACATTAAGATTCAAGTGCCTAGAAGTTGAAAGGCTCATCTTGAGCCCATTAAACAGTTGGTTTGCAGCAGCTTGTGTCTTCCTTGGGAGTCCACCACTGGGAAATTCAGAATGTTAATGTGCAGGGATCGCTGGTCGGTGCGGACTCGGTGGGCCAAAGGGCCTATTTCTGCGCTGTATCTCTAAACTAAATCAAACTAAATGGTGAGTACCAAACGCATGTGAATTAAATGTATGGAAGTGGTGTGCATGTGTGCATCACACACCATAGGGTAACTCTGCAGATGTTCGCACTTCTCTATCTTATAAATCTCCAGTTTCCACGTGTACTCGACTTGCAATTGAAACTGACTTGCATAGTACAAAAAGCTTGGCGCTACACTATCCAATTTCTAAGTAAAGATTCCTTCGGTGCCTCAGTTTTCTGAGCAAGCAGAGCTAGATCACGCAGCTGGCAAAATTGAAGTTGAAAGAATAATTTCTAATTTCCCATGAGATATACCTTTTGGCGTTTGGTTTTCCTTCCCTTCTGCATCTGGGTGCTAGCCAGACGGAGAGCATGTTTGATGTTGAATCAGTCTGTATTTCCAGGCTCCATTCTTGGCATGGTTTAGCAGCTGGAAGTGAGGGAAGAAAATAATGACCACTAGCTTCAGTGAACTACAACTCTGCAGGGAAAGCCCAGTATCTGAAATCATTAGTTACAAACTTTTTCGTTAACTCTATTTTGCTGCCACTAATTTCCTTCCAAATCCCCTGGGCTTGTTTACTGCAGAGCCAATCATCCAACGTTCTCATAACAAAATGAGGCCCAGCTTGCCCCTATGTCCCACACATACCTAAGTTACATAGACACCCATGTCTGTATTTACAATGTTTCCTTTCCACCATTTTGGGCAACCACAGAAATCTCCGTGCAATGCAAGGAGAGTGGACAGACAACTTCATATTTTATAGCATCATTGAATGGATTACTGCCTCTTTGTTTCCCCTCAGATGATTCTTCTTAAACATCAGGTTCTAAGTTTGCTATCAAGCATCAGCCTTAGCTCAACTACCTTTTTTTTAGCACGTACATAGAGGTTCAAGTCTCTCCAGAGACCCAAGCGGACAAACTAATTGGCTTTGCTGTGGTCAATTTGGTTGCTGCATTTTTCACCCTACTCTCCAAACAATGTAATTGCTGTCAGAGGGCTTTGGGATGTACTATTTTAGAAGTTGCTATAAAAATGCAGGATTTTTTTCATGTGTTCATTATTGGCAGTTCTACTTACTGCATTATTCTGGTTCTTGTAAGCATCTATATTACATGGTTAGTAAAACATGGGTTTCTGGATTCATAGATGGAGGCATTTACCAGCCATAATTGTGACTGCTTTTAATCTGTGAGTTATCAATCAAAATTCATCTTGTGCATATTTTTCAGTGCTTTCTCCCATTTCCTATTAATACCCCATCCATCAAGAAATTGACTTCCTGTCACTATAAATCAGACATTGTTCCTTATATTTTTTGTGCACATAATGACGTCATCAATGTGCCCAGTGATTTCTGACTTACCAGTGAAAATTGGAACAAGTGGTCACAATCCACGATCTTCGATGTTAACTTCCCGCTAAACAAAGAGTTCATTATGCAGAAAGTCAGGAACCACATGTGAATTGAAGGATACCCACATGAGCATCAACTTTATGGAGTCATAGAAACAGTCCCTTCGGACCAACTTGCATACACCGGCCAACCTGCCTGCATTTGGCCCACATCCCTCTAAACCTATCCTATCCATGTGCCTGTCTAAATGTCTCTTAAACATTGCGATAGTACCTGCCTCAGCTAACTCCTCCGGCAGCTCGTTCCGCACACCTAGCACCCTTTGCATGAAAAAATTACCCCTTAAGTTCCGATTAAACCTTTTGTCCCCTCACTTTAAACCTATGTACTCTGGACATATAGTCACTAATTCCCCTTCATTGGCTTGAACATGTTGCATTCTGTGGATCACTTCACTTCTAACAGTAGCTGCATGCTGCAAAAGTACTTCTGATGGTAACAATGTTCTGGCCCATCTGTGGCACAAGACCCTTCCTTCCAGTTTGATCAATAACATAGGCGCTTCCCATTAAACTGTACTGTTCAATCAGCCACATCCCCATTCCCCCTCTCTGATCTACTCCCCCTCACTTTCTTCCTTCTCGACATAGTTTCATTCATCTCCATAGCAACCACAAAGCCGTAAGTTATGCCCACCTTTGTTTGTCACCTATTGGGCAGCTTAGTGCTTTAAAACGCATGGATAATAGTCACAGGATCCACAGGTAGTCATTACTTACCATGATATTTACCCAGTTTGCTCTCATATTTGTTTTCCAATATTCATAGCAAAATAAAAAAGGCCGGGAGTCACCAAAGAGTGATCACATTTGATTTATTCCAACTTTCCACTTTTGTCATACATATTTATTAATATTTTGCTTCAATTCAAGAAATCTATCATGATTCAATCTCCGTCAGAGAAACCATGTAATAGAAAGTGACACATTGTTTATTCCAATTCTGTCTTATTCTGTATATATTTGTTGTAATATACCAGATTGCGATTACCAGTTGCTATTTCCTAATGCAATAACAATAGCCTTGTATGAACAAGTCTATACAAAATGGGGCATTGCATGCTGTGCAATGTGGGTTTCTGCAGTTATCCAAATTTACATTTAGTAAAACTGCCGTGTAATGTAAAAGGTTTAGTATCACTAAGTTGGCAATACGTCTCATTCTTGTTTGGCAATTGCAAACAGAAATGATTTTATGCACGGAGATATGAAAATATATTGTTGCTTTATTCAACAGTGTTGACTACATTTGTTAATCCATGGTACTATATTTTTCCATTTTCTCACGTTCCATAGAAATCCATATTTAAAGATGACTTTATATTCCGATGTCTGGTGGAAAAAAATCCTTCCACATCTATTGGGCTACATTTTTGTTAGAGATAGAATTATTTCTTAATTATGGATTTATCTTTCAGTGCCCAGCTCACCAGCGTGCAATTGACTCTATCATATTCTATCTAGTAGCATATGTTGCCTGTTCATGTTCACGCCAAAACATTGTTTTTATTAAGTTTACAGTTGCCTTTGTTTCGATTGATTGAGTGAATGATTCAATGAGCTATGATACAAAGTTTCAAAATTTGGCAATGTTTATCTGCAGTTGAGAGAGAACCTGATCCAAGCATCACATTTCTTGGCAAAAGTAAGTAAGCGATTATCAAGAGTCAGCTGTACCTACAGTAAGGTCTAATTAGTTTTGGTTTTCCTTGGCAAGAAATCATGCTCAATCAGACGTGATGTGCTTACTGGTCTTTATTCAAAGCACTTGCAATAATACCGTAGGAAACTCCAGTAAAATTCATAGATTCATGAAAGGTAAATATCGAGCAATAGTACACATCTGGCTCATTTTATTTTGTTAACCACAATTATAATAGAATAGCGATGACATTAACTGGGATCTGCCTTTAAAAAAAACACTGTACCCTTCTCCACAAGGTTACTAAAACAATTACACTTAAGTACATTTAAAATGACATGATTGCAACGGCACAATGGATTAATTAGTTTCTTTACCCTGCAACATGTAGCAACGCTACCAAATGTAAATGCCCCGAACAATCTCAGTAGTAAATGAAAAAGCTCAAAATAATGAAAGGGCAAAAGCTTTAATCATTTTTTTTCCCATAATAACTGGATTTTTAAACAAGATGCTGGGTATGGTATTTTCTCTGGGGAAGTGTCAGTCATAATGTTCCTCTGGGGAAAATTGTAATCTTTCCTTGTTTTAAAATTAGCATGCTGCAGCAAAACCTGCGAGAGAAGCTCGAGTGTTGCTGGCATGACTATATTTGTAAAGAAATCCTTTAACAGGCATCTGTTTATTCATTAACGTATTCAAGGAGGACACCTAAAAATGGGTCCCTGCAGACTGAGTGGAACAAATTCCTGTTTGAGTAACGATTGCTTGAACTGGAAATGAATATGTTTTATACCCATTTTATATGCCAAATATTGCCGCTGTTCATACCAATTTTTTATATTGATTTTAATTCCCCGCAAATTTTCCTTACTTTGAATCTTGAATACTGAATAATCATAATCTATGGCAGTTTAGTTTGACTTTATCGAGTTGGAATGAAAAGCATTTGTGTGCAATTTCATTCCCCATTAGTTGTATTAAGGATGCTATGCTATATTGCAAAGTACCATTAACATTATACTCTGTATTTCATAATCCTGATGAAGCTGTGAGTCAAATAATGAGCCAATGTTGAAAAGGTAACCAAGGAGAAAAGAGCACCATGAACTAAACAAAAATGTTTAGGTCTTGACAACACTGAGTATCACATGCTGCGAATTGTGGGAGGAAGAGAAGACTGGGGAAGCTTGGAAGATCAGACTCAAGTGAGGAATGTTTTCTGAGCATTGACAGGGGAGCAGGGGAGTTTCCCATAGGAATAGTGTAAGGAAGGGCATGCAACTGCAATGTCAAGGAAGAACTGAAGCTGGCAGCAAAAATGAGTGGTGCAAACAAGAGACGTTGTTTTCAATGGAAAGATGATTAGAAATTAAGGTTAAATTTGAAATTACAAGCAGATGACACTGTTTTCTGTTGTATTTAAAAACATAACAAATCAATATAATACATACAACAAAATCCTAGTTAACTTGAAATTTATTTTTAAAAAATGTAGAAATGTTTGAGTGTAAGATAAAATTAGACCTTCCTAAATCTGCCTCAACTTGACTTTTCACTTTTGTATAAATGGAACATTTTCATTTTCCCTTTGGGCCATTCTTTTTCTTTTAAGTAAGGCAGACAATTTATTGTCAATTAGTGCCCAATTAGAGGCGCTTTTATATTGTAAACTTGTATCTACTCGTTTCCCCGAAGGATATTGAAGTGAAGATCATTGATCTCTTCAGTTTGAGTTGGATTCAAATCGAACCAACAGAGTGCAATTCCAATGTTCTGAACCGCACAGTAACCCAGTTCAAAAATATAACTATCAAGATTGAGCTATTGCCACAAACCTTTTTGGCTTTAAGATGCAAACATTTGGAACATAATCCAGCACGGTGTCACCACTCACCTGCAACTTATATTCAGAAATATAGCTGAACGAATTAAACCCAGGGTGGTATGGTAGCGCAGCAGAGGAGTTGCTGCCTTACAGCGCTTGCAGTACCGGAGGCCCGGGTTCAATCCCAACTACAAGTGCTGTCCCTACAGAGTTTGTACCTTCTCCCTGTGACCATTTGGGTTTTTTCTGAGATCTTCAGTATCTTCCCACACTCCAAAGACGTACAGGTATGTAGGTAAATTGGCTTGGTTTAATTGTAAATTGTCCCTATTGTGTGTAGGATAGTGTTAATGTGTGGGAATTGCTGGTCGGAGTGGACTCGGTGGACCTGTTTCCGCGCTGTATCTCTAAACTAAACTAGATAAAATCAAGTCACTTCTGATTTCATTGTGAGGTGACATTGGTGCTCTTCCTGGCTGTCCATTCATGCCACCCATTGGACGGATGGACTCTGGCTTTGGTGATCTTTAATGCCTGAGGAGAAAGAGAAATATAGTATGGGTAGTTGACTTATTATGGGGATTTGTGTAGGGGCTCCCAATGTAGTATTAAAATTAACTGGTTGACATTATGGCCCAGAATTTATGGGCGGTGTTAAGCCATCCCCTTGCGTAGATCTCCTGAGCCTAATTTGCTGGAAAATGCAGGCTCCAACTCTGCATCTTTGTGACCCTGCACTGTGGCAGAGCTTCCACTAATAAACCTGTGCCTTTTGGGAGTCAGAATAAGCTCCACTCACAAAACTGCTGGGGGTTTTTTTGATGGATGGCCATCCAAGCCACATCCCCTATCAAATGGCATGGCATACAAAAAATATATATATATATATTAAAAGTGAATTCAACTATTGAATAAATTAAAAATGAAACCATTAGCAAAATTAATTTCCTTTCTTTAAAACATCCAAGTAAACTCAAATATTTTAAATCAACTGAATTAACATAATACAAACTTACTAATACTTGAATTCCCAACAGCCATTCACATCCATCACCTCTATGAAGAGCAACCTTTGCATTTCCAGGTCCAACCAGGCACAATTCCCTGTGCAATTGATGCAACTTCGGGCTCTGCAGCTGAAGAAATGTCCATGCATGACTTCATTCAGAAATGCAGCTCATTTGATTTGGAGTCTCAAATACGTTCCCAATACTGGAGAAACCATAGCAGAACAATTTACTCTGGTGTAAATGTCACCTTATTCACTGGATGTTTTCAAGAGAGAGTCAGATATAACTCTTGGGGCTAATGGAATTAAGGATATGGGGAGAAAGCAGGAACGGGGTACTGATTGTGGATGATTAGCCATGATTATATTGAATGGCAGTGCCGGCTCGAATGGTGAAGTATGACCTACTCCCCTGTCTATTGTCTATGTTTCTGTGTTGTCAATCAGATGATCTGATAACATATACCCAAAA